>NC_139998.1:53257048-53262502 GCF_964263955.1 Coregonus lavaretus
TGTGTGTGTGTGTGTGTGTACATGTGCGTGTGTGTGTGTGTGTGTGTGTGTGTATGTGTCTGAAATTGTGCCTCTTATATAGAGTGCATGTGATCCTATATAGCTGTTTGATGGAAGCTGTCAGGGAGACACTGGCCAGGAAGCTGTCAGGGGGACACTGGCCAGGAAGCTGTCAGGGAGACACTGGCCAGGAAGCTGTCAGGGGGACACTGGCCAGGAAACTGTCAGGGAGACACTGGCCAGGAAGCTGTCAGGGAGACTCTTGCTAGGAAGCTGTCAGGGAGACACTGGCCAGGAAGCTGTCAGGGAGACACTGGCCAGGAAGCTGTCAGGGAGACACTGGCCAGGAAGCTGTCAGGGAGACACTGGCCAGGAATCTGTCAGGGAGACACTGGACAGGAAGCTGTCAGGGAGCCACTGGCCAGGAAGCTGTCAGGGAGCGCTGGCCAGGAAGCTGTCAGGAAGACACTGGCCAGGAAGCTGTCAGGGAGACACTGGCCAGGAAGCTGTCAGGGAGACACTGGCCAGGAAGCTGTCAGGGAGACACTGGCCAGGAAGCTGTCAGGAAGACACTGGCCAGGAAGCTGTCAGGGAGACACTGGCCAGGAAGCTGTCAGGGAGACACTGGCCAGGAAGCTGTCAGGGAGACACTGGCCAGGAAGCTGTCAGGGAGACACTGGCCAGGAAGCTGTCAGGGAGACACTGGCCAGGAAGCTGTCAGGGAGACACTGGCCAGGAAGCTGTCAGGGAGACACTGGCCAGGAAGCTGTCAGGGAGACACTGGCCAGGAAGCTGTCAGGGAGACACTGGCCAGGAAGCTGTCAGGGAGACACTGGCCAGGAAGCTGTCAGTGTTCCTTAACCATGTGTTCCTTAACCTTGTCAAACATTACAGGAAAATAATCCATGCTGTTGCACTAAGTACTAAATGAGGAGTGCCAATAATTATGAAACATTGATTTTGGTGACATTTCTTTTGTATTAAATAATTGTATGATTTTGGTTGGTTCCATTGAAACATTAATAAAGTACAGTATTTCTCACATGTTGGTATTTTGAGTTTATCTCTATAATTATAAGTATTGTTTGTGCTTTGCCAGTCAGGGGTGCCAGTAATTTTGGAGCCCACTGTATGTACATATCTACCTCAACTAACTTGTGCACAAAGCGAGGTCCATACAGAAATGGTTTGTCAAGATCGGTGTGGAATAACCTGACTGGCCTGCACAGAGCCCTTACCTCAACCCTATCGAACACCTATGGGATGAATTGGAACGCCGACTGCAAGCCAGGCCTAATCACCCAACATCAGTGTCCGACCTCACTAATGCTCTTGTGGCTGAATGGAAGCAAGTCCCCGCAGCAATGTTCCAACTTCTAGTGGAAAGCCTTCCCAGAAGAGTGGAGGCTGTTATAGCAGCAAAAGGGGGACCAACTCCATATTAAAGCCCATGATTTTGGAATGAGATGTTCGACGAGCAGGTGTCCACATACGTTTGGTCATGTAGTGTATCTTTGTAAAATAGGGCTCATAATTGAGAGTTGAGAAATAAAACGTATACCTACAGAAAGCTGAGAACATCCTCTCTCCATCTGTAACAGGATAGCTGTGTTTTCCAAGCAATTGGATTTTAAAATGTTATTCAATCAGAACACTTTCTTTCTCCCGGAGCATTTTTTCCCCCTGGGAAAGGAGAGAGAGTGGCTCGCTCAACACAGCAGCAGGCCCCAGAGGAGCAGGGGCAGGCAGGCAGACACTTTCATTACAGGAATCATGAGGATAATGTACTTTACTCTTTGACCAAATCATGATTTTAGCCTCCTAAAAAATAGGACGTTTTTAGGAAGGTGAATGAATGTGCAGTCCGCATCGATGTGATCAATACATTTTTTTAACTTGCACAGCCAAGTCAAAGGGTTGCAAAATGCAACTAAATGGTCAAAGTCTGGAGCTCTGCCTTGTAGACTTTTCACTATAGTTATACTCTTTAACTTTAATTAATAATAATACGCCATTTAGCAGCCGCTTTTATCCAAAGCGACTTACAGTCATGCGTGCATACATTTTTTTGTGTATGGGTGGTCCCGGGGATCAAACCCACTACCTTGGCGTTACAAGCGCCGTGCTCTACCAGCTGAGCTACAGAGGACTTCACAGTCAACAGTAGCCTAAGCCAAGGCTCCTCTCTCACGGTCTCTCTTTCCTCAGCAGCAGGGCAGCCTTGGACAATTTGGCCAGATACAATTTTATTTATCGGCAGCTCATTTATTTTGTCGGCCAAAAGCCGGCAATTACCAGCTAACGGAAACCCTGGTGTGTGTATACAGTATGTGTGTTCATGCATGATGCATCTCTCCATTCTCTTGGCTTGGCTGGCTCCTTGGCTGCACTCCCACTCTGTCGTGCCTTTGTGGCTCATGGGTAATTGTGTTGTGCTGGGTGGGGCAGAGGTCACCACACCCCAACAACAGACTGAATCAGGAGCCTAATTGGCCAGTTAAAGAGGGCCACAGTAAAAGACGAACCCCCCGATTGACAGGACAGATTTAACAATGAGAGGAATTTACAATTGACCTCTCCTGAGAGGAGAGATTGGTGGAGTGGGGGAGTGAAGGAGGCATAAAGAGAGAGTGATACTATTATATATATTTTTATGATATTAATAGTTCCCACTTTTTATATAATACAATTTTGTCTATATTTACAGCAAATAACAGAAGTTTGTTTTCTGCTCTCTTCATTTCTCACACAAGCTGCAGTGCGGTGCCCCTGGATGGAGAGCATGTTGTGGGGTTAAGGGCCTTGCTCAAGTACCCAACAGTAGGGGATTGTTGTAAGGATATGAACCCAGCAGCCCTCCAGTTGCCAGACCAATTTCCCCCCTTTTTTGTTGTGTTTTTGCATGCAGCCCAGGATTTGAACAGGCAACCTTTCGGCTACAGGTCCAACTCCTTAGCCGCTGGGCTACCTCACGCCCCGATCTATGATCTACACTTGTGTAGTTGTTATGTTGTGTTATGTTGTTAAAAGCTTATTGCTTCAGCGACACTTCATCTAATTTCACTGTCATGCTCATTAACACCTCTGAATCAAATGTGATGGAAAGCATTTCGTAAGTGTAGAGAGGTAGAGAAAGGAGGAGGTAGAGAGTAGAGGTAGAGAAAGGAGGAGGTAGAGGTAGAGAAAGGAGGAGGTAGAGAAAGGAGGAGGTAGAGAGTAGAGAGGTAGAGAGTAGAGAGGTAGAGAAAGGAGGAGGTAGAGAAAGGAGGAGGTAGAGAGTAGAGAGGTAGAGAAAGGAGGAGGTAGAGAGTAGAGGTAGAGAAAGGAGGAGGTAGAGAGTAGAGTTAGAGAAAGGAGAAGGTAGAGAGGAGAGGTAGAGAAAGGAGGAGGTAGAGAAAGGAGGAGGTAGAGAGTAGAGAGGTAGAGAGTAGAGAGGTAGAGAGTAGAGAGGTAGAGAGTAGAGAGGTAGAGAAAGGAGGAGGTAGAGAGTAGAGGTAGAGAAAGGAGGAGGTAGAGAAAGGAGGAGGTAGAGAGTAGAGAGGTAGAGAAAGGAGGAGGTGGAGAGTAGAGAGGTAGAGAAAGGAGGAGGTAGAGAGTAGAGGTAGAGAAAGGAGAAGGTAGAGAGGAGAGGTAGAGAAATGAGGAGGTAGAGAAAGGAGGAGGTAGAGAGTAGAGAGGTAGAGAGGTAGAGAAAGGAGGAGGTAGAGATTAGAGAGGTAGAGAAAGGAGGAGGTAGAGAAAGAGAGGAGGTAGAGAAAGGAGGAGGTAGAGAGTAGAGGGTAGAGAAAGGAGGAGGTAGAGAAAGGAGGAGGTAGAGAGTAGAGAGGTAGAGAGTAGAGAGGTAGAGAAAGGAGGAGGTAGAGAAAGGAGGAGTAGAGAGTAGAGAGGTAGAGAGTAGGAGAGGTAGAGAGTAGAGAGGTAGAGAAAGGAGGAGGTAGAGAGTAGAGAGGTAGAGAGTAGAGAGGTAGAGAAAGGAGGAGGTAGAGAGTAGAGAGTAGAGAAAGGAGGAGGTAGAGAGTAGACGTAGAGAAAGGAGGAGGTAGAGAAAGGAGGATAATATAATAATCTAACTTATCTACTACTTATAATAAATATCTACTCTAATATCTAATATATTACTCTCTATATCTAATCTCTATTATACTATATACTACCTTATCTACTATATAATATCTAATCTCTTACTCTCTAATTACTCTAAATCTTATTAATATAAATTCTTATTAATCTACTAATATACTATATACTCTATACTATATACTCTAATCTCTAATCTATTAATCTATAATATCTAATCTATACTACTCTATACTCTACCTTACTCTCTAACTCTATATAATCTCTTACTATCTACTATCTAATCTCAATTCTTCTTACTATATACTCTTACTCTACACTTCTCTCTTAATCTCTACTATCTACTCTCTACTCTATTACTCTCCCTTCTTCTTACTCTATACTATCTTACTCTCCCTTCTTATTACTCTCCCTTCTTCTACTCTCCCTTCTTCTTACTATCCCCTTCTTCTTACTCTCTACTCTTACTACTCCCTTCTTCTTAATCTTACTCTCCTTCTCCTACTCTCTTACTCTCCCTTCTTCTACTCTCCCTTCTTCTACTCTCTACTCTCTACTCTCTACTCTCTACTCTCCTTCTTCTTACTCTCTACTCTCTACTATCCCTTCTTCTACTCTCTACTCTTACTCTCCCTTCTCTAATCTACTCTAACTCTCCCTTCTCCTTACTCTACTCTCTTACTCTCCTTCTTCTCTACCTCTCTTACTCTACTCTCTACTCTCTTACTCTCTACTCTCTATCTCTACTCTCTACTCTCTACTCTCTTACTCTACTCTCCTACTCTACTCTCTTACTCTACCTCTACTCTCTTACTCTCCCTTCTCTATCTCTACTCTCTACTCTCCTTCTCTTACTCTCTACTCTTACTCTCCCTTCTCTTACTCTCTCTCTTACTCTCCCTTCTTCTTACTCTCCCTTCTTCTTACTCTCTACTCTCTTACTCTCTTACTCTCTACTCTCTTCTCTACTCTCCTCTCTACTCTCCCTTCTTCTACTCTCCTACTCTTACTCTCCCTTCTTCTTACTCTCTACTCTCTACTCTCCCTTCTTCTTACTCTCCCTTCTTCTTACTCTCTACTCTCTTACTCTCCTACTCTCTTACTCTCCTTCTTCTCTACTCTCCCTTCTTCTACTCTCTACTCTCTACTCTCTACTCTCTACTCTCTACTCTCTACTCTCCCTTCTCTCTACTCTCTACTCTCTTACTCTCTACTCTCTTACTCTCCCTTCTCTCTACTCTCTACTCTCTTACTCTCCCTCTCTCTCTACTCTCTACTCTTACTCTCCCTTCTCTCTTACTCTCCCTTCTCTACTCTCTCTACTCTCCCTCTCTACTCTCTACTCTCTCTACTCTCTACTCTCTACCTCTCTACTCT
>NC_139998.1:53262702-53332341 GCF_964263955.1 Coregonus lavaretus
CCCTGCACATTGACTCGGTACCGGTACCCCCTGTATATAGCCTCGCTATTGTTATTTTTACTGCTGCTCTTTAATTATTTGTTACTTTTATTTCATATTATTTTATATTGTATTTTGTAGTGATTTTTTTTTGTATTCTTTCTTAAAACTGCATTGTTGGTTAAGGACTTGTCTGTAAGCATTTCACTGTAATGTCTACACCTGTTGTATTTGGCGCATGTGAAAAATACAATTTGATTTGATTTTGAAGATGCACAGCTAATCTCAGCGAGACGGGAGGAAAGCATGTCTTTGCGACACTCTGTCTGCATCCCAAATGACACCCTATTCGCTATATAGTGCACTACTTTTGACTAGGGCCCATATTGCTCTGGTCAAAAATAGAGCACTTTATAGAACATAGGTTGCCATTTTGGCGCACCCCTTGCATTTGAGGACAGACCGGAACTGTTATTGCAGTACTCGAACACCTCGGAAATCGTCTCGCTTCTGTAACAATGCATGCTGGGAAATTGGGAAGGAGTCAGGGATGCTTCCTCCCTCCATTGCTGTTCTTGGAAAGCTCCGGAAGCCCAATACTGAGAGCTGGGCTCGGCTACTGTCAGTCTGTCTGGAGTATCTGTCTGTCTGTCTGGACTAAATAGGTTCCCTCCTTTGTTCTCCTATTGTCCTTGTCTGTCTGGAGTGTCTGTCTGTCTGTCTGTCTGTCTGTAGTATCTTATCCCTCCTTTGTTCTTCTATTGTCCTCTCATTATCCTTCTCTTTCTAGCTTCCTGCTCTTTGTGTGTTTCTGTCTCTTTCCACCTAATCACACCTACTCATATCAAAAGATGGTACATTCTTTCTTTCTCTCTCTTGCTTTGATTTCCACCCCCCTCTTTCTTCCTCAATCTCTCATCCCTCTGTATAGTCTCGTCACTTTGTCCAACTCTCTCTCTCTCTCTTTCTTTCTCTCTCTCTCTCTCTCTCTCTCTCTCTCCTGCCGCTTCCCCAATTCTTATCTAATAGAGCCTGATGGTTTTTGTCATTAATTGGCTGATTACTTCCTGTGAATGGGAGTGTAAATCCTCTCATTCAGCGCCGCTTTCCACGTCTGTCAGATTTGGAAGTCTATCTATTTAAAAGGGTTTGATGGAGTTTAAGAGCCATGTGACGGTCATGGCTAGATGGAGTACAGCTTATGTCAAATTAGTGTCAAAAGTTGAACATTTTAGCTAACCCTAACCCTTTTCCTAACCTTAACCTAATTCTCCTAACCTGCTACTGCACGTTAATTCTCCTAACCTAATAATAAATAATAATAACTAACCTGCTGTGTAAGTTCTCCTAACCTGCTACGAAAACGTTTATTCAGAAAAAAGCTGTATCCCATCTAGTCAAAACCCCCATGTGACAAGCTGTGACCAGCTCACAGGGAATAGCTTTCTGGTGTGGAGGGGTTGGAGGGGTGGAGGCATAGAAGGGGGTGGGGTGGAAGGGTTGTTGAGAGGACTGAAGAGGGACAGACTTTGCAGTGACACAAGGAGGTGAGGAGGCAAGGACTCTGTAGGGGTGCTCAACTCTTTGTCCTTCGTTCCAGAAGTCCATAGGCGTGTTTTTTTTAGTGTTGGGGTTTTGTCATTGGTCTTTATTTTGGCCAACCTACTGTCAAAAGTTTTCCAGGTAGTCAATAGTTATCTTTGGCTAAATGAAAAAGTAACCTTTCAACTCCAGTCCACTCCCACCTTTTGCAACCCCTGTCTTCTCCTCTTCCGTCTCTGTCAGAAACTGTCATGGGGTGGGTAGGAGAAAAATAAATACATCTGTTGTCAGATCAATTATTGTTCCATTGGTGAAGTGGAAGTCATTTCACACCAAAGCAGCTTATGTAGACAGCCCTCAAGTATTTCAGGATCAGACTTAAGACTCACCCTATTTCGGGGGACTGTTGCAGGGAAAGGTTTGCAATGGGGACTTAATGAGGCGGAGTTTGTGTGTGTGTGTGTGTGTGTGTGTGTGTGTGTGTGTGTGTGTGTGTGTGCGTTCACGTGTGTTCGAGATTTTGTACGTTCATGCGCGTGTATTCATTTTGTGTTGTGTCAGCGCGTGGGTGGGCATCAGAGCGAATTGTGGACATGCATCACATCAAGATTACCTCTGACATGATCATCTTAGTCAGGTGTTACATCGTGTAGCGACGGCACATGATGACTGGTATCCAGGGGCAGGATAAATAACAACCTTGATGATGATAGCTGGTATCCAGGGGCAGGATAAATAACAGCCTTGGTGATGATAGCTGGTATCCAGGGGCAGGATAAATAACAACCTTGGTGATGATAACTGGTATCCAGGGGCAGGATAAATAACAACCTTGATGATGATAGCTGGTATCCAGGGGCAGGATAAATAACAACCTTGGTGATGATAGCTGGTATCCAGGGGCAGGATAAATAACAACCTTGATGATGATAGCTGGTATCCAGGGGCAGGATAAATAACAACCTTGATGATGATAACTGGTATCCAGGGGCAGGATAAATAACAACCTTGGTGATGATAACTGGTATCCAGGGGCAGGATAAATAACAACCTTGGTGATGATAGCTGGTATCCAGGGGCAGGATAAATAACAACCTTGATGATGATAGCTGGTATCCAGGGGCAGGATAAATAACAACCTTGGTGATGATAACTGGTATCCAGGGGCAGGATAAATAACAACCTTGGTGATGATAACTGGTATCCAGGGGCAGGATAAATAACAACCTTGGTGATGATAGCTGGGATCCAGGGGCAGGATAAATAACAACCTTGGTGATGATAGCTGGTATCCAGGGGCAGGATAAATAACAACCTTGATGATGATAGCTGGTATCCAGGGTCAGGATAAATAACAACCTTGATGATGATGACTGGTATCCAGGGGCAGGATAAATAACAACCTTGTCATAAAAATTTAAATAACAGAATGGACACATGATAGCTTGTACTAGAAATTGATGTCTCCAGACACATACTTAGGGCCGGTTTCCCGGACACAGATTGATTAATAAGTCTAGCCCTAGACTAAGAAGTATGTTCAATGGAGATTCTCCATTCATTCATACTTCTCAGTCCAGGACATAGGCTTCATCTGTGCCCGGGAACCGGCCCATATACACTACCAGTCAAAGGTTTGGACACACCTACTCATTCAAGGGTTGTTCTTTATTTTTACTATTTTCTACATTGTAGAATAATAGTGAAGACATCAAAACTATGAAATAACACATATGGAATCATGTAGTAACCAAAAAAGTGTTCAACAAATTTTTGATTCTTTAAAGTAGCCACCCTTTACCTTGATGACAGCTTTGCACACTCTTGGCATTCTCTCAACCAGCTTCACCTGTAATGCTTTTCCAACAGTCTTGAAGGAGTTCCCACATATGCTGAGCACTTGTTGGCTGCTTTTCCTTCACTCTGCGGTCAAACTCATCCTAAACCATCTCAATTGGGTTGAGGTTGGGTGATTATGTAGGCCAGGTCATCTGATGCAGCACTTCATCACTCTCCTTCTTGGTCAAATAGCCCTTACACAGCCTGGAGGTGTGTTGGGTCATTGTCCTGTTGAAAACAAATGATAGTCCCACTAAGCGCATACTAGATGGCATGACGTATCGCTGTAGAATGCTGTGGGAGCCATGCTGCTTAAGTGTGCCGTGCCTTAAATCACCAACAGTGTCACCATCAAAGCACCCCCCACACCATCACACCTCCTCCTCCATGCTTCACGGTGGGAACCACACATGCGGAGATCATCCGTTCTCCTACTCTGTGTCTCACAAAGACACAGCGGTTGGAACCAAAAATCTCAAATTTGGACTCATCAGACCACAGGACAGATTTCCACTGGTCTAATGTCTCTTCTTCTTATTAGTGTCCTTTAGTAGTGGTTTCTTTACAGCAATTCGACCATGAAGGCCTGATTCATGCAGTCTCCTCTGAACAGTTGATGTTGAGATGTGTCTGTTACTTGGGCTGCAATCTGAGGTGCAGTTAACTCTAATGAACTTATCCTCTGCAGCAGAGGTAACTCTGGGTCTTCCATTCCTGTGGCAGTCCTCATGAGAGCCAGTTTCATCATAGCGCTTGATAGTTTTTGCGACTGCACTTGAAGAAACTTTAAAAGTTATTGAAATTTTCCGGATTGACTGAGTAGGTGTGTCCAAACTTTTGACTGGTACTGTACTTCAGACATCTTTCCAAATGGACGCCTGATAGAGCTGTTTGCATGAATGTTGGACTTCAACTGTTATAAAAAATATAATAATAATCATTATAATAATAGTAATTTCGTGGGTGCTTATATTTGTTACATTTCACACATGAACAAGTGTGTAGTAATATGCATGTGTGAATTGGAAATGTATTTTTTGCATATCCCAACATATCCCAACATATCCCAACATATCCCAACATATCCCAACATATCCCGGCATATCCCCTGAGACTGGTGTGTGTGTGTTTCCAGTGCGGGGGTTGGCCGGACCGGTGTCTTCACCACGCTCAGCATCGTGCTGGAGAGGATGCGCTACGAAGGCGTGGTAGACATCTTTCAGACGGTCAAGATGCTGCGGACACAGAGGCCGGCCATGGTCCAGACAGAGGTGAGAGGTCACTCCGGCCCCACAGGCCTTCATGGATGTTGTAGGTTTTGTGTTGAACATGTAGTTTAGCCATGAGTGCGAAGAATACGCATCAGCATTGTGTTGGCGTTGGTACTGGCTGTAAGTCTTAGAGCTGCTGCTAAGTTTGGCTTGTAGTACTATATTGAACAGTGAATGATCTCC
The DNA here is from genome assembly GCF_964263955.1 of Coregonus lavaretus. NCBI lineage: Eukaryota > Metazoa > Chordata > Actinopteri > Salmoniformes > Salmonidae > Coregonus > Coregonus lavaretus. Next base: position 53,267,517 of record NC_139998.1, read on the forward strand.
TGTTTGCTGCTGAAAAAAACGTGTTTTTCATGTTTAATGTTATTTCTTTTGTCTATGCAGGATGAATATCAGTTTTGCTACCAGGCGGGTCTGGAGTACCTAGGAAGCTTTGATCACTATGCAACGTAAAAATCCATCTCGTCCCCGAATCCTGTGTCCCCCTCAACAGTCTCCTGAGCCATAGAAATGACAACAACAACAATAACAGCAGCCAGAAAACTAAATTCAACCAACAGAAAAGCAAACTAATTGTAGATTATAATTTTTTTAACACCAACAAGAGTGCAATTCCAATTGGACCCAATGGACTTTGATGCCGGTGAGGAAACCGTAAATGATTCCATCAGCAGAAATAACTGACGCCCTCACTCGGAAGAAAGGAAACAAAAGTGGTGGCTCAAGCTGTGGGGTGGGAATAATCAAAGTGTCGGACTGCTAACCTTACCTCATGTGTTCAGATGTGGAGGTGGACATTGTAAACATTTCGTGGACATCTATAAAAAAAAAAAGAACTACGTTACAAACAATACAAAGATAACAGTGAATTAAGGAAAAAACGACTAGGCGAACTTGACTGAGGTAAAAAAGGGATTGCTAAAAACTGAGAAAATGGTGGAGTGAATGTAGCTTAGATGGGGGAAGCGTTCGCCTTTTTTACCATGTAAGGGCAGAGGTTCAGAGTTCCTAGTTGTTTATAAACACTTCTGATGGCAAAACTGTGGTTGCCTGTGTACACAGATGATTGTCCCCAAAACGTCGGACACCTCTGATGAGACAAACACACTGAGTTAACGGTAAGGTACTGGCAAGAGAAGTCAACCCCCATTCGGTACCCCCTACCACACTCATCCTTCTCTCTAAGTAAGATAACTTCTACTGCCCATAGTTCTGTTACAACCTTTGAAACTCAACTCCCAACTCGACACGTGTCCATCATACATACAAAGGGCACCCCTATATCCCTTCAACTCTTTGGGCTAAGAGGAGCTTCTGCAGTACAGAATATTCTGGGGGAAAAGTGATGACGGCGTCTTAAAGTGACTGCCAGCAGTGGATTTCGTCAAATACCAATTCAATCAACTTACCGCTTCAGCTTCTCCAGCACTTAATGTGCGGTGCGTTTTTTTTTGTTGTTGTGCTGTTGAGGACAAACCCCAACATGTTTATACAGTAACCACTGATATAGCTCTCTTAGCCTCAGTCACCATGGAAACTGGGTAAAAGACAGCTCTTGCAAGACCAGATAAATGACAACGAAGTTCCTTTACTTTTTACTGTCACTCTTTGTTCAGGACTAGTTTTTACTGGTGCGGTTCCCAACATTTTGAACGAGTGGAATCACCACATGAGAACTTGACATGGTGAATGGCGGCAACTGGGCTCTCTCTGCAAACGTGTACAGTGACCAACAACCCATTGTAATCATTTACTTGTATTTCTGGGGGGGTTTCTCTCAATACCAAACCTGCTGCTTATTCTCCTGTATGCTGTAAGTGTGACTCTGGTATGCGATGACAATGGAGGTGTCTGGGCTGGCGGTGGCAGTTTGCGCTCAGTCGGCTGCGACTGAAAGCGCATCCACACGTTATTGGTTCACCCCCCTCCCCCATCAACTCCTCTCAGCCTCCTCTGTACTCACCGTCTCACTCGACATTCATGTCCCAAGCTTGACAGAGAGAGAGACTAGTCCTCTACTAACAGTGGAAGGACAGTGGTTCAAAGTTGTGAGGAACTGAGTTGATAACCCAGAGAAAAGCTCCTGTCTTTTCTCTTCCAGCTATAGGCCAAAGGTCACTTTGGATGACTGGCCAGGGGCCACTGTGGATTACTGGGGAAGATGTGGCCATGTTGTATTTGAATGTCGTGATGTGAAAGTTATGTCCACGATACAAATGACTTTCACATCACTAAACTTGAAACCTAAACAATAGCAGGGCCGATTCTACGCACTATGTACACGTGTCTGATAAAAACAAGCCCTCAAAGCCCACCATTTTCTTTTTTCTCAGAGGTCTGTGCTTTGGTATACCCAGGAGCTTTTACAATGGATTTTGTGAAGGTGTTTTTGATTGGTATGTACACTAACAGAGTGATGAAAGGAACTGTTTGTAGTCTTTCTTATTTCCAAAAAGCCTTACTGTTATTGTAACATTATGGAAACATTAATGTTGTATTATTGGTGACTGTTGTTATTTTACTTTACATAGCTGACTTTTTATTGTAGTTTTAGTTTCGTTTTTTAACAGAGATATTGTATCGCATTTTTTTAATTAGCAGGAAAAAAATAAATGCTTATTTGTTCGTATTACGTTAAAAGACATTCTATTTTTTCACTATAGAAATGTTATGTATAACACATGTTTGTGTGCCTATGTAGGTATATAAGCACACATACATATATATTTAAATGCAGAATATAAAGATGTATCCAAATGTATTTTGTTCTGTTTCTTATTTTTATTTTATTTTTTAGCACCCATAAACTTAGAATTGCTCATGTAAAATTATGATGGATTTTTTTTTTTTGTAACCATAAACTTAACCTTGGGAAATATTGTGTTTTTCTCTGGAAACAATGAGGTGAGGTGTCTGGCCGGGCGTCGCTCCTACAACCCTTTTTAATTCCTGCCACTTGGTAGACGTGTGCCGATAAGGTGACTGTGTCTTTAATTGTTGTTGAAATTACTATTATCATTAGCTAACAATAGTCATAAGTATTCGTTTGACTATTATTTTCATAAGTAGTAGATTAAATAGTCTACAAAGCTTTCAATTAGAGGAAAGTTATTACTAATTGCTGAAGGTACTGTACTTTTTGACCATGTACAGACCATCATCTCCCTCTTTCTCAAAGTCAATTTTTTCCCCCTCTTTATTTTGTCTTTCTTTTCAGACACAACATGATCATCCCTTTGTTAGATATCAACTATGATCTCGAATATAACACCTGTAAATAAACAAATATATAGAGTATATGTATTTGTATAATTTGACCCTCATCGCTCTCTTACTTCAAATCAAAGACTGAACTACAAAGAGAAGGTTTCTGCTCATTGCAAACTTCCTGGTGTAAAGTGTACTTTCTCCCTTTGTAACATTTGTAGTCCACTCTGCTCTCTGTTCTTAAGTCCCCTCTTTCTTTGTCATATCTGCCATGTTAGCAATATCCCCTGCTAGCCACCCACAGCTAACTCTGTTATGAGACAGGTCAGTGAGGACCCACCCATAACCTTTGCCTCAGCACAGGCTTCTTGCAACCAAAATGGAGCCTGCTCTCTGGCCCCAAAGTGAACAGGGCTTCCTTCTCCAGAGATGGGACATGATGGCAACCAAAGGACTATTCCTTTCCTAAACAAAAAGCTCTATCCTTCCATCCCAAAAAAAAGAAGAAGTGCTAGTTCCCAACAGCCTAAAAAGCCAAGAAGTGGACTGTCCATTGGCAGTCATAGAGAGAAACAGGAGATCGTTTTGCTACTTAGCAGCTGGCCATAGTGCAATGACACAGCCATTAGGAGCAAAGTACTACAGTACCACTGACCCTGAATCATGGTATGATGTAAGAGGGTGTTTCCTGCTCTCACATTATAAGAACCTAGTACCATAGTGTGTTCATTCTTTATTTTATTTTATATATTTTGTTACGGGATGCAGAATGAATCAGGACTGAATGAGAAGGAGCCGTGTGACGCAAAGACCAGGAAGAAGGAAGACGAAACAACAAAAGACTCATTTCCAGCATTTCCTTTTCAAGTGGGAATCGCAAACCGTTTCATATGAACAAAATCTTGAAATGAGGACTTTTTTTGTGACTGAATTCAAAGACTGGTTAAGGGCCCATGCCAAAAACCAAGACCGTGGACGTCTTTGGAAGTTTGTGCGATGTGTTACTCTTTGACCAGACTTTTGACAACAACGGCAACCAAATCTACTGGAATATTCCACAGAGGGGGGAAATTAACAAAAGAGAAAAATTACTACAAAAGATTAGAACCTATATGTACAACAGCCAACAAAAAGATAAAGAACCCTAAAATCAATCTAAATAGTTTTTCTTTGTATGAGGGCCAAGTGCTATCGCTTTCAAACTGTTACTTCTAACTAAAACAATAATTCGTTTAAAACCACTGTGTATGTAGATATGTTGACTTTGTATTAAAGAAATGTTGTCTGAATGCCGTTTTATTAATCTCTGCCCAATTATTACCCAGGTTGAAGTACAGTGAATTAGACCATCTGTGTTTTTTATTTTCACCTTTATTTAACCAGGTAAGCCAGTTGAGAACAAGTTCTCATTTACAACTGCGACCTGGCCAAGATAAAGCAAAGCAGTGCGATAAAAACAACAACAACAACACAGAGTTACATATGGGGTAAACAAAATATAAAGTCAAAAATACAACAGAAAATATATATACAGTGTATGCGAATGTAGTAAATTATGGAGGTAAGGCAATACATAGGCCATAGTGCAAAATAGTTACAATTTCGTATTAACACTGGAATGATAGATGTGCAAAAGACGATGTGCAAATAGAGATACTGGGGTGCAAATTAGCAAAATAACAATATGGGGATGAGGTAGTTGGATGGGCTAATTACAGATGGGCTGTGTACAGGTGCAGTGATCGGTAATCTGCTCTGACAACTGACACCTAAAGTTAGTGAGGGAGATAAGAGTCTCCAGCTTCAGAGATGTTTGCAGTTCGTTCCAGTCATTGGCAGCAGAGAACTGGAAGGAATGGCGGCCAAAGGAGGTGTTGGCTTTGGGGATGACCAGTGAGATATACCTGCTGGAGCGCAGACTACGGGTGGGTGTTGCTATGGTGACCAGTGAGCTAAGATAAGACTGGGATTTTCCTAGGAGTGATTTATAGATGACCTGGAGCCAGTGGGTTTGGCGATGAATATGTAGTGAGGGCCAGCCAACAAGAGCGTACAGGTCACAATGGTGGGTAGTATATGGGGCTTTGGTGACAAAACGGATGGCACTGTGATAGACTACATCCAATTTGCTGAGTAGAGTGTTGGAGGCTATTTTGTAAATTACATCGCCGAACTCAAGGATCGGTAGGATAGTCAGTTTTACGAGGGCATGTTTGGCAGCATGAGTGAAGGAGGCTTTGTTGCGAAATAGGAAGCAGATTCTAGATCTAACTTTTGATTGGAGATGCTTAATGTGAGTCTGGAAGGAGAGTTTACAGTCTAACCAGATACCTAGGTATTTGTAGTTGTCCACATACTCTAGGTCAGACCCGCCGAGAGTAGTGATTCTAGTCGGGTGGGTGGGTGCAAGCAGCGTTCGGTTGAAGAGCATGCATTTAGTTTTACTAGTGTTTAAGAGCAGTTGGAGGCTATGGAAGGAGTGTATGGCGTTGAAGCTCGTTTGGAGGTTTGTTAACACAGTGTCCAATGAAGGGCCAGATGTATACAAAATGGTGTCGTCCGCATAGAGGTGGATCTGAGAGTCACCAGCAGCAAGAGCGACATCATTGAAATACACAGAGAAAAGAGTCGGCCCAAGAATTGAACCCTGTGGCACCCCCATAGAGACTGCCAGAGGTCCAGACAACAGGCCCTCCGATTTGACACATTGAACTCTATCTGAGAAGTAGTTGGTGAACCAGGCGAGGCAGTCATTTGAGAAACCAAGGCTATTTAGTCTGGCAATAAGAATGCAGTGGTTGACAGAGTCGAAAGCCTTAGCCAGGTCGATGAAGACGGCTGCGCGGTACTGTCTTTTATCGATCGCAGTTCTAATATCGTTTAGGACCTTGAGCGTGGCTGAGGTGCACCCATGACCAGCTCGGAAACCGGATTGCATAGTGGAGAAGGTACGGTGGGATTCAAAATGGTCGGTGATCTGTTTGTTAACTTGGCTTTCAAAAACTTTCGAAAGGCAGGGCAGGATGGATATAGGTCTGTAACAGTTTGGATCTAGAGTGTCACTCCTTTTGAAGAGGGGGATGACCGCAGCAGCTTTCCAATCTCTGCGGATCTCAGACGTTACGAAAGAGAGGTTGAACAGGCTAGTAATAGGGGTTGCAACAATTTCGGCGGCTAATTTGAGAAAGAAAGGGTCCAGATTGTCTAGCCCAGCTGGTTTGTAGGGGTCCAGATTTTTCAGCTCTTTCAGAACATCAGCTGTCTGAATTTGTGTAAAGGAGAAGCGGGGGGGGGGGGGCATGGGCAAGTTGCAGCGGAGGGTGCAGAGCTGGTGGCCGGGGTAGTGGTAGCCAGGTGGAAAGCATGGCCAGGCATAGCAAAATGCCTGTTGAAATTCTCGATTATTGTAGATTTATCGGTGGTGACAGTGTTTCCTAGCCTCAGTGCAGTGGGCAGTTGGGAGGAGGTGCTCTTATTCTCCATGGACTTTACAGTGTCCCAAAACTTTTGGAGTTAGTGCTACAGGATGCAAATTTCTGTTTGAAAAAGCTAGCCTTTGCTTTCCTAACTGATTGTGTATATTGGTTTCTGACTTCCCTGAAAAGTTGCATATCGCGGGGGCTGTTCGATGCTAATGCAGTACGCCACAGCATGTTTTTGTGCTGGTCAAGGGCAGTCAAGTCTGAGGAGAACCAGGGGCTATATCAGTTCTTAGTTATTAATTTTTTGAATGGGGCATGCTTATTTAAGATTGAGAGGAAAGCACTTTTAAAGAACAACCAGGCATCCTCTACTGACGGAATGAGATCTATATCCATCCAGGATATCTGGGCCAGGTCAATTAGGAAGGCCTGCTCGCTAAAGTGTTTTAGGGAGCGTTTGACAGTGATGAGGGGTGGTTGTTTGACCGCGGACCCGTTACGGACGCAGGCAATAAGGCAGTGATCGCTGAGATCCTGGTTGAAAACAGTGGAGGTGTATTTAGAGGGTAAATTTGTCAGGATGATATCTGGTAGGTTTGTTGATAATTTGTGTGAGATTGAGGGCATCTAGTTTAGATTGTAGGATGGCCGGGGTGTTAAGCATATCCCAGTTCAGGTCACCAAGCAGTACGAACTCTGAGGATAGATGGGGGGCAATCAGTTCACATATGTTGTCCAGGGCACAGCTCGGGCTGAGGGGGGTCTGTAGCAAGCGGCAACATTGAGAGACTTATTTCTGGAAAGGTGGATTTTTAGAAGAACTAGCTCAAACTGTTTGGGCACAGACCTGGATAGTATGATAGAGCTCTGCAGGCTATCTCTACAGTAGATTGCATCCCCACCCCCTTTGGCAGTTCTATCGAGACGGAAAATGTTGTAGTTGGGGATGGACATTTCTGAATTTTTGGTGGCCTTCCTAAGCCAGGATTCAGACACTGCTAGAACATCAGGGTTGGCGGAGTGTGCTAACGCAGTGAATAACTCAAAATTAGGGTGGAGGCTTCGGATGGTAACGTGCAAGAAACCAAGGCTTTTACGGTTACAGAAGTCAACAAATGATAACGCCTGTGAAGTAGGAGTGATACTGGGGGCTACGGGGCCTGGGTTAGCCTCTACATCACCAGAGGAACAGAAAAGGAGTAGAATAAGGATATGGCTAAAGGCTTTAAGAACTGGTGTTCTAGTGCGTTGGGTACAGAGAAAAAAAGGGGCAGATTTCCGGGCGTTGTAGAAAAGATTCAGGGCATTATGTACAGACAAGGATATGAGTACAGTGGAGGTAAACCTATGCGTTGGGTAACAATGAAAGAGATAGCATCACTGGAGGCACCGATTGAGTCGGTCTCCGCATGTATGGGGGGTGGGACAGAGGAGCTGTCTAAGGCAGGTTGAGCTGGGCTGGGGGATCTACAGTTAATAGTACAATAAGAAATAACCGAAACAGCAATAAGCAAGGCATATTGACATGGGAGAGAGGCATAAAGCAATCACAGGTGTTTTTCGAGAGAGCTGAGACAACAGCTGGTAATGGCGACAAAGTTTGGGCTGAGGCTAAACATAAACAGGATGCGGTACCGTATAAAGGAACAGTCCAGCAGGCATCAGCTGTATAGCTGAGTTATCATAAGGTCCGGTGAACAGCAATAGGAGAGTTCGGAGGTAGTTCGGGGGCTGCTACAGCACTGTCGAGCAAGAGGCCCGGCTTGCGTGTGCTAGCGGGCCGGGGCTAGCAGATGGATCTTCGTGGTCGACGTCGTAACGGGAAGCCTGTTGAACCCACATCAGACGATTTCGTCGGCAAACCAGTCGTGTTGGATCGGCGGGGCTCCGTGTCAACACTAGGAGGTCCCGTCCGGTTGACAGAGAGGTAGATAGCCGGGAGATGGGCCTGGCTCGAGGCTAGCTCAAGGCTAACTGGTGCTTGCTAAGGGGCAATGGTAATTAGCCAACGACAACAGCCATTTGGTTGCAGCTAGCTGGTTGTGATGATCCGGCGCTAGGGTCCAGTGATTCCGGCAGAAAATCCAATATGCTCTGGGTCGATAGCACGCTGTGCAGACTGGCCGACAAATTGTCCAGGCTAGAGCTAGAGCTGGCTGGTGGGTAGTGCAGGCCACGGACAATGGTGAAGATGCTAACAGTGGCTAATAGCAAGTAGCCATTCGGTTGCAGCTAGACTAGTTTCAGCTTAAGGTTCTTGATAAAAGTTATAAAGAAATAATAGAATCCTTTCCACGTTGGGTGAGGCGGGTTGCAGGAAAGTATATTTAGTTAAAGAATGAAAAGTAAAATTGAGAAATATATACAAAATAGACAAAAAACTAAATAAACTGGCTATTTACACAAGGACACAGAAAAAAACACGACCGCACTGCTACGCCATCTTGGATCTGAATGCCATTCAAGCCAATCAGAAATGAGTATTCAACAATGCCATGGTATAAATAGACTTACAATGTGAACACCCATTACATTTGAATACCCCACTTTTAAGTGTAAAATTGACCACTTAGTGGTAATTTAAATCAATTAGTCTCCATACAGATCCATAATTATCCTGTAAATCACTTGGTTTTGTGTTTTCCAAATATTTGCTCATGTCCTAATTTAGAAACAGAGAAGTTGATATAGTGCCTTCAGAAATTATTCATACCCCCTGACTTTTTCCACATTTTGTTGTGTTACAGCCTGAATTTTAAATCGATTAAATTGAGAATGTTTGTGTCACTTGCCTACACACAATACCACATAACGTCAAAGTGTAATTATGTTTTTAGAAATTGTTTGAAATTATTTAAAAAGAAAAGCTGAAATGTCTCTAGTAAATAAGTATTCAACCCCTTCATTATGGCAAGTCTAAATAAATTCAGGAGTAAAAATGTGCTTAACAAGTCACATAATAAGTTGCATGGACTCACTCTGCTTGTAATAATAATGTTTAACATGAATGGCTACCTCATCTCTGTACCCCACACACACAATTATCTGTAAGGTCCCTCAGTCGAGCAGTGAATTACAAACACAGATTCAACCACAAAGACCAGGGATGTTTTCCAATGCCTCACAAAGAAGGGCACCTATTGGTAGATGGGTAACAATTTAAAAAAGCAGACATTGAATATGCCTTTGAGCATGGTGAAGTTATTAATTACACTTTGGATGGTGTATCAATACACCCAGTCACTACAAAGCTACAGGCGTCCTTCCTAACTCAGTTGACGGAGATGATGTAACCGCTCAGGGATTTCACCATGAGGCCAACGGTGACTTTAAAACAGTTTCAGAGTTTAATGGCTGTGATAGGAGAAAACTGAGGATGGATCAACAACATTGTAGTTACTCCCCAATACTAACCTAATTGACAGAGTGAAACGAAGGAAGCCTGTACAGAATAAAAATATTCCAAAACATCCATCCTGTTTGCAATAAGGAATTAAAGTAAAACTGCCAAAAATGTGGCAAAGAAATGAACTTAAGATCCTGAATACAAAGCATTATGTTTGGGGCAAATCCAATACAACATATCACTGAGTACCACTCTTGTGGGTATGCTTGTTATGCGCATGCTTGTCATCAGCAAGGACTAGGGAGTTGTTTTTGGGATTGAAAATAAACAGAATAGAGCTAAGCACAGGCAAAATCCTAGAGGAACACCTGGTTCGGTCTGCTTTCCAACAGACACTGGGAGACAAATTCACCTTTCAGCAGGACAGTAACCCAAAACACGAGGCCAAATATACACTGGATTTGCTTACCAAGAGTGGCCTAGTTACAGTTTTGACTTAAATAGGCTTGAAAATGTATGGCAAGACTTGAAAATGGCTGTCTAGCAATGATCAACAACCAACTTGACAGAGCTTGAAGAATTCTAAATAGAATAATGTGCAAATATTGTACAATCCAGGTGTGCAAAGCTCTTAGAGTCTTACCCAGAAAGACTCACAGCTGTAATCGCTGCCGAAGGTGATTCTAACATGTATTGACTTAGGGGGTTGAATACTTATGTAATCAAGATATATTAGTGTTTTATTTTTCATGAATTTTTTACTAATGTTTCTTCCACTTTGACATTACAGACTATTTTATGTAAATCGTTGACAAAAAAAGACAATAAATCCATTTTAATCCCACCTTGTAACACAACAAATTGTGGAAGAGGTCAAGGGGTGGGAATACTTTCTGAAGGCACTGTATACAGTATATACAGTGAGCTCCAAAAGTGTTGGGAAAGTGACACATTTTTTGATGTTTTGGCTCTGTACTCCAGCACTTTCGATTTGAAATGATACAATGACAATGAGGTTAAAGTGCAGACTGTATAAAAACATATTCCTTAAAGTACTATTAATACTGTCCTCAATACAACAAAGAAATACCAAAAGATGTAATATTTCTTCCTTGAAACATTTTATTGAATTACTGTAGAATTCGATTCATTCATATGGAGGACTGCTCCTTCTAAGGAGTACTAAAATGGCGTCCGGTGGCTTCAAAGCCTCTCATTAACCATTACATAGCATCAGCAATCCAGGGTTTATATACATCACTGGTTGTGCCCCAATGCAAATGACGGTGTGTCAGTGAGTTTCATTATAAGATGACAGATATAAGATCTATTTTAACAAGTCATGATGACAGCATTCACACAAAAATGACCTTTTATGAAAAAATGAAAATGTCCGTCAAGACTGAAATGTTTAACTGTTTTAATGATTCATTCAGGAAATACTATAGGCCTTCTTGTAATAAGACATGGTAATCAGTTATGCCTGTCATAAGAAAGATCAGTCTGTTGGAACACGCAGTATGTTAATCCAACATTATTGTTAGAGAAATCTCCTAGAGAAGTATAATACAGTCAATATAATACAGTTAATATGACACACCACTTCAAGTATAATGTTAAGTAATTGTCTTATTCAACAGAAGTGGCTGCTGAAGTCAATGACAAGCCCAGAGACAGCCGAGCTAGGGAAGTAATAATAATAATAATAATATGCCATTTAGCAGACGCTTTTATCCAAAGCGACTTACAGTCATGCGTGCATACATTTTTTGTGTATGGGTGGTCCCGGGGATCGAACCCACTACCTTGGCGTTACAAGCGCCGTGCTCTACCAGCTGAGCTACAGAGGACCAAGTAGGATGGTAATTACGCAGCGGTTCAAACGAAAGCTTGTTAGGACCCAAATGATCAAAGAATCGATGTGACAAAAGCAGGAGAAATGTGTAATAAATTGGATTATCCACAGCCCCGTGGCCGAGCTCTCTGTTGCAAATGACAAATCAATCCAATTAGGCCTGGGAAAAAGGACCAACCGGAAAAGGTCTCGTGTCGTGCAATTTTTTTGTGAGGTTATCTATTTGCCAAGGCTTTTAGAATGCTGCATTATGGGGTTTTCTCTGTAGTAGGCCTATGTGGTAGCATGATATTCAGAATTGTAAAAAAATAAAATAACTTGCCATTAGATGTTCATGTATGATCACCTTTATTGGCAGAATTGTATTAATTTGACAGCCCGGTCTCATAGACTAGACATAACATAGTAAATGTAAATCCTGGACACTCAAATTAGTATGATATGTTACAATAAGACAGCTGGTTACTAATGGCAAAAACGAAAAGGAGGGTGGTTGGTCGAGATAGAATGCGAACATCTAGCAACCCAAAGATTGTGAGTTCAAATGTCATCACGGGCAGCTTTAGCATTTGAGATAATTAGCAACTTTTCAACTTCTTACTACTTTCTAGCTACTTTGCAACTACTTAGCATGTTAGCTAACCTTAACCTTAACCCTTTTAGCTAACCCTTCCCCTAACCCTAACCATAACCCTTTAACTTAACTCCTAAACTTAACCCTAACCCCTAACCCCTAGCCTAGCTAACCTTTGCCAGCTAGCTAGCGTAAGCCACCTAGCTAGAATTCGTAACATATCATATGTTTTGTAAATCTGTAACATATAGTACATTTGCAAATTCGTAACATACTATACATTTTGCAAATTCGTAACATATAATACGAATTGTAATTCATAACATCTCATATGAAATGGGTGATGGACATCCACAAATTAATACATACTGTACGAAACGTAACATTTCATACTAAATGGGTTGTACACTTTACGTACATAATAATACAAAATGCGCTGAGACAATGTTGAATTTGATGTAGATTTTGAACTAAATCAAATAATTTGACAGGGCCACACTGCCACTGGTGCTCAAATTCGACTGAAAACAAAGTGATGGTGGTGGTCATTGCAGTAAAGTGAAAAATCTATAGCTCAACGATATCAACATTTCACCTCTGGTTGTTGTCAGTTTTTAAATTTAAAAAAATAAAACTTTTTTTACACAGTTTGATGGAGAGTGTGACTGTCCTTAACATGAGGGATGGGATGTTAACTTTCATTCCATAGGCTACATGTGGTAAATTGTCTCATACTGTGCATAATCATATTACTCCTATAGACTGTGGAGAGACAATCCTAAAGTAAAACAGATCGCTATTGGATGATATACTTAAAACGTTTTGTGGCTTGAAATCACCTAATGTCAGAGGGCATTTGTTTTATAACCTGGTAGTTTTGATTGTTATGTGGTTCCCACATAATGTTTAATATGTGAAGCAAGCGATTAGCTATCTCTCACTAGATCTCTCATGCATCAGTAACATCAGTAAGGGGGAAACTCATCAGCGGCCTTTAACATGAGAAGAGCTCTCTCACATCCACATGGCTTTGCTGCCATCTCCTGGATATACTATAGAATAGACTTGCATCATTCTGACTTACGTTCCCAACAGTACTGTTGAAATCCCTATGATATTTACATTTCTTACTGAACAGATGGTAAATCAGATTTGGTTATGTTAGTCTGCAAAGACTGAAGACGCATTATGTAAGAAATTACACATTTAAGGACATTATTGTACAGTGCATTGTGATAGACCATCACCATTATATTAATTGATAAGACAGTAGTCTGTAGTCAGAAACTTTCATTGAATGTATGGCTACGTATCTATACTGAACAAAAATATAAACGCAACATGTAAAGTGTTGGTCCCATGTTTCATGAGCTGAAATAAAAGATCCCAGCAATCTTCCATACTCATAAAAAGCTTATTTCTCTCAAATGTTGTGCTCAAATGTGTTTACATCCCTGTTAGTGAGCATTTCTCCTTTGCCAAGATAATCCAGCCACCTGACAGGCGTGGATCAAGAAACTGATTAAAACAGCATGATCATTACACAGGTGCACCTTGTGCTGGGGACAATAAAAGGCCATTCTAAAATGTGCAGTTTTGTCACACAACACAATGCCACAGATGTCTCAAGTTTTGATGGAGCGTGTAATTGGCATGCTGACTGCAGGAATGTCCACCAGAGCTGTTGTCAGAGAATTGAATGTTCATTTCTCTACCATAAGCCATAATGTCGTTTTAGAGAATTTGGAAGTACGTCCAACCAGCCTCAAAACCGCAGACCACGTGTAACCACACCAGCCCAGGACCTCCACATCTGGCTTCTTCACTTACGGGATCATCTGAGACCAGCCACCCAGACAGCTGATGAAAATGATGAGTATTTCTGTCTGTAATAAAGCCCTTTTGTGTGGAAAAACTAATTCTGACTGGCTGGGCCTGGCTCCCAAGTGGGTGGGCCTATGAGTGTGTCCGAGTGTCTTCCAGCAGTTAAGGGGAAGAGCAGTTTATCTCCCAGCAGTTAAGGGAAGAGCAGTTTGTCTGTCTCCCAGCAGTTAAGGGAAGAGCAGTTTGTCTGTCTCCCAGCAGTTACGGGAAGAGCAGTTTGTCTGTCTCCCAGCTGTTAAGGGAAGAGCATTTTGTCTGTCTCCCAGCAGTTAAGGGGAAGAGCAGTTTGTCTGTCCCCAGCAGTCAAGGGCAACAAAATGAATCTGTATCTTCTCCATGTCAGTACTGTTTATGTATCCTTGCTGCTGCTTGCTGCATCAATCTGTCTCCTCCTCCTCCTCCCTCCCTCCCTCATCCCTCCTTCCTCTGTCTGTGTCCAGGCTCAGCGACGCAACTGACTGATGGCTCCCATTAAAGTTGAATTATGTTAGAGAGAGAGGGCCATCGGTATCTCTCTCTCTCTCTCTCTCTCTCTGTACCCCTCTCTCTCTACCCCTCTACCTCTACCTCTCTACCTCTCTCTCTCTCTACCTCTCTCTCTACCTCTCACTCTCTCTCTCTCTACCTCTCTCTCTCTCTCTCTCTACCTCTCTACCGCTCTTTCTCCCCTCAACACCTCTCAATAGACTGAGGCTTTCCCTACCTCTCAGTGTACACTCTCTCCTTTCCCTCCCCTGCTCTTGATGTGTGAGAATAATAGTAACTGCATTAGTGTTGTCTCAAGTGTGAGTGTATATTTCCAGTGCTACTATATAACTTAACAACCTGAAGTACAGTGTGTGTATATATATGCAGTACCAGTCAAAAGTGTGGACACACCTACTCATTCAAGGATTTTTATTTCTTTTTACTATTTTTGACATTGTGGAATAATAGCGAAGACATCAAAACTATGAAATAACACATATGTAACCAAAAAGTGCTAAACAAATGAAAATATATTTTATATTTGAGATTCTTCAAAGTAACCACCCTTTTCCTTGATGACAGCTTTGCACACTCTTGGCATTCTCTCAACCAGCTTCATGAGGTAGTCACCTGGAATGAATTTCACTTAACAGGTGTGCCTTCTTAAAAGTTAATTTGTGGAATTTCTTTCCTTCTTAATGCGTTTGAGCCAATCAGGGCTATACAGAAGTGCAGTTGCAAAAACCATCAAGCGCTATGATGAAACTGGCTCTCATGAGGACCGCCACAGGAATGGAATACCCAGAGTTACCTCTGCTGCAGAGGATAAGTTCATTAGAGTTACCAGCCTCAGATATTGCAGCCCAAATAAACGCTTCACAGAGTTCTAGTCATAGACACATCTCAACATCAACTGTTCAGAGGTGACTGTGTGAATCAGGCCTTCATGGTCAAATTGCTGCAAAGAAACCACTACTAAAGGACACCAATAAGAATAAGAGACCTGCTTGGGCCATGAAACACGAGCAATGGACATTAGATCAGTGGAAATTTGTCCTTCGGTCTGGAGTCCAAATTTGAGATATTTGGTTCCAACCGCCATGTCTTTGTGAGATGCTTCTTGGGTGAACAGATCAAATCAAATCAAATTGTATTTGCCACATGCACCGAATACAACAGGTGTAGACATTACAGTGAAGTGCTTACAAGCCCTTAAACAATAATGCAGTTTTAAGAAAAATAAAAAAAGTTAAGTAAAAAATAGATAAATAAAAAGAGCAAATAATTAAAGAGCAGCAGTAAAATAAAATAACAGTAGGGAGGTTATATACAGGGGGGTACTGGTACAGAGTCTATGTGCGGGGGCACCGGTTAGTAGAGGTAATTGAGGTAATATGTACATGTGGGTAGAGTTAAAGTGACTATGCATAAATAGTAAACAGAGTAGCAGCAGCGTAAAAAGAGGGGGTGGGGGTGAGGTGAGATGGGGTGAGGGGGCAATGCAAATAATCCGGGTAGCCATGATTAGCGGTTAAGAAGCCATTTCGACCTAGACTTGGCGCTCCGGTACCGCTTGCCGTACAGTAGCAGAGAGAACAGTCTATGACTAGAGTGGCTGGAGAATTTTTAGGGCCTTCCTCTGACACCGCCTGGTATAGAGGTCCTGGATGGCAGGAAGCTTGGCCCCAGTGATGTACTTGGCCGTACGCACTACCCTCTGTAGTGCCTTGAAGTCGGAGGCTGAGCAGTTGCCATACCAGGCGGTGATGCAACCAGTCAGGATGCTCTCGATGGTGCAGCTGTATAACTTTTTGAGGATCTGAGGACCCATGCCAAATCTTTTCAGTCTCCTGAGGGGGAATAGGCTTTGTCGTGTTCTCTTCACGACTGTCTTGGTGTGTTTGGACCATGATAGTTAGTTGGTAATGTGGACACCAAGGAACTTGAAGCTCTCAACCTGTTCCACTACAGCCCCGTCAATGAGAATGGGGGCATGCTCAGTCCTCTTTTTTTTCCTCTATCCGCAATCATCTCCTTTGTCTTGATCACGTTGAGGGTGAGGTTGTTATCCTGGCACCACACGACCAGGTCTCTGACCTCCTCCCTATAGGCTGTCTCATCGTTGTCGATGATCAGGCCTACCACTGTTGTGTCGTCGGCAAACTTAATGATGGTGTTGGAGTCGTGCCTGGCCATGCAGTCATGGGTGAACAGAGAGTACAGGAGGGGACTGAACGCGCACCTCTGAGGGGCCCCCGTGTTGAGGATCAGCGTGGCAGATGTGTTGTTACCTACCCTTACCACATTGGTGCGACCCGTCAGGAAGTCCAGGATCCAGTTGCAGAGGGAGGTGTTTAGTCCCAGGGTCCTTAGCTTAGTGATGAGCTTTGAGGGCACTATGGTGTTGAACGCTGAGCTCTAGTCAAGGAATATAATTATCACGTAGGTGTTCCTCTTGTCCAGGTGGGAAAGGTCAGTGTGGAGTGCAATAGAGATTGCATCATCTGTGGATCTGTTAGGGCGGTATACAAATTGGAGTGGGTCTAGGGTTTCTGGGATAATGGTGTTGATGTGAGCCATGACCAGCCTTTCAAAGCACTTCATGGCTACAGACGTGAGTGCTACGGGTCTGTAGTCATTTATGCAGGTTATCTTAGTGTTCTTGGACACAGGGACTATGGTGGTCTGCTTGAAACATGTTGGTATTACAGACTCAGTCAGGGACATGTTGAAAATGTCAGTGAAGACACTTGCCAGTTGGTCAGCGCATGCTCGGAGTACACGTCCTGGTAATCCGTCTCGCCCTTTGTCCTTGTGAATGTTGACCTGCATAAAAGTCTTACTCACATCGGCTACGAAGAGTATGATCGCCTAGTCATCCAGAACAGCTGATGCTCTCATGCATGCTTCAGTGTTGCTTGCCTCGAAGCGAGCATAGAAGTGATTTAGCTCGTCTGATAGGCTTGTGTCACTGGGCAACTCACGGCTGTGCTTCCCTTTGTAGTCTGTAATAGTTTTCAAGCCCTGCCACATCCGACGAGCGTCGGAGCCGGTGTAGTACAATTAAATCTTAGTCCTATATTGACTCTTTGCCTGTTTGATGGTTCGTCGGAGGGCATAGCGGGATTTCTTATAAGCGTCTGGGTTAGAGTCCCGCTCCTATGAAATTTGAAATATATTTTGATTTGTTTAACACTTTTTTGGTTATTACATGATTCCATATGTGTTATTTCATAGTTTTGATGTCTTCACTATTATTCTACAATGTAGAAAATAGTATAAATAAAGAAAAACCCTTGAATGAGTATGTGTGTCCAAACTTCTGACTGGTAGTGTATATACTGTATACAAGGCCCTCCCCCGCCCGCCTTTCGGCAAATCTGACCACGACTCCATTTTGCTCCTCCCTTCCTATAAGCAGAAACTCAAACAGGAAGCACCCGTGCAAAGGACTATTCGACGCTGGTCTGACCAATCGGAATCCACACTTCAAGATTGTTTTGATCACGCGGACTGGGATATGTTCCGGGTAGCCTCTGAAAATAATATAGACGTATATGCTGATTCGGTGAGTGGGTTTATAAGGAAGTGTATAGGAGATGTTGTACCCACTGTGACTATTAAAACATACCCTAACCAGAAACCGTGGATAGATGGCAGCATTCGCGAAAAACAGAAAGCACGAACCACCGCGTTTAACCATGGTAAGGTGACGGGGAATATGGCAGAATACAAACAGAGTGGTCATTCCCTCCGCAAGGCAATCAAACAGGCAAAACGTCAATATCGAGACAAAGTGAAGTCCAAATTCAACGGCTCAGACACGAGACGTGTGTGGCAGGATTTACAGACAATCACGGACTACAATAGGAAAACCAGCCATGTCGCGGACACCGACATCTTGCAGCCAGACAAGCTAAACAAATTCTTTGCCCACTTTGAGGATAACATATTGCTACCGATGCGGTCAGCTACCAAGGACTGTGGGCCCTCCTTCTCCGTGGCCAACGTGAGTAAGACATTTAAACGTGTTAACCCTTGCAAGGCTGCCGCCAGACGGCATTCCTAGCCACGTCTTCCTGACGTGCCGCCCCCAGGTGGTGAAGGTAGGAAACATAATCTCCACTTCACTGATCCTCAACACTGGGGCCCCACAAGGGTGTGTGCTCAGCCCCCTCCTGTACTCCATGTTCACCCATGACTGCATAGCCATGCACGCCTCCAACTCAATCATCAAGTTCAGAGACAACACAACAGTAGTAGGCTTGATTACCAACAACAATGAGACAGCCTAAAGGGAGGAGGTGAGGGCTCTCGGAGTGTGGTGTCAGGAAAATAACCTGTCAATCAACGTCAAGAAAACAAAGGAGATGATCGTGGACTTCAGGAAACAGCAGACGGAGTACCCCCCTATCCACATCGACAGGACCGCAGTGGAGAAGGTGGAAAAAGCTTCCTCGGTGTACATATCACTGACAAACTGAAATTGTCCACCCACACAGACAGTGTGGTGAAGAAGGCGCAACAGCGTCTCTTCAACCTCAGGAGGCTGAAGAAATTTGGCCTGTCACCTAAAACCCTCACAATCTTTTACAGATGCACAATTGAGAGCATCCTGTCGGGCTGTATCACCGCCTGTTACAGCAGCTGCACCGCCCACAACCGCAGGGCTCTCCAGAGGGTGGTGCGGTCTGCACAACGCATCACCGGGGGCAAACTACTTGCCCTCCAGGACACCTACAGCACCCGATGTCAGAGGAAGGCCAAAAAGACAACTACCACCCGAGCTACTGCTCGTTCACCCCGCTGTCATCCAGAAGGCGAGGTCAGTACAGGTGCATCAAAGCTGGGACCGAGAGACTGAAAAACAGCTTCTATCTCAAGGCCATCAGACGTTTAAACAGCCATCACTAGCACAGAGAGGATGCTGCCTACATACAGACTTGAAAATCACTGGCCACTTAAATAAATGGAACACTAGTCACTTTAATAATGCCACTTTAATTATGTTTACATATCTTGCATTACCCATCTCATATGTATATACTGTATTCTATACTATCTATTGCATCTTAGCCTATGGCGCTCTGACAATGACATTGCTCATTCATATTGTGATCATTTTGACCCCACGGGGTGAGATCTTGCGTGGAGCCCCAGATCGAGGGAGATTATCAGTGGTCTTGTATGTCTTCCATTTCCTAATAATTGCTTCCACAGTTGATTTATTCAAACCAAGCTGCTTACCTATTGCAGATTCAGTCTTCCCAGCCTGGTGCAGGTCTACAATTTTGTTTCTGGTGTCCTTTGACAGCTCTTTGGTCTTGGCCATAGTGGAGTTTGGAGTGTGACTGTTTGAGGTTGTGGACAGGTGTCTTTTATACTGATAACAAGTTCAAACAGGTGCCATTAATACAGGTAACGAGTGGAGGACAGAGGAGCCTCTTAAAGAAGAAGTTACAGGTCTGTGAGAGCCAGAAATCTTGCTTGTTTGTAGGTGACCAAATACTTATTTTCCACCATAGTTTGCAAATAAATTCATAAAAAATCCTACAATGTGATTTTCTGGAAATTAAAATCTCAATTTGTCTGTCATAGTTGACGTGTACCTATGATGAAAATTACAGGCCTCTCTCATCTTTTTAAGTGGGAGAACTTGCACAATTGGTGGCTGACTAAATATTTTTTTCCCCCACTGTATATATATATATATATATATATATGTATATATATATATATACATACATACACATATACATATCTTTTTTTTATATATATATATGTCCCTTTATTACTTTCCAACCACACCACCCCTTCCCTAATTGGAGTAAACTAGTGAACAACAATGCTTAGGCCTCTACTTCCAGCTTATACATACCATATACATTTTATGGACACATTGCTTTAACTGTTACTGTAATTCTAGATCCAAGCCTGAACACGATAAATAATTTCCTACTGTCATGGGCCTCTCACTCCACCGGGTTACCACCTTTATTTTCTTCCACTCTGCTCACCACTCTCTCTACTCAGCCTAACTAGCTCCACCTGTCCCTGCTCTGCTCTGCTCTAATTACTCTGCCAGCTGCGCTGCATTACCCACTACCTCTCCCAGTATTTAAGGCCCTGTCTTTCAGCTCTCCGGTGTCAGATCGTCTGCAAAGCTCACACCCGGAACCTGTTTGCTCGCGCTTCTGGCTCACCCTGGTTTTGTGACCCCGGACCTGCCTGTTTTTTGGATACTCTTCTGCCTCAGGGGATCCAGACCTGCTTCTGCCATTACGACTCCTGACTACTCTTCATCCCGGTAACTCTGACCAGCCTTCTGCCTTGCTACTACGTATTTTGGATTTCCCTTGAACTGTACTGCTGCCTGGTTTCATTCCGCCCTGTTGTGTCTGTGTCTCCCCCCCCCAGGACTTCTGGACCACCCACCACCGGCTTCATAGGACGCATCGCTGCCACTGGGGGGGGCACAGACCCAGCGCATTGGACGGGAGCCCTGTTACCCCTGGAGCCTTCATTCACTCCCTACTTCCCTTTTCCCTTAAGTTTAATAAACTTTCTGGTGTGACGCAATTGTGGTCCTCTGGTCGTATGTCTGAACCGTGACAGTACGATCTGACCATTATGGACTCAGCGCACACTTTCCCCGACATGGAAACCGATGAGCATGAGCAGCAGTTCCAGCAGCAGCAACAACAACTCGCCATGATCATTCAACTCCTCACCAACCTTACCCCAGCCAGTCTGCCCACCAGCCCAGCCCCCGAGTTACCTGCCCCGGTCATCGCAGCCGCTGCTCCGGAACCCAAGATTGGAAACCCCGAGCGGTTCAACGGCGATTCAACCCAGGTCCGGCCATTCCTGACTAGCTGCCGACTTCAGTTCTCCTTGCAGCCAAGGACCTTCGCCACGGAGGGGGCTAAAGTTGGGTATGCCATCACTCACCTGACGGGCCGAGCTCGACTCTGGGGAACAGCAGAGTTCGAACGTCAAACCCCCGCATGTGCAACCTTCGACCTGTTTGCTGAGGAGATGCTGAAGGTGTTTGACCTGGATTCACCCACCGCAGAGGCGTCTCGTGAACTGTTCAGTATTCGACAAGGCAGACGTACAGTCGCAGACCATTCCATCGACTTCCGAACCCTGGCTAGACGAAGTTCTTGGAACACACCATCGTTGGTGGACGCGTTCTTCCATAGTTTGGCTGACTATATCAAGGACGAGTTGGTCTCCCATGAACTGCCTTCCACTCTTGATGAAGCCATCGCACTGACTGTCAGGATCGACAGAAGGATACAGACCCGTCGTCGTGAGAGGGGGCGCCAAGGTCCACCTACTACCGGCATTCGGAGAGATCCGACTGGGCTCCTGTCATCTACTGCCACTCACCCAGGTCAGCTTGATCAGTCTGAGCCTATGGAGATTGGGCGAGCCTCCCTCACTCCTGCAGAGCGCCAGCGCCGCTTCACCTCAAACCTCTGCCTCTATTGTGGAGGTGATGGACATCGTGTGGTAACCTGCCCTTTAAAGGGCCGAAGCTCACCGGGCATAGGGGGAGTCCGGTTGAGTTCAATGACCATCCAGTCCTCCGACCGCAAACCCCTGCTGCAAGTTCACCTCCGCCTCTCTGACTCAACTCACACCCTGGCTGCTCTGGTGGATTCTGGCGCCGAAGCCAACATAATGGACATCAAGCTGGCACGCCAACTGGGACTGGAGAACCTCCGTTTGACACCTCCTATTCCTGCCCGGGCACTGGACGGACACTTACTCGGATCGGTCACTCATGTCACGGCCCCGGTCTCGATGGGTCTGTCCGGAAACCATCAAGAAACTATCCAGTTTCACCTGCTCCCCTCTCCAGGCCAACCCCTCATCCTGGGTTACCCATGGCTCCGCCGGCACAACCCTCAGCTCGACTGGGTGACCGGGGTGATCAGGGAGTGGGGAGAGGACTGCCACCGAACCTGCCTGCTTGCTGCCGCACTACCCCCTCGGCCAGTACCTACTAACTCCGCTCCTGACCTCTCCAATGTCCCAGAATGCTACCATGGTCTCAGAGAGGTGTTTAACAAAGCAAGAGCCACATCTCTGCCCCCTCACCGACCGTACGACTGTGCCATCGACCTCCTCCCTGGAACAGCTCCTCCAAAGGGTCGTCTTTATTCGTTGTCTGCTCCTGAAAGAAGGTCCATGGAGGACTACATCAATGGCTCTCTGTCCGCAGGATTAATCCGTTCATCTTCATCTCCTGCTGGTGCTGGCTTCTTCTTTGTGGGGAAGAAGGACGGATCTCTTCGCCCCTGCATCGACTACAGGGGACTCAACGACATCACAGTGAAGAACCGTTACCCTCTGCCTCTGCTCACCTCTGCTTTTGAGTTGCTCCAGGGAGCCACTGTTTTTACCAAGTTGGATCTCAGAAACGCTTACCACCTAGTGCGGATCCGGGAGGGAGATGAATGGAAAACCGCATTCAATACACCAACAGGCCACTACGAGTATCTGGTTATGCCTTTTGGCCTCACCAATGCTCCTGCTGTGTTCCAGGCTCTAGTGAATGATGTACTGCGGGACATGTTAAACAAGTTTGTCTTCGTTTACCTGGATGACATCTTGATCTACTCCAGAAACCTGTCTGAACACACCCGCCATGTCCAGCAAGTCCTTCATCGTCTTCTGGAGAATTCCCTCTACGCCAAGGCCGAGAAATGTGAGTTTCACGTCAAGACAGTGGCCTTCCTGGGGTACATAGTGGCAGAGGGAAGTATCCAAATGGATCCTGCCAAAGTATCAGCAGTCACTTCATGGCCAGTTCCGGAGAACAGAAAGAAGCTGCAACAGTTTCTGGGGTTTGCTAACTTCTATAGGAAGTTTATCCGGAACTACAGTACCGTTGCTGCCCCTCTCACTGCTCTAACCAGCACCAAGCAACCCTTCACCTGGACCCCAGCAGCCGACAAAGCCTTCAGTACCCTCAAGGTGAGGTTCACCTCCGCTCCCATCCTCCAGATGCCTGATGTGGACCGGCAATTCATTGTGGAGGTGGACGCCTCGGATGTGGGAGTTGGTGCTGTGATTTCTCAGTGGGCTGCGGAGGATAGGAAGCTCCATCCCTGTGCCTTTTTCTCACGTCGGTTGTCCCCCTCTGAGTGCAATTACGACATAGGGAACCGTGAGCTGCTGGCTGTGAAGCTTGCCTTGGAGGAGTGGCGTCACTGGCTGGAGGGGTCCACCATTCCATTTCTCGTTTGGACCGATCATAAGAACTTGGAGTACATCCGCACGGCCAAACGGTTGAACTCCAGGCAGTCCCGCTGGGCCCTGTTCTTCACCAGGTTTAATTTCACTCTGTCATACCGGCCTGGATCACGCAACACCAAGCCAGACGCCCTCTCCCGTCAATTCCAGAAGGATGACACCCCCTCCAAGGACCCTGTGTCGATTCTGCCAAGTCCCTGCATCGTTGCAGCTCTGACCTGGGCTGTTGAGGAACAGGTGCTGGAGGCTCTCCGTAACCAGCCAGGTCCCAGCACTTGCCCAGCTGACCGCCTTTTTGTCCCCGAAGACCTGAGGTCCCAGGTCGTTCAGTGGGGACATGACTCCCGCCTAGCTTGTCACCCTGGCTCCACCCGCACTTACAACCTGCTCGCCCAGAGGTTCTGGTGGCCCTCTCTGAGGAAGGATGTACGGGAATTCGTCCAAGCCTGCCCCATCTGCAACCAACACAAGTCGTCCTGCCAGCCCCCAGCCGGATTGCTGCAGCCCCTGCCTGTGCCCAGACGTCCCTGGTCTCACATCGCCCTTGACTTTGTCACGGGGCTGCCCCCTTCAAGTGGCATGACCGTCATTCTCACCATCGTTGACCGTTTCAGCAAGATGGCACACTTCATTCCCCTCCCCAAGCTCCCAACCGCCAAGGAGACCGCCCAGGTGGTCCTGGAACACGTCTTCCGGATCCACGGACTGCCAAAGGATGTAGTTTCTGACCGTGGTCCACAATTCTCCTCCGCTTTTTGGAAGGAGTTCTGTCACCTGCTGGGAGCCACAGTCAGTCTGACTTCCGGATTCCATCCCCAATCCAATGGGCAGTCAGAGCGGGCTAATCAGGAGCTCGAGAAGGCACTGCGATGCATGACTTCACGCAACCCCCACTCCTGGTCGCAGCAATTGACATGGGTGGAGTACGCACACAATTCTCTGACCTGCTCTGCCATCGGTATGTCCCCTTTCCAATGTGTTTATGGATACCAGCCTCCTCTATTTGCCAGCCAGGAAGAGGAGGTTACTTGCCCATCTGCACTTGCTTTTGCCCGTCGATGTCGCCGCACCTGGTCACAAGCCCGAGCCACACTCCTCAGATCCGTTGCCAGCTACACTACCGGGGCCAACCGTCGGAGAATTCCTGCTCCCACCTACCATGTTGGTCAAAGGGTGTGGTTGTCATCGAAGAACCTGCCACTCAGGGTGGAGTCGCAGAAGCTGGCACCTCGGTTCATTGGCCCATTCCCTATCATAAGAGTGATTAGCCCAACTGCTGTCCGGCTCCAACTGCCTAATTCCCTGAGGGTGCACCCCACTTTCCATGTGTCTAAGATTAAGCCCATCCATGAGAGTCCGCTGGTCCCTGCTGCGCCTGGTCCTCCTCCTCCACGGCTCGTCGATGGTGGTCTGGTTTACACCGTCCGCCGCCTGCTTCGGTCCAGACGGAGGGGTAGGGGTCTCCAGTACCTCATTGACTGGGAGGGCTATGGACCTGAGGAAAGGACCTGGGTGCCAGCTAGTCGGATTGTGGATAGGACTCTCATCACCGCTTTCCACCAACGGCATCCTGATCAACCTGCAATCCGTAGGGGCCGCCCCAGAGGGGTCCCTAACCGTCCGGCCCGCTCGGCTTCCTGTCCTGTGCCTGATCCTGTCTCGGGACCTGTCCCATCTCCCGACCACGGCCCTCCGGCTTCCTCCGAGGATGAGGACGTTCACTCGGACCGTTCGGAGGAGTTCTAGCCCTCCTCCGGCTCCCCTCCTCCCGCCCGGCGTGGTGTTGCTCTTGGGACTTCTGGGGCCGTCCCTTGGGGGGGGGGTTCTGTCATGGGCCTCTCACTCCACCGGGTTACCACCTTTATTTTCTTCCACTCTGCTCACCACTCTCTCTACTCAGCCTAACTAGCTCCACCTGTCCCTGCTCTGCTCTGCTCTAATTACTCTGCCAGCTGCGCTGCATTACCCACTACCTCTCCCAGTATTTAAGGCCCTGTCTTTCAGCTCTCCGGTGTCAGATCGTCTGCAAAGCTCACACCCGGAACCTGTTTGCTCGCGCTTCTGGCTCACCCTGGTTTTGTGACCCCGGACCTGCCTGTTTTTTGGATACTCTTCTGCCTCAGGGGATCCAGACCTGCTTCTGCCATTACGACTCCTGACTACTCTTCATCCCGGTAACTCTGACCAGCCTTCTGCCTTGCTACTACGTATTTTGGATTTCCCTTGAACTGTACTGCTGCCTGGTTTCATTCCGCCCTGTTGTGTCTGTGTCTCCCCCCCCCAGGACTTCTGGACCACCCACCACCGGCTTCATAGGACGCATCGCTGCCACTGGGGGGGGCACAGACCCAGCGCATTGGACGGGAGCCCTGTTACCCCTGGAGCCTTCATTCACTCCCTACTTCCCTTTTCCCTTAAGTTTAATAAACTTTCTGGTGTGACGCAATTGTGGTCCTCTGGTCGTATGTCTGAACCGTGACACCTACAGTGAAGAGTCTGTTTCCCTTTAACAATCCCATTATTAGGACAGCAGAGAGTGACAATGATTTGTAGCTGTAGTAAAAAACAAAGTTTCAGTGGTGTCTTTGAAGGGTCTGAGACAAATGGGTTGTCTTGGTGAGGTAACTATATTGATGCTGTGTGTTTCTAGTGGGTTCTAGTCCTTTTGAAACTCATCACAGTGTGAAATGTCATGGTGTTTAGGTGCTGCTCCTGTGTTTGTTTGTGGATTGTGTTTGTTTGTTTGTGGATTGTGTTTGTTTGTGGATTATGTTTGTTTGTTTGTGGGTTGCGGAAAAAAACATGTTGACTACTTTGACTTTGTGTCTGTATTCTGTTTGGGGCCGATTCAGACTAGAGTAACGCACTCCTAAATGGAACTCAATCCCTTTTTATGGACTTTTCTCTCTACGTGTATTCTGACCTTGAACATGAAACATGAGGTAACACGTTTCAAATCAAATCAAATCAAATGTATTGGTTACATACACATGGTTAGCAGATGTTATTGTGAGTGTTGTGAAATGCTTGTGCTTCTAGTTCCAACAGTGCAGCAATATCTAGCAAGTAACATCTAACAGTTCCACAACAAATACCTAATACACATAAATCTAAGTAAAGGAATGGAAAAATAATATATAAATAGAGTGGGGGAAAAAAGTATTTAGTCAGCCACCAATTGTGCAAGTTCTCCCACTTAAAAAGATGAGAGAGGCCTGTAATTTTCATCATAGGTACACGTCAACTATGACAGACAAATTGAAAAAAATAAAATTGAATTTTATTTTCCAGAAAATCACATTGTAGGATTTTTTATGAATTTATTTGCAAATTATGGTGGAAAATAAGTATTTGGTCACCTACAAACAAGCAAGATTTCTGGCTCTCACAGACCTGTAACTTCTTCTTTAAGAGGCTCCTCTGTCCTCCACTCGTTACCTGTATTAATGGCACCTGTTTGAACTTGTTATCAGTATAAAAGACACCTGTCCACAACCTCAAACAGTCACACTCCAAACTCCACTATGGCCAAGACTAAAGAGCTGTCAAAGGACACCAGAAACAAAATTGTAGACCTGCACCAGGCTGGGAAGACTGAATCTGCAATAGGTAAGCAGCTTGGTTTGAAGAAATCAACTGTGGGAGCAATTATTAGGAAATGGAAGACATACAAGACCACTGATAATCTCCCTCGATCTGGGGCTCCACGCAAGATCTCACCCCGTGGGGTCCAAATGATCACAAGAACGGTGAGCAAAAATCCCAGAACCACACGGGGGGACCTAGTGAATGACCTGCAGAGAGCTGGGACCAAAGTAACAAAGCCTACCATCAGTAACACACTACGCCGCCAGGGACTCAAATCCTGCAGTGCCAGACGTGTCCCCCTGCTTAAGCCAGTACATGTCCAGGCCCATCTGAAGTTTGCTAGAGTGCATTTGGATGATCCAGAAGAGGATTGGGAGAATGTCATATGGTCAGATGAAACCAAAATAGAACTTTTTGGTAAAAACTCAACTCGTCGTGTTTGGAGGACAAAGAATGCTGAGTTGCATCCAAAGAACACCATACCTACTGTGAAGCATGGGGGTGGAAACATCATGCTTTGGGGCTGTTTTTCTGCAAAGGGACCAGGACGACTGATCCGTGTAAAGAAAAGAATGAATGGGGCCATGTATCGTGAGATTTTGAGTGAAAACCTCCTTCCATCAGCAAGGGCATTGAAGATGAAACGTGGCTGGGTCTTTCAGCATGACAATGATCCCAAACACACCGCCCAGGCAACGAAGGAGTGGCTTCGTAAGAAGCAGTTCAAGGTCCTGTAGTGGCCTAGCCAGTCTCCAGATCTCAACCCCATAGAAAATCTTTGGAGGGAGTTGAAAGTCCGTGTTGCCCAGTGACAGCCCAAAAACATCACTGCTCTAGAGGAGATCTGCATGGAGGAATGGGCCAAAATACCAGCAACAGTGTGTGAAAACCTTGTGAAGACATACAGAAAACGTTTGACCTGTGTCATTGCCAACAAAGGGTATATAACAAAGTATTGAGAAACTTTTGTTATTGACCAAATACTTATTTTCCACCATAATTTGCAAATAAATTCATTAAAAATCCTACAATGTGATTTTCTGGAGAAAAAAAAATCTCATTTTGTCTGTCATAGTTGACGTGTACCTATGATGAAAATTACAGGCCTCTCTCATCTTTTTAAGTGGGAGAACCTGCACAATTGGTGGCTGACTAAATACTTTTTCCCCCACTGTACCTGTAAATGTATTTCAAGGCCTACCTTCAAACTCAGTGCCTCTTTGCTTGACATCATGGGAAAATCAAAAGAAATCAGCCAAGCCCTCAGAAAACAATTGTAGACCTCCACAAGTCTGGTTCATCCTTGGGAGCAATTTCCAAATGCCTGAAGGTACAATGTTCATCTGTACAAACAATAGTACGCAAGTATAAACACCATGGGACAACGCAGCCGTCATACCGCTCAGGAAGGAGACGCGTTCTGTCTCCTAGAGATGAACCTACTTTGGTGCGAAAAGTGCAAATCAATCCCAGAACAACAGCAAAGGACCTTGTGAAGATGCTGGAGGAAACAGGTACAAAAGTATATATATCCACAGTAAAACGAGTCCTATATCGACATAACCTTAAAGGCCGCTCAACAAGGAAGAAGCCACTGCTTCAAACCACCATAAAAAAGCCAGACTACGGTTTGCAACTGCACATGGGGACAAAGATCGTACTTTTTGGAGAACTGTCCTCTGGTCTGATGAAACAAAAATAGAACTGTTCGATGCTGACCCCCAAAAAGAGGGTCGTTTGCAAGACGAAGAACACCATTCCAACCGTGAAGCACGGGGGTGGCAGCATCATGCTGTGGGGGTGCTTTGCTGCAGGAGGGACTGGTGCACTTCACAAAATAGATGGCATCATGAGGAAGGACAATTATGTGGATATATTGAAGCAACATCACAAGACATCAGTCAGGAAGTTAAAGCTTGGTCGCAAATGGGTCTTCCACATGGACAATGACCCCAACCATACTTCCAAAGTTGTGGCAAAATGGCTCAAGGACAACAAAGTCAAGGTATTGGAGTGGCCATCACAAAGCCCTGATCTCAATCCTATAGAAAATGTGTAGGCAGAACTGAAAAAGCGTGTGCGAGCAAGGAGGCCTACAAACCTGACTCAGTTACACCAGCTCTGTGTCACGGTTTCGGCCGAGGCTGCTCCTTCTCCTTGTTCGGGCAGGCTTCGGCGGTCGTCGTCCCCGGAGTACTAGCTGCCACCGTTCTATGTTTCGATGTTTGTTTGGTTTTGTCACACCTGTTCCTTGTTAGTGTTAATTATGCGTCCTATAAGTTCTCTTGGGTTTTGTCATGTGTTGTGTGTAATTGTTCGTTGTCATTTTGGGATGCTAGTTCGTTTATCTCTCTGTATTGTTTTTGAAGAGAGTTCCGCACTGTGTGTGCCTTTTGTTTGTACTATACCGGTGTGCGTAAAGTTCGCTTGCCTGCCAGGTTGTATTTAGCCGTGTTTGGCTTGTTCTTTTTGTCTTCACTAAAGACGTTAGTACGAAGCCTCTGTGTGTCCTGCGCTTGATTCCACACCACATCTACACTCAACCTTGATACTCTGTCAGGAGGAATGGGCCAAAATTCACCCAACTTATTGTGGGAAGCTTGTGGAAGGCTACCCGAAACGTTTGACCCAAGTTAAACAATTTAAAGGCAATGCTACCAAATACTAATTGAGTGTATGTAAACTTCTGACCCACTGGGAATGTGATGAAATAAATAAAAGCTTAAATAAATCATTCTCTCTACTATTATTCTGACATTTCACATTCTTAAAATAAAGTGGTGATCCTAACTGACCTAAATTGTTAGGATTAAATGTCAGGAATTGTGAAAAACTGGGGGATTGGAAGTGATGCAGACAATTACATCAATGGAAGTTACAATCTATCTGCAATATTAAAGCGGTTTTTCTTTTTTTTCTTTTTTTTTGCAATAAGCATGTCACCATGAAAGCTTTCAAGGAAGAGATTGTTTTTGACCACACTTCAAACTCTGGGAGAAAAAAACACACAACACATCCCTCATCCACTCAGACTTATCCAGAAATGTGTTTAACTGAAAGAGGAAAAATTCATTGTGAGGGATGTTCCCAGTGCGACACTGCGTGGGAGGAAGAGCCAGCCAAAGCAAACAAACAGATACAGTATACACAAGCTCCAGTAAAGCCAGACCCAGTGGTATCTATGTTTTATGAGTGTTGCTGGCTACGTGAGGAGTTGAAGCTTTTCAAATAGGCTTTTTATTTTTTTTATTTGCATACTCATACTTAGAATGAGAAACAGACCTGATGGAGGAATTACACAACTGTACAGGGATTACTATGGGTGAGGAGGACGCATACTCAGGCTCTGTGCGGATGACGTCTTCAATGCATAATGCAGCTTTTTCCTGCAGCTCGATTTTGAGTTTCTGCACTAGTACTAAAGCATAGGATACCCTTCGGCTCGATAGGCCTACTTCTATTTACGTTAACATTAAGGTATGAGGTTTCTGCTTTAGGATGGAATACAATTTGCTTTCTTTCCCAGAATGATCCTGGTTGAGATTGAATTGTGTTCAAATGGACCTGCTCATATTTGTGTGGTGGACGGTGATTACGTTTGTTTGGTGTAAGTGTAGCACTTAAAGAAAACCAGTAAAACCCCAAAGAACCGTTGCATGGCTGTTTACACAGCTATAAACAGTGCAGCCTAGCAACAACAGAAGGAATGAGCAATGTGGTCAGCTCCAATAGCAGAATGACACAATGTGTAGAGTATGTGTTGTACTTAAGACATATCAATGGGAAACAGTCCAATCCAGTGGCTTTCAGGAAAAAGGCCTGAAATGGAGATGTCCCTGCGATGTGATCTTGAAGTCATACATCTATGTGTTTCACAAGCACCAGTTCTTCAGAGATGGATCACGAGTGATGTGGAACCAGCCACGCAAATGAGGTAGTTATTTTTCCGGCTCAATGGTCAGGAACTTCATCAGAAATATGAAATGAACATATCATCCCAGCAGAAATTCCTCTCCCAAATGTATCATGTCCTTGTATGGACATTATCAAAGCCTAAGCAACAGGATTAAATAAAAAATGTTGTGTGTAAACAAAGGGCCAAATACATTCCATCCCATTACAGGATGATTTCTAAGAGCACTTGGTACGTGTTATAATGCAAACACCACTGTTTGGCACTGTTTGGCTCTGTTTGGCTCTGTTTGGCACTAGTTGGCTCTGTTTGGCTCTGTTTGGCTCTGTTTGGCTATATTTGGCTATATTTGGCTCTATTTGGCTCTGATAGGCTCTGTCTGGCACTGTTTGGCTCTGTTTGGCTATATTTGGCTATATTTGGCTTTGTTTGGCTCTGTTTGGCTCTGTTTGGCTCTGTTTGGCACTACAATACAAGGTATTAACATTTACAGAAAATATAGAAATGCCAATGGTGGACGTGTTGCTGTATATATTCAGAACCACATTCCTGTGAAGATTAGAGAGGATCTCATGTTAAATACTGTTGAAGTAATATGGCTACAGGTTCATCTGCCTCACCTAAAGCCCATTCTGGTGGGAAGCTGCTATAGACCACCAAGTGCTCCCGAGTGGCGCAGTGGTCTAAGGCACTGCATCGCAGTGCTAGCTGTGCCACTAGAGATCCTGGTTCGAGTCCAGGCTCTGTCGCAGCCGGCCGCGACCGGGAGACCCATGGGCGGCGCACAATTGGTCCAGTGTCGTCCAAGGTAGGGGAGGGTTTGGCCGGCAGGGATGTGGGTTTGTTTCCCCCCCAAAAAAAATAAAAAAACATGTATGCATTCACTAACTGTAAGTCGCTCTGGATAAGAGCGTCTGCTAAATGACTAAAATGTAAAGTTCTATCAGTCAGTATCTGGATAACATGTGTGAAATGCTTGATAATGTATGTGATATCAACAAAGAGGTATACTTTCAGGGTGATTAAAATATTGACTGGCTTTCATCAGGCTGCCCACTCAAGAGAAAGCTTTAAAGTGTATACAGTGCCTGCAACCTGGTTCAGGTTATCAGTCAACCTACCAGGGTATTTACAAACAGTACAGGAATTAAATCATCAACATGTATTGATCATATCTTTACTAATGCAGCAGAGATTTGTTTGAAAGCAGTATCCAAATCCATTGGATGTAGTGATCACAATATAGTAGCCATATCTAGGAAAACCAAAGTTCCAAAGGCTGGGCCTAATATAGTGTATAAGAGGTCATATAATAAGTTTTGTAGTGATTTCTATGTTGTCAATGTAAAGAATGTATGTTGGTCCGTGGTGTGTAATGAGGAGCAAACAGACACTGCACTTGACACATTTATGAAATTGCTTATCCCAGTTACTAATAAGCATGCACCCATTAAGAAAATGACTGTAAAAACTGTTACATCCCCGTGGATTGATGAGGAATTGAAAAATTGTATGGTTGAGATGGATGAGGCAAAAGGAATGGCAAATAAGTCTGGCTGCACAACCGATTGGCAAACGTATTGCAAATTGAGAAATCATAAAACTAAACTGAATAAAAATAAGAAAAAACTACACTATGAAACAAGGATAAATGACATAAATGAAATTTTGGGGAAAAAATGTGGGAAAAAACTCAGCTCCATCATTCATTGAATCAGATGGCTCATTCATCACAAAACCAACTGATAATGCCAACTACTAATTTTTTCATTGGCAAGATCAGCAAAATTAGGATAGACATGCCAGCAACAATTGCTGACACTACACATCCAAGTATATCTGACCAAATTATGAAAGACAAGCATTGTACTTTTGAATTCCGTAAAGTGAGTGTGGAAGAGGTGAAAAAAATATTGTTGTCTATCAACAGTGACAAGCCACCGGGGTCTGACAACTTGGATGGAAAATTACTGAGGATAATAGTGGATGATATTGCCACTCCTATTTGCCATTTTTTCAATTTAAGCCTACTAGAATGTGTGTGCCCCCAGGCTTGGAGGGAAGCTAGTCATTCCGCTAAGTAAGAATAGTAAAGCCCCCTTTACGGGCTCAAATAGCCGACCAATCAGCCTGTTACCAACACTTAGTAAACTATTGGGAAAAATTGTGTTTGACCAGATACAATGCTACTTTACATTTTAGTCATTTAGCATACGCTCTTATCCAGAGCGACTTACAGTTAGTGAGTGCATACATTTTCAAACTGGCCCCCCGTGGGAAACGAACCCACAACCCTGGCATTGCAAGCGCCATGCTCTACCAACTGAGCTACAGGGGACTTTACAATAAACAATTTGACAACAAACTTTCAGCATGCTTATAGAGAAGGACATTCAACAAGCACAGCACTTAAACAAATGACTGATGATTGGCTGAGAGAAATTGATGATAAAAAGATTGTGGGGGCTGTTTTATTAGATTTCAGTGCGGCTTTTGACATTATCGATCATAGTCTGTCACGCCTGCTCCCGCTCCCCGACCCTGGCGCTCGAGGGCGCCAGGCTGCCCATCATTACGCACACCTGTCACCATCGTTATGCGCATCAGCAGTTCATTGGACTCACCTGAACTCATCACTGCTTGGTTACCTCCCTATATCTGTCTGTTCCTCAGTTTGGTCCCGGTGTCTGTATTAATGTTGTTATGTTTCCCCTGTCCAGACTCTGTCCGTGTTTTGTTTCATGTCTGTTTATATTAAATATTCACTCCCTGTACCTGCTTCTCGTCTCCCAGCGTCTGTCGTCACATAGTCTGCTGCTGGAAAAACGTATGTGTTATGGCTTTACTCACCCTGCTATATTGTGGATAAAGAGTTACCTGTCTAACAGAACACAGAGGGTGTTCTTTAATGGAAGCCTCTCCAACATTATCCAGGTAGAATCAGGAATTCCCCAGGGCAGCTGTTTAGGCCCATTACATTTTTTAATCTTTACTAATGACATGCCACTGGCTTTGAGTAAAGCCAGTGTCCATGTATGCGGATGACTCAACACTATACATGTCAGCTACTACAGCGACTGAAATGACTGCAACATTTAACAAAGAGTTGCAGTTAGTTTCAGAGTGGGTGGCAAGGAATAAATTAGTCCTAAATATTTATAAAACTAAACACATTGTATTTGGGACAAATCATTCACTAAACCCTAAACCTCAACTGAATTATGTCCATAATAAAGCGTTACTCTACCTTCTTAACAGCACTGTCAACAAGCAGGTCCTACAGGCCCTAGTTTTGTCACACCTGGACTACCGTTCAGTCGTGTGGTCAGGTGCCACAAAAAAGGATTTAGGAAAATTGCAATTGGCTCAGAACAGGGCAGCACAGCTGGCCCTTGGATGTACACAGAGCGCTAACATTAATAATATGCATGTCAATCTCTCCTGGCTCAAAGTGGAGGAGAGATTGACTTCATCACTACTTTTATTTATGAGAGGTATTGACATGTTGAATGCTCCGAGCTGTCTGTTTGAACTACTGGCGCACAGCTCGGACACCCATGCATACCCCACAAGACATACCACCGGAGGTCTCTACACAGTCTCCAAGTCTAGAACAGACTATGGGGAGGCGCACAGTACTACATAGAGCCATGACTACATGGAACTCTATTCCACATCAAGTAACTGACGCAAGTAGTAAAATTAGATTTAAAAAACAGATAAAAAAACACCTCATGGAACAGCGGGGACTGTGAAGCAACACAAACATAGGCACAGACACATGCATACACAAACAAGATAACATACAGTCGTGGTCAAAAGTTTTGAGAATGACACAAGTATTGGTCTTCACAATGTTCGCTGCTTCAGTGTTTTTAGATATTTTTGTCAGATGTTACTATGGTATACTGAAGTATAATTACAAGCATTCCATAAGTGTCAAAGGTTTTTATTGACAATTACATTAAGTTTATGCAAAGAGTCAATATTTGCAGTGTTGACCCTTCTTTTTCAAGACCTCTGCAATCCGCCCTGGCATGCTGTCAATTAAATCCTGGGCCACATCCTGACTGATGGCAGCCCATTCTTGCATAATCGATGCTTGGAGTTTGTCAGAATTTGTGGGGGGGGTTTTGTCCACCGGCCTCTTGAGGATCGACAATATATTCTCAATGGGATTAAGGTCTGGGGAGTTTCCTGGCCATGGACCCAAAATTTCGATGTTTTGTTCCCCGAGCCACTTAGTTATCACTTTTGCCTTGTGGCAAGGTGCTCCATCATGCTGGAAAAGGCATTGGTCATCACCAAACTTTTCTTGGATGGTTGGGAGAAGGATTGCTCTCGGAGGATGTGTTGGTACCATTCTTTATTCATGGCTGTGTTCTTAGGCAAAATTGTGAGTGAGCCCACTCCCTTGGCTGAGAAGCAACCCCACACATGAATGGTCTCAGGATGCTTTACTGTTGGCATGACACAAGACTGATGGTAGCGCTCACCTTGTCTTCTCCGGACAAGGTGTTTTCCGGATGCCCCAAACAATCGGAAAGGGGATTCATCAGAGAAAATGACTTTACCCCAGTGCTCAGCAGTCCAATCCCTGTAGCTTTTGCAGAATATCTGTCTGTCTCTGATGTTTTTCCTGGAGAGAAGTGGCTTCCTCGCTGCCCTTCTTGACACCAGGCCATCCACCAAAAGTATTTGCCTCACTGTGCGTGCAGATGCACTCACACCTGCCTGCTGCCATCGCTGAGCAAGCTCTGCACTGGTGGTGCCCCGATCCCGCAACTGAATCAGCTTTAGGAGACGGTCCTGGCGCTTGCTGGACTTTCTTGGGCGCCCTAAAGCCTTCTTCACAACAATTGAACCTCTCTCCTTGAAGTTCTTGATGATCCGATAAATGGTTGATTTAGGTGCAATCTTACTAGCAGCAATATCCTTGCCTGTGAAGCCTTTTTTGTGCAAAGCAATGATGATGGCACGTGTTTCCTTGCAGGTAACCATGGTTAACAGAGGAAGAACAATGATTTCAACCACCACCCTCCTTTTAAAGCTTCCAGTCTGTTATTTTAACTCAATCAGCATGACAGAGTGATCTCCAGACTTGTCCTCGTCAACACTCTCACCTGTGTTAACGAGATAATCACTGACATGATGGCAGCTGGTCCTTTTGTGGCAGGGTTGAAATGCATTGGAAATGTTTTTTGGGGATTAAGTTCATTTTCATGGCAAAGAGGGACTTTGCAATTAATTGCAATTCATCTGATCACTCTTCATGACATTCTGGAGTATATGCAAATTGACATCATCAAAACTGAGGCAGCTGACTTTGTGAAAATTAGTATTTGTGTCATTCTCAAAACGTTTGACCACGACTGTACACACACGTGCATATGGATTTTGTACTGTAGATATGTGGTAGTGGTTGAGTAGGGGCCTGAGGGCACACAGTGTGTTGTGAAATCTGTGAATGTATTATAATGTTTTAAATATTGTATGAACTGCCTTAATTTTACTGGACCCCAGGAAGAGTAGCAGCTGCCTTGGCAGCAGCTAAAGGGGATCCATAATAAATACAAATACAAATACACATTTGGCAGTCTTTATTTGTACTATTTTCACCCTTGTAGAATAATAGTGAAGACATCAAAACTATGAAATAACACATATGGAGTCATGTAGTAACCAAGAATGCCAAGAGTGTGCAAAGCTGCCTTGATGACAGCTTTGCACACTCTTGGCATTCTCTCAACCAGCTTTACCTGGAATGCTTTTCCAACAGTCTTGAAGGAGTTTCCACATATGCTGAGCGCTTGTTGGCTGCATTTCCTTCACTCTGCCGCCCGACTCATCCCAAACCATCTCAATTGGGTTGAGGTTGGGGGATTGTGGAGGCCAGGTCATCTGATGCAGCACTCCATCACTCTCCTTCTTGGTAAAATAGACCTTACACAGCCTGGAGGTGTGTTGGGTCATTGTCCTGTTGAAAAACAAATGATAGTCCCACTAAGCCCAAACCAGATGGGATGCCGTATCGCTGCAAAATGCCATGCTGGTTAAGTGTGCCTTGAATTCTAAATAAATCACAGACAACCCCCACACCATAACACCTCCTCCTCCATGCTTTACGGTGGGAACTGCACATGCGGAGATCATCCTTTCACCCACACCGCGTCTTACAAACACACGGCGGTTGGAACCAAAAATCCCCAATTTGGTCTCCAGACCAAAGGACAAATTTCCACTGGTCTAATGTCCATTGCTCGTGTTTCTTGGCCCAAGCAGGTCTCTTCTTGTTATTGGTGTCCTTTAGTAGTGGTTTCTTTGCAGCAATAAGACCATGAAGGCCTGATTCACACAGTCCCCTCTGAACAGTTGATGTTGAGATGTGTCTGTGACTTGAACTCTGTGAAGCATTTATTTGGGCTGCAATTTCTGAGGCTGGTAACTCTAATGAACTTATCCTCTGTAACAGAGGTAACTCTGGGTCTTACATTCCTGTGGCAGTCCTCATGAGAGCCAGTTTCCTCATAGCGCTTGATGGTTTTTGCGACTGCACTTGAAGAAACTTTCAAAGTTCTTGAACTGTTCCGTATTGACTGACCTTCATGTCTTAAAGTAATGATGGACTGTCATTTCTCTTTGCTTATTTGAGCTGTTCTTGCCATAATATGGACTTGGTCTTTTACCAAATAGAGCTATCTTCTGTATATTCCTGGGAGTGTGTAAACTTACATTTTGTATTACCACATCATTTTTGTATGTTCTCTATAGTTATACTTGAAAATGTATCAATTGACCAATTCGGCACATTTGGGCAGACTTGATTCAAAATAGTCCAGTATTGCAATGCTTCACTGGATCAATCTGAAACTTTGTACACACACTGCTGCCATCTAGTGGCCGAAATCTAAATTGCGCCTAAACTGCAATATTATCTTGTGGCCTTTCTCTTGCATTTCAAAGATGATGGAACAAAAATAATAATAGAAAACACATGTTTATTTGTTTGTATTATCTTTTACCAGATCTATTGTGTTATATTCTCCTACATTCATTTCACATTTCCACAAACTTCAAAGTGTTTCCTTTTAAATGGTATCAGGAATATGCATATCCTTGCTTCAGGTCCTGAAATACAGGCAGTTAGATTTGGGTATGTCATTTTAGGTGAACATTTTTAAAAAGTGTCCGATCCTTAAGAGGTTAATTGAAATGCATTCCAGATGACTACCTCATGAAGCTGGTTGAGAGAATGCCAAGAGTGTGCAAAGCTGTCATCAAGGCAAAGGGTGGCTATTTGAAGAATCTAAAATATTAGATATATTTTGATTTTTCAACACTTTTTTGGTTACTACATGATTCCATATGTGTTATTTCATAGTTTTGATGTCTTCACTATTATTTTACAATGTCAAAATGTAAAAAATAAAGAAAACACTTCAATGAGTAGGTGTGTCCAAACTTGTGTCTGGTAGTGTATGTACTGAAAACCATATTGAATGAAAACTCCCAGAGAAAATCTGTTGGCCAGTGAGTCAATCAATCAATCAATTTTATTTTATATAGCCCTTCTTACATCAGCTAATATCTCGAAGTGCTGTACAGAAACCCAGCCTAAAACCCCAAACAGCTAGTAATGCAGGTGTAGAAGCACGGTGGCTAGGAAAAACTCCCTAGAAAGGCAAAACCTAGGAAGAAACCTAGAGAGGAACCAGGCTATGAGGGGTGGCCAGTCCTCTTCTGGCTGTGCCGGGTGGAGATTATAACAGAACCATGCCAAGATGTTCAAAAATGTTCATAAGTGACAAGCATGGTCAAATAATAATCAGGAATAAATCTCAGTTGGCTTTTCATAGCCGATCATTAGAGTTTAAAACAGCAGGTCTGGGACAGGTAGGGGTTCCATAACCGCAGGCAGAACAGTTTAAACTGGAATAGCAGCAAGGCCAGGCGGACTGGGGATAGCAAGGAGTCACCACGGCCGGTAGTCCCGACGTATGGTCCTAGGGCTCAGGTCTCTCAGTTGGCTTTTCATAGCCGATCATTTAGAGTTGAAAACAGCAGGTCTGGGACAGGTAGGGGTTTCGTAGCCGCAGGCAGAACAGTTGAAACTGGAATAGCAGCAAGGCCAGGCGGACTGGGGGCAGCAGGGTGTCATCATGCCCGGTAGTCCTGACGTATGGTCCTAGGGCTCAGGTTCTCAGAGAGAAAGAGAGAACGAGAGAATTAGAGAGAGCATACTTAAATTCACACAGGACACTGGATAAGACAGGAGAAGTACTCCAGGTATAACCAACTAACCCCAGCCCCCCGACACATAAACTACTGCAGCATAAATACTGGAGGCTGAGACAGGAGCGGTCCGGAGACACTGTGGCCCCATCCGAAGAAACCCCCGGACAGGGCCAAACAGGAAGGATATAACCCCACCCACTCCGCCAAAGCACAGCCCCCGCACCACTAGAGGGATATCCCCAACCACCAACTTACAATCCTGAGACAAGGCCGAGTATAGCCCACAGAGGTCTCCACCACAGCACAAACCAAGGGGGGGGGGGGCGCCAACCCAGACAGGAAGATCACGTCAGTAACTCAACCCACTCAAGTGACGCACCCCTCCCAGGGACGGCATGAAAGAGCACCAGCAGGCCAGTGACTCAGCCCCTGCAACAGGGTTAGAGGCAGAGAACCCCAGTGGAGAGGGGAACCGGCCTGGCAGAGACAGCAAGGGCTGTTCGTTGCTCCAGCCTTTCCGTTCACCTTCACACTCCTGGGCCAGACTACACTCAATCATATGACCTACTGAAGAGATAAGTCTTCAGTAAAGACTTAAAGGTTGAGACCGAGTCTGCGTCTCTCACATGGGTAGGCAGACTGTTCCATAAAAATGGAGATCTATAGGAGAAAGCCCTGCCTCCCGCTGTTTGCTTAGAAATTCTAGGGACAATTAGGAGGCCTGCGTCTTGTGACCGTAGCGTACGTATTGGTATGTACGGCAGGACCAACTCGGAAAGATAGGTAGGAGCAAGCCCATGTAACGCTTTATAGGTTAACAGTAAAACCTTGAAATCAGCCCTTGCCTTAACAGGAAGCCAGTGTAGGGAAGCTAGCACTGGAGTAATATGATCAAATTTCTTGGTTCTAGTCAGGATTCTAGCAGCCGTATTTAGCACTAACTGAAGTTTATTTAGTGCTTTATCCGGGTAGCCGGAAAATAGAGCATTGCAGTAGTCTAATCTAGAAGTAACAAATGCATGGATTAATTTTTCTGCATCATTTTTGGACAGAAAATTTCTGATTTTTGCAATGTTACGTAGATGGAAAAAAGCTGTCCTTGAAACAGTCTTGATATGTTCGTCAAAA
This sequence comes from Coregonus lavaretus, assembly GCF_964263955.1. Classification (NCBI taxonomy): domain Eukaryota; kingdom Metazoa; phylum Chordata; class Actinopteri; order Salmoniformes; family Salmonidae; genus Coregonus; species Coregonus lavaretus. The sequence continues at coordinate 53,308,080 of NC_139998.1, forward strand.
GAGAGATCAGGGTCAAGAGTAACGCCTAGGTCCTTCACAGTTTTATTTGAGACGACTTTACAACCATCAAGATGAATTGTCAGATTTAACAGAAGATCTCTTTGTTTCTTGGGACCTAGAACAAGCATCTCTGCATTCGATATTGGCCGATAGTTTTTTATATTTTCCGGGTCAAGGTTTGGCTTTTTCAAGAGAGGCTTTATCACTGCCACTTTTAGTGAGTTTGGTACACATCCGGTGGATAGAGAGCTGTTTATTATGTTCAACATAGGAGGGCCAAGCACAGGAAGCAGCTCCTTCAGCAGTTTAGTAGGAATAGGATCCAGTATGCAGCTTGAAGGTTTAGAGGCCATGATTATTTTCATCATTGTGTCAAGAGATATAGTACTAAAACACTTAAGTGTCTCTCCCGATCCCAGGCCCTCGCAGAGCTGTGCAGATCCAGGACAGCTAAGCCCTGGAGGAATACGCAGATTCAAAGAGGAGTCCGTAATTTGCTTTCTAATGGTCATGATCTTTTCCTCAAAGAAGTTCATGAATTTATCACTGCTGAAGTGAAAACCATCCTCTCTTGGGGAATGCTGCTTTTTAGTTAGCTTTGCAACAGTATCAAAAAGAAATTTTGGATTGTTCTTATTTTCCTCGATTAATTTGGAAAAGTAGGATGATCGAGCAGCAGTGAGGGCTCTTCGGTACTGCACGGTACTGTCTTTCCAAGCTAGTCGGAAGACTTCCAGTTTGGTGTGGCGCCATTTCCGTTCCAATTTCCTGGAAGCTTGCTTCAAAGCTCGGGTATTTTCTGTATACCAGGGAGCTAGTTTCTTATGACAAATGTTTTTCGTTTTTAGGGGTGCAACTGCATCTAGGGTATTGTGCAAGGTTAAATTTAGTTCCTCAGTTAAGTGGTTAACTGATTTTTGTCCTCTGACGTCCTTGGGTAGGCAGAAGGGGTCTGGAAGGGCATCAATGAATTTTTGTGTTGTCTGAGAATTTATATCACGACTTTTGATGCTCCTTGGTTGGGGTCTGAGCAGATTATTTGTTGCGATTGCAAACGTAATAAAATGGTGGTCCGATAGTCCAGGATTTTGTGGAAAAACATTAAGATCTACAACATTTATTCCATGGGACAAAACTAGGTCCAGAGTATGACTGTGGCAGTGAGTAGGTCCAGAGACATGTTGGACAAAACCCACTGAGTCGATAATGGCTCCGAAGGACTTTTGGAGTGGGTCTGTGGACTTCTCCATGTGAATATTAAAATCACCAAAAATTAGAATATGATCTGCTATGACTACAAGGTCTGATAGGAATTCAGGAAACTCAGAGAGGAACGCTGTATATGGCCCAGGAGGCCTGTAAACAGTAGCTATAAAAAGTGATTGAGTAGGCTGCATAGATTTCATGACTAGAAGCTCGAAAGATGAAAACGTCATTTTTTTTTTTGTAAATTGAAATTTGCTATCGTAAATGTTAGCAACACCTCCGCCTTTGCGGGATGCACGGGGAATATGGTCACTAGTGTAACCAGGAGGTGAGGCCTCATTTAACACAGCAAATTCATCAGGCTTAAGCCATGTTTCAGTCAGGCCAATCACATCAAGATTATGATCAGTGATTAGTTCATTGACTATGACTGCCTTTGAAGTGAGGGATCTAACATTAAGTAACCCTATTTTGAGATGTGAGGTATCACGATCTCTTTCAATAATGGCAGGAATGGAGGAGGTCTTTATCCTAATAAGATTGCTAGGGTGGACACCACCATGTTTAGTTTTGCCCAACCTAGGTCGAGGCACAGACACAGTCTCAATGGGTATGGCTGAGCTGACTACACTGACTATGCTATTGGCAGACTCCACTAAGCTGGCAGGTTGGCTAACAGCCTGCTGCCTGGCCTGCACCCTATTTCACTGTGGGGCTAAAGGAGTTAGAGCCCTATCTATGTTGGTAGATAAGAGGAGAGCACCCCTCCAGCTAGGATGGAGTCCGTCACTCCTCAGCAGGTCAGGCTTGATCCTGTTTGTGGGTGAGTCCCAGAAAGAGGGCCAATTATCCACAAATGTTATCTTTTGGGAGGGGCAGAAAACAGTGGGAGGGTTTTCAGCGGTTTAATTAAATGTATTCAGCATGCGCAAGGGAACCACGCCTGCAAAGCCCGCTATGCACCTGCATAAGGGAAGTCTGAATTCCAACTACTGAGAATTGTGTTGGAAAGGCGTGTGTGGGAAAGGCATACATTTCATACGTCTGAATCGGGCCCTTGAGAATAAAGTGATTCTCGTCTGAATCGGGCCCTTGAGAATAAAGTGATTCTCGTCTGAATCGGGCCCTTGAGAATAAAGTGATTCTGATTCTGATGATGCCTCTTAATTGGCTGCTTCGGTTCTGTTTGAACATGCCTCCTGTAGGTGGTTGAAATTAAATCAGCCTGCAGACGTTTCTGTATCTCCTCTTTCATGCATTTTTCAAGAGCGGCATATTGCACATTCCTGCCTCAAGGAGACAGAGTAATTAGTCTCTGCTTTTCAATTGTTTCCTGGTTGTTTATCTGCACAGTGAGACAAGGAATGTATGTTCACCCAACCTTGAAGGGGCTCAGTCTTATAACATAAACACGTTTGTTTTGACTGTAATGATGAGAGACTTGCCCCTGGTATGATCTTAATGTGTAGGGTTCAAGGGGCGTTTGTGAACTCATCTCTCTGGTGGAGGTACATGCCTCTGTTTCTGCTCTGCAATTCTACAGCTCCTCATGGCCAACAACAACAACAACAACATGCCGCTGGGTTGGTTTCAGCTGAATGCATCCACCAGTATGATAAGGTATTAAAGTTTGGTCGCTCTTCCTCTGTCATGCGGTGTTTGTGTGTGTGTGTGTGTGTGTGTGTGTGTGTGTGTGTGTGTGTGTGTGTGTGTGGGTGTGCCCATGTGTATAACAATGCTATAAATACGCTAACAAAGCCCTCTACTCATGTCTGGGCACGTCTCACTTGAACTTTGACCCCTCACCTCTAACCTCTGCCTCCTCTCATCAGGTATTGTTTTCTATGCCCCAGGTAACTTCATTACTAACCTTTAGACATACGAGTTACCATACCGGTCTCAGGGATGGCCAACTCTTGAAATCTCTTCAGTCCTCTCAGAGTTATGTAAATCAGCTTTTAGTTACTTTGCACCCCATGTATGGAACAATCTACAAAGTTCCCTACAACAGGATGTCCATGTATGGAACAATCTACAAAGTTCCCTACAACAGGATGTCCATGTATGGAACAATCTACAAAGTTCCCTACAACAGGATGTCCATGTATGGAACAATCTACAGAGTTCCCTACAACAGGATGTCCATGTATGGAACAATCTACAGAGTTCCCTACAACAGGATGTCCATGTATGGAACAACCTACAGAGTTCCCTACAACAGGATGTCAATGTATGGAACAATCTACAGAGTTCCCTACAACAGGATGTCCATGTATGGAACAATCTACATTAAATGTAGCATGTTGTGGTGCCTCTCGGGCAGTCCAACATGTTGATTGGGGACTTCTTTGCTGATGAATGTGTTTATTTTTCTTCAATGTATTTGTAATTTGTATTATAAAGTATTTAGTAAATTATGTGTGTGCAGGGCTGCCTTGTGAAAGAGACATTTGGACTCAATGGGACTATAATAAAGGTTAAAAATAAAATACATAAATAAATTAAATAAATAAGGTATCCAGCCAGCTCCCAGTGAAGGGGGTGAGAGGGTTGGCATACCAGCTTGTGGGCTCTGTCACCAGGCCCTTAATGTAATTAACAGGCAAATGGGACAATTAGTAGGGAAACCAAGCAGAACCTGTCTGTTTGTTCGTACTGGCCGGCAGCCCTGCTTGAGTGACGGACGGGCTGAAGATCCAGGTGTCACTCAATAGTGTAACTGTCATGTCCATGCTGGATTGTACAGATGTGAAAGGTAGTGTGTGATTAGGATATGCTACAGGGACTTAACGTCTTTAGTACATTGTAAACAGCAGTGTCTGTGGAGCTGGTTGGAGAGATATCCACCTTTTGTTTGTTTTCCATTCAAACATGCCATCATTTCATAAGGACGGGGGCACAGCATTTGTTGGGTTTTTAAATCACTTGTAAATACTGGCCCAGCACAGCCCATCATAAAACGAAGTAAATTGTAGAGATACCTTATACAGTGCCTTCAGAAATTATTCACACCCCTTGACTTTTTCCAAATTGTGTTGTGTTAGCCTGAATTCAAAATGGATTACATTGTGATTTTTTTTCGCTGGCCTACAGACAATACCCCATAATGTCAAAGTGGAATTATGTTTTTAGAAATGTTTATAAATTCATTCAAAATGAAAAGCTGAAATGTCTTGAGTCAATAAGTATTCAACCCCTTTGTTATGGCAAACCCTAAATAAGTTCAGGAGTAAACATTTACTGAAACAGTCACATAATAAGTTGCATGGAATCACTCTGTGTGCAATAATTGTGTTTAACATGATTTTTGAATGACTACCTAATCTCTGTACCCCACACATACAATAATCTGTAAGGTCCCTCAGTCGAGCAGTGAATTTCAAACACAGATTCAACCACAAAGACCAGGGAGGTTTTTCCAATGCCTCGGGTAACAATAAAAAAGAAAACATTGAATATCCCTTTGAGCATGGTGAAGTTATTAATTACACGTTGAATGGTGTATCAATACACCCAGCCACTATAAGAGTACATTGCCAAAATTATAAATATATTTGATTGAATTTGATTGATTGTAGTTACTCCACAATACTAACCTAAATGATAGAGTGAAAAGAAGGAAGCCTGTACAGAGTACAAATATTCCAAAAAACATGAATCCTGTGTTTTACTAAAGTAAAACTGCCAAAAAATGTGGCAAAGAAATGAACTTTATGTCCTGAATACAAAGCGTTATGTTTGGGGCAAATCCAACAGAACACATCGCTGAGTACCGCTCTTCATATTTTCAAGCATGGTGGTGGATGCATCATGTTATGGCAGTGGAGGCTGGTGGGAGGAGCTATAGGAGGACGGGCTCATTGTAATGGCTGGAATGGAATTAATGGAACGGTATCAAACATATCGAAACCACAATTGACTCAATTACATTTATTCCATTCCACCGATTACAATGAGCCCGTCCTCCTATAGCCTGTCATCAGTGGAGGCTGCTGAGGGGAGGACGGCTCATAATAATGTCTGGAATGGAGTCAATGGAATGGTATCAAACACATGGAAACCACGTATTTGATGTGTTTGGTACCAACACAGCTTGTCATCGACAAGGACTATATATTTTTATATATTATTTTCAATTTATATTTTAGCTTACGACACCTGGTATTACCAGGCGGTCTCCCATCCCAGTGCTAACCAGGCCCGACCCTGAACAGGCGTATTAAGGGTGGTATGGCCACAAGCATTATTATTTTTTTCAAATTAGGTCCCTTGGCTCATCTCTGTAACTCCTCAATGGGCTCGGGAGAGGCGAAGGTCGAGTCATGCGTCCTCTGAAACATGACCCGCCTGGCTGCCTACTTCTTATCACACTGCTCGCTTGACCCGGATGTCAGCCGCACCAATGTGTCGGAGGAAACACTGTTCGACTGACGATTGGAGTCAGCTTGTAGGCGCCCAGCCCTGTCACAAGGAGTCATTAGAGCACCATGAGCCAAGGAAAGCCTCTAAGAACTTGGCATCCCTGGATTGTATAATTTTTGCACAGTGTTCTTTTAAACATTCTTCAAGCTCTGTCAAGATGGTTGTTGATCATTGCTAGACAGACATTTTAAAGTCTTGCCATAGCTTTTCAAAGCAACTAAGAGGACAAATCCTCTCCTCTTTCCCATCATATACAGTGCCTTCAGAAAGTTTGTTTTACACAAGTATTCACACTCAGGGATGCTGACCTTCTAAGCAGAGTTGCAAAGAAAAAGCCATATCTCAGACTGCCCATCTTTCTCTTTTATTTTTATTGGCCAGTCTGAGATATGGCTTTAGTAGTAGTAGTAGTACACAGCGTTGTGTGAGATCTTCAGTTTCTTGGCAATTTCTCGCATGGAATAGCCTTCATTTCTCAGAACAAGAATAGTCTGACGAGTTTTAGAAGAAGGTTATTTGTTTCTGGACATTTTGAGCCTGTAATCGAACCAACAATTGCTGATGCTCCAGATACTCAACTAGTCTCAAAAAGACCGTTTTATTGCTTCTTTAATCAGCACAACCGTTTTCAGCTGTGCTAACATAATTGCAAAAGGGTTTTCTAATGATCAATTAGCCTTTTAAAATGATAAACTTGGATTAGCAAACACAACGTGACATTGGAACACAGGACTGATGGTTGCTGATAATGGGCCTCTGTACGCCTATGTAGATATTCCATTAAAAATCTGCAGTTTCCAGCTACAATAGCCATTTACAACATTAACAATGTCTACACTGTATTTCTGATCAATTTGATGTTATTTTAATGGTCAAAAAAATTGCTTTTCTTTAGAAAACAAGGACATTTCTAAGTGACCCCAAACTTTTGAACGGTAGTGTACGTAAATGAGATATTTCTGTATTTAATTTTCAATCAAATCTAAAACAATATAGTTTAGCTGTAGCAGCTAATGACGATGACAGTCATGATACTGGTGGTAGAGCTGATGGCAGAGCTGGGTGTCCCATCCACCCGCTTCAGGATGTCTTTCTCCCTGTGGTACTTGGCCAGGAGCCATATTTGGTAGTGAGTGGAAACACCAAGCGGATGCTTTACATTTATACATCTGGTGAAATATCTGTCCCATTGTTCTATCTGTGTCTAAACAAACCATCAGTCCTCCTACACTAGCTTGCTATTATGCAAAATCGAATTCAACTATGCCAATAATGTTTTCCATTTGACTTTTGCTTTCAAAAGCAGCTCAAATGTAGAACATGTAAGAATTAACTTCATAGCCATTTTGATATTATTATAGGGAAATAATGCACACTTTAGAATGCCCTTCAAACCAAACAGAAGTGAGTATTCAACAATGCTGTGGTATAAATAAGATTAGAAACCAGTTAGTTTATGTCCTGGATACTGATTGGCTGAAACCTGTGGTATATCAGACATTATAAACTGGGTGGTTCGAGCCCTGAATGCTGATTGGCTGACAGCCGTGGTACATCAAACGGTATACCACGGGTATGACAAAACATGTATTTTTACTGCTCTAATTACGTTGGTAACCAGTTTCTAATAACAATAAGGCACCTCAGGGGTTTGTGATATATGGCCAATATATCACGGCTAAGGGCTGTATCCAGGCACTCCGCGTTGCGTTGTGCATAAGAACAGCCCTTAGCCGTGGTATATTGGCAATATACCACACCCCCTCGGGCCTTATTTCTTACATATACCACCGGTTATGATGCAAAATTACTTGTTTACTGTTGTAATAATGTTGGTAACCTGTTTATAATAGCAATAAGGCACCTCGAGGGTTTGTGGTAAATGTCCATTATATCAAGGCTGTAAGAACAGCACTTAGCCGTGGTATAATGGACATATACCACACCTCCTTGGGTCTTATTGCCTTAATATTACCCACTGGAAGAGGACTGTCAGTTGTCCGGCCCCCGAGCAACCACCTGACCTTAGCAACCTATCAGTGGACACAGGCCTGGTTCCTGGCCGTTCTGCCCCCATCCTCCCCCCAATACTAGAATAGTATAGCCTACACTGTTGGCCCACAATGGAATGTTATGAATGCCCATCAATGTAACAGGCCTACCGTTTGTAAAACAGACAGTTGCATTGGCTTTATTAGTCCTGATTTCTGTGACTGATCATTTAGGCTATTTAAGCTCTGAATATCAGATGACAAAGTGGGCATGGACAAGCTAAATACTTTGAGCCCCTGACTTTGGCAAAGTGGGCACTGCATATCACGGGGTGGCATCAGCGCTCACCTAAAAAGCCCATATGCCACTGGGTGAGAGACATTTTGATTTTTTGGGGGCAGAATTATATGTGAGGTGTTATGTGTTGATGGATGTGCATCTGGGTCAGTTTAGCTCGGAAAATGCCTCCCTGGTCAATCTACCGCACTAGGCAGCTGCCTAATCCTGCCTAATGGCCAGGTCACAGAGGTCACTGGGATTTTGGGGAGCCAGTTTATGATCCCCCGGTCTCTCTGGCACCGTCAGGGCAGGGGATGGGTGGAGTGATATAACAGAGGAACATCACCACTGGGAATTCTCTACAATCCCACTTTTGGATTGGTCCACCGAAATGGTATGCCCGTCATCATCCACTAAAAGGAAGATTAATCTACAACCACTGGAACCACTTTGAGTAATCTAACGTGGAATTGTAAATGTATGCACTGGAACATTTTGTACATTGTACATTCCTATTGTGGGAACAGAAAATCCTGTACGTGATAAAAGATGGGTGCTGTACCAGGGAGATTTAACCGTGGTGAGACCAACATGTTAGACCAATATAAATGTTGTGAATCTGTATGGTTGTGTACACGCAAGGCTCCCTTGTAAAATAAGCCTTAGTCTCAATGGGATCTCCCTGTTTAAATAAAGGTTAAATAAAAATAAAAATATATTGTAACATCTTACAGTCCATCTACAGACATAATGGTTGTACAGGATGTCTAGTTTTCTTGCCGTAATGCTTATTGGCCTTATCTAAAGTATGCAGCAGGTCATTAAGATGTATATAATATGACAACATTCAACTGCATGTAGTCAGGGTCTATTAGAAGCAGGAAGGCAGTAAACATTGATGAAGGATTCTATTCCACTTTACAGCATAAGACGATGGAGCCTGACAGCAGGAGTATCTCCCTTTGAAGATATCAGGTGTAACGCCTCATCGGAATGATGCCTGTTTAAGAGGACACACCTGGATGAGATTTAGGAAAGACAGACTGTAGGACCCTTTTTTACAGACGGTTCTACATGGAACCCAAAAGAGTTCTACCTGGTACCAAAAAGGGTTCTACCTGGACCCATTAAGGGTTCTTCTATGGGTCAGCCGAATAACCTTTTTCAAACCCTTTTTCTAAGAGTGGTAGCCTATATTGGGAAGTTGTTTGACCCAAGAGGATGGCCTCCTGTCAAAATGGCAGTTCAATGTGATCTTCAAAGGAAGACTGAGGAAGTACAGTACAGTACATTACATTACATTACAGTACAGTAGATACATATGGCCTTTGAAATAGCTTCCAGCTGTAACATTTCAACTGGAAACCCAGAAGTTAATCTGCCCATTAATCATCTGGCAATGTCTGGTACCTCAGGCCATCCCTGTCTCGTTCGAAGGCGTCGCCCTCCTCTTATCACGAGAGAGTGTTTTAATTCACTCACAGTCACTACTCATGGATGGTGTTCAGATTAAATGTTGCCTTGTGTACATCCTCTTGTTCCCGGACTGGAGCAGCAGTGCTGAACACTGTTGCAGCTAAATGCTACTTATGTTGAGCATTGATGTAACTGCCAGCGTTAAAATGTCTCATATTAGTGACATAATGTTGTCTATATGGTTCTGCGTTTCCTTCAGACTAATGGTCTCCCTCATTGACCAGTGAAATAGGCTTCTATATTTCACACTTAGGCTATTGTAATGTACCTAGTCATCATTGACCTGTGTGTAGAGTTTATTCCACTTGCGGGGACTCTAATGGAGCTTGTCTAATGGGAAATTATTTAGAAAATATAAATATTATGCAAAAAGAACTAATACTTAAAGGGGCAATCAGTGGTTGAAAAAATAAATAAATAAAAAATTCTGTAAAAAAAAGCTAAGGGATGGGGCTGGAGAAATGTAACCACTCTCAAATTCATAGACAGAGCTATGGATGCAAGGACTGGCCATCCATGAAAATGATAGTGTTAACCATGTTTTGAGACTATACAGTGTTTGTTTACATTTACTTTGTTTATAAACATTGGAGTGAGACAAGCTTATATGTTGGGTTCTGATGGAGTATGACAGTTGAACTAAGCTCATGAGACATTTAAAAAATGGTATTCTTCAAGAATCAATGGGTACACATTATAAATGTATAAGTTTAAAAAAAAAATCGATGTAGCAACTGCAGATTGCCCCTGATCAACTTTTTTTCTGAAAGTCACATTTCACAGCTGTAAACATATTATGATCATTATATTTTTATCTACAAGAAGTTTAAATGATTCAATCATCGATTTTGCATCCTCTAGCTGCCTATTCTAGAAATTTGCTGAGTAGCTACATTTGCATTTGGATGCTCCACACTGTCAATCCCCCTTTCTTCCGGGGACGAAAACAATTTACGTTTTAACTGCGGCAGATGGGGATTTTCAGAGGCTTTTTGCAATCAATTATGTATGTTTTCTATTACCGATGTCACTCATGAGGTCCATTCCCGTAGGCTACAGCTGTTATAACGTCATAAGCATACTCTCGTGTGGACACGGTGGACTAGACTACTAAACAGAACACAACTGAGGCGCGCGCACAATAACAGGCTGAAGACGCAGTCAACTTCGCCCTGATGTTTGAGTGACTGTTTGACAGCGACGCTCTGCTGTAAAAAGGTAGGCTACATGTCACTTTTTTTCCTTCCAAAATAGACAGGTCATTCTAGGCTTTTCTATTTATATAATTTTCAGATATTCACTCTTTACAAAGTTGCTATGCCTCTAACATATTCAAGGATGATAGGGGAGAGTGGGGTAAGTTGAGCCCTTTTTTCACATTCAGCATTACTCCTTCAAGGGGAAATATAGCATTAATTCTAACAAAGATATCTACATATATTTCAGGATGTTGTGTATCCCTGGAAATAATGAGAATTTCATGTAAACATTACAGTTCTGAAAACATAGCTTGTTTTTGTATCGGGTAAGTTGAGCCTCAGTACAGGGTAAGTTAAGCCACCTACAAATGTCTGTACTGAATGAAATGTTACCACTACCTTTTTAAAACCATGTCTATCTTTATTTCTCAAACACAATTCAACACAATCACAATCACTTTTTTGTATTCTAATAATTGTTAGCATATTTTAACACAGGCTTAACACCTAACAAATACTTTATACTTTTTAAAACACTTTTATCATAATCCAGGCCCTGTTGTTACCTCATATCCCATCTATAATGCCTTGCATTACGCCTGGGAAGAAAACATTTAAATTTGCTCAACTTGCCATTGGCGCAACCATTGGCTCAACTTACCCCAAAGCAAACATTTTGACTATATTAGCCCACACAGCTACAAGGATGCACTTTCATGCAAAGTTTAGGACCTCATATTGAAGCTTATAGAGACCCCAACTGATGTATAAAACAATCTTAAAATTATCTACTTTGGTTTAGATACACACATCATGAAACCTCTGAAACAATAAATTCATTTGACTTGGTGAAAATCGTTTTTTTGGACCTAACTTACTAACCACTTTTTCCATGTGGTTTCTTCCTTCACAAACTCCATGAAATGATAACCTCTTCCTAAATATTTGGTCAAATAATACATTTTGTGTATGGTTTCCTACAAACAAGGGATGCTGAACTTACCCCACGCTTCCCTACCAGGAGTCGCTCCCCTACAGCTTCTTTTAGCATAGAAAATAGTTGAGGTGTTAGTTCCCCCTTCTGTTTGAGCGACATTATTTGGTTTTCTTGCTGGTGAACGTAACAATGATATTGTAGAGTTCTATAATATTGTAGAGTTCTATGATATTGTAGAGTTCTATGATATTGTGTGTGATATTATAGGTAGCATTAGTTAGTGCTGTACTGGCTGTGCCTGAACAAAAACTATAGCTTGTTTTCCATATTTTTTTAACATAGTGAGCCAACAGTTGCGAGGTCAAGCCATATGGAAATTAACTAGCCTTTATGCTCAGTTGGGGATGGTTATATACAAAAAGTTATACTTATAAAGTACAAACTGTTTAATTTTGTGGAGAGTATTGTTCATAATAATAATATGCTAAATGGCATATCATTATTATTATAATAAATAGCCCGGCTATTTCTAAGACTCTGTAGGCTACAGTAATTTGTTAATTTCAAGTTGACAGTGTTTTTGGATTAAGTTATGATAATTAAAGGGAACCCATTTCAACCCAAGACCTTCGTCTTTCTAATAATGTTGACAAAAGTCTCATAAGATAGTGAAAAGTGACACACAGCCCCGGTCTCCCCTAATGATGAATTGTGCTGTTACCCACAGTGCATGCGCTTTCTATCATGGGTACCAAAAATATGCATTGGGAACGCCCTGCGTTCTGCGGTGATCGGCTCGTGATTTGCTAGTGTCAAAGGAGATCGACCTGACGGGACAATCAGATTCTCAACCAACAGCCTCCACCACACTCGGGACATGCTCAGAATTAATTCACATGTACAGCGCATTCGGAAAGTATTCAGACCCATTTACTTTTTCCACATTTTGTTATGTTAGTCTTATTCTAAAATTGATTAAATCGGTTTTTCCCCCTCATCAATCTACACACAATACCCCATAATGACAAAGCAAAACAGTTTTTCCTGAACATTTTCCAAATTTATAAAAATTAAACTGAAATATGACATTTACATAAGTATTCAGACCCTTTAGTATTTTGTTGAAGCACCTTTGGCAGCGATTACAGCCTCAAGTCTTCTTGGGTATGACGCTACAAGCTTGGCACACCTGTATTTGCGGAGTTGCTCCCATTCTTCTCTGCAGATCCTCTCAAGCTCTGTCAGGTTGGATGGGGAGCGTCGCTGCACAGCTATTTTCAGGTCTCTCCAGAGATTCGATCGGGTTCAAGTACGGGCTCTGGCTGGGCCACTCAAGGACATTCAGCGACTTGTCCCGAAGCCACTCCTGCGTTGTCTTGGCTGTGTGCATAGGGTCGTTGTCCTGTTGGAAGGTGAACCTTCGCCCCAGTCTGAGGTCCTGAGCGCTCTGGTGCAGGTTTTCATCAAGGATCTCTCTGTACATTGCACCGTTCATCTTTCCCTCGATCCTGACTAGTCTCCCAGTCACTGCCTCTGAAAAACTTTCCCACAGCATGATGTTGCCACCACCATGCCTCACAGTAGGGATGGTGTCAGGTTTCCTCCAGATGTGATGCTTGGCTTTCAGGCCAAAGAGTTCAATCTTGGTTTCATCAAACAGGAGAATCTTGTTTCTCATGGTCTGAGAGTCTTTAGTTGCCTTTTGGCAAACTCCAAGCGGGCTGCCTTACCTTTTACTGAGGAGTGGCTTCCGTCTGGCCACTCTACCGTAAAGGCCTGATTGGTGGAGTGCTGCAGAGATGGTTGTCCTTCTGAAAGATTCTACCATCTCCACAGAGGAACTCTGGAGCTCTGTCAGAGTGACCATCTGGTTCTTGGGCACCTCCCTGACCAAGGCCTTTCTCCCCCGATTGTTCAGTTTGGCCGGGCGGCCAGCTCTAGGAAGAGTCTTGGTGGTTCCAAACTTTTCCCATTTAAGAATGATGGAGGCCTCTGTGTTCTGTGGGCCTTCAATGTTGCAGACATTTTTTGGTATCCTTCCCCAGATCTGTGCCTCGACACAATCCTGTCTCGATGCTCTACGGACAATTCCTTCGACCTCATGGCTTGGTTTTTGCTCTGACATGCACTGTCAACTGTGGGACCTTATATAGACAGGTGTGTGCCTTTCCAAATCATGTCCAATAAATTTAATTTACCACAGATGGACTCCAATCCAGTTGTAGAAACATCTCAAGGATGATCAGTGGAAACAGGATGCACCTGAGCTCATTCTCGAGTCTCTTAGCAAAGGGTTTGAATACTTATGTAAATAAGGTATTTCAGTTTTTTATTATTAATAAATGTGCAAACATTTCTAAAACCCTGTTTTTGCTTTGTCATTATGGGTTATTGTGTGTAGATTGATGAGGGAAAAAAATAATTTAATCAATTTTAGAATGGCTGTAACGTAACAAAATGTGGAAAAGGTCAAGGGGTCTGAATACTTTCCGAATGCACTGTAAGCGATGGTACTTAAGGTGGCTTTACTTCTGGCATTTGCCTTCAGTTCCCAGCATCCCCAGCCCCCATGTTCAGCAAAAATGAAGATATCAATTTGATATCATGATAATATGCCATTTATCAGACGCTTTTATCTAAAATGACTTATAGTACAGTAAGTGCATACATTTTTTGTAAACGTGATCCCTGTGGGAATTTCTAACACCATGGTCTTACCAATTGAGCCACATTGGAGCACGTAGACTATTTCAACTGCAATATGGATGTTATACAGGTTTGAGATTACAGTTGTATTTCAGCAGAAGGCTAAGGATCAACACCACCTTGGTTTCTATCCATACATCTTTAATTTCTCTTGTCCTCTCTGTTTTCCGTGTATTTATCCGGTGGTTATCCACTCTCATTAGTTGGAAAACAAAAATTGAATGAGTATAGAAATTATACTTATGTTGGCTGAGTGCTTAAGTGTAATTAAACTTGTGATTGTGTAGTCAAATCATGCAGGGAGACGGGGAAGTCTGGAGCCTGATTGCAACATCTCCCTCGTAATGCATGCCATTCCTCCAAGGAACACAGGTGAAATTTGACCTGATATCTGTTCCCAGCCGGGTCCCAGAAAGACTGGGGATGGAAGGGGCTCAAACAGTAAACACAAAATCAATAACTACATCTTAGCAACTACATCCTTAGCAACTACATCTTAGCTACCCCAACGATCTACTAAGCTACTAATATTGAGTGGAACCCTTCTCTCTCTCTCTGTCTCTCTCTCTCTCTCTCTCTGTGTAACATTTCTGCTTCGTGAACTTCTCTGATTATTTTGTTGAAATGAGAGCATATGATGTTCTGGCCTCAGGGATTTGGGTACATACCTTCATTGCATTTAGCACAAGTTCCTCAGTGAAAACATTGTAGGATGGCATTTGGAGAATCTGTTTCCTGTATATCCTCCCCTGTCATGTCCCCATTATATAGTCTCTAATTTTACCAGTAGGCTATGTGATCTCCATTTAGTTTGATGGCAGAAGTGAATTACTAGTCAACTGACCTCTGACCTCTGTGAAAAGTCAGTTTTGCTTAAAGACATCATAACGTTGACATAATGTTGATGCAACTGCATTTCCTGCCAAGAGATACAGTTGTGTGTTTTTACCGTCTCCCGCACTTTGGAATCCATGGGGTCAAAGTCTCTATCCACCATTGAGTCTAGTCCTCTAGATAGGCTTGATTAAGTCTGCTGTTTAAACATTGTCAACATGTAAAGATGAGCCTGGTGGAACCAGCCTTATCGCTGTGTTCAATAGAATGGTAAACGTAGCAATCAGACTGGTTCCAACAGGCTATGTAGACAATGACACTATGGCAGACAAAAGTTTTCAGTCAGTTTCCATGAAAATTTTTGAAAGCTGTATGTAGTTTTCAGTCAGTTTCCATTAAAATGTTTGAAAGCTGTATGTAGTTTTCAGTCAGTTTCCATTAAAATGTTTGAAAGCTGGATGTAGTTTTCAGTCAGTTTCCATTAAAATGTTTGAAAGCTGTATGTCATTTTCAGTCAGTTTCCATGAAAATGTTTGAAAGCTGTAGTTTTCGAGGTCAGTCGAGTGTAAGCGTTCCAGTTTTGTCAAGTAATAAACAGTCCAACATATCATATAGTCTCTGTCCTGTGAGCTAAACCAAAAAGTCGTTAAAAGTCTTGTTGAAATGTTTCTGTTACTAATGCAGAGTTCTGTCCCGTTTGTCAGGGTGAAGAATAAAGACAACGGAAATCTTAAATGGACTAGTTCCTCCTCTTCTGAAGTGTGTTGGGATTAGCCGAACCTCCTCAATCCGCCACCATGAACCTCTTCAACGAGACGACTCCACTGTGCTTCTCCATCAACAGTCCCCCCTTCAACTACAACCATACCATTGCTTCCCGCAACTTCTCCACTGTGTTCAGCTCCCTGGGCCTCACCTTCAACCTCATCGCCTTTGTGGTCCTCCTCAAGTCCTTCCAGCGCACGCACAGCCGCTCGCGCTCCTCCTTCCTCATCTTCCTCTGCGGCCTGGTGGTCACCGACTTCATGGGCCTCCTGGTCACCGGCATTATCGTGGTCTCCTTCCACTTCACCCAGTTCAACTGGCGCCGCCTGGACCCGCACTGCCACTTCTGCAACTACATGGGCATGTCCATGGTCTTCTACGGCCTGTGCCCGCTGCTGCTGGGCGCCACCATGGCCGTGGAGCGCTTCGTGGGCATCAACCGGCCGTTCGCCCGCTCGACCAGCATGCCCAAGTCGCGGGCCATGTGCATAGTGCTGATGGTGTGGACGGTAGCGGGGTGCATCTCACTGCTGCCCCTGGTGGGCGTGGGGAGCTATCACATGCAGATACCGGGCTCCTGGTGCTTCTTCAACATTGGCTCGGAGGCTAGCGACATGGCCTTCTGCCTGCTCTTCTCACTGGTGGGGCTGCTGTGCATCGCCGTGTCCTTCCTGCTCAACACGGTGAGCGTGGTGACCCTGGTCAAGGTGTGCTGCGGCCAGGACGCTACGCAGCGTCGCCGCGACTACGAGGTGGAGATGATGGTGCAGCTCATCTGGATCATGATGATCGCTTCCATCTGCTGGTGCCCCCTGCTGGTGAGTAGTGGCGGCCTATCAAAACACGCACACACACATACACACAATACCAAGCACATACAGGACATATGCCCCTAGGTCAGGAGGACACAATATCCGCTCAAACACATCGTTATATTCATCACTCAGTATTGATATGTATGAAATTCGGACATTTGTTGTTTGTAACATATTTAAGCAATATGTGGTATATGGCCAATATAACATGGCTAAGAGCTGATCTTAGGCACGACGCAACGCGAAGTGCCTGGACACAGCCCTTAGCCGTGGTATATTGGCCGTATATCACAAACCCCTGAGGTGCCTTATTGCTATTATAAACTGGTTACCAACGTAATTAGAGCAGTAAAAATACATGTTTTGTCATCATACCTGTGGTATACGGTCTTATATACCACGGCTGTCAGCCAATCAGCATTCAGGGCTAGAACCACCCAGATTATAAAATGCAATATACCATCATTGTCCACTGCTGCATACTTACTGCATTTGAATGGCAAATGAAGTCAAGAGATAATGATCAACTCGCACTTGATACAGGCCCCAATACATGTGTATCAATATGTGCACACACAAATCTCTGCCTATTGAGGTTGCTCTCTCGACCCTCCGCTAACAGAACTCTCTTTGGCTAACTCTCCGGTACCACTGCTGCCTTGTCTCTAAAGCTAAGCAGGGTTGTCCCTGGATGGGAGACCAGCTGCTACTGGAAGTGGTGTTGGAAGTCCAGAAGGGGGCCCTCTTCCCTCTGGTCTAGGGAGATTCCAATGCCCCAGGGCAGTGAAGGGGACATTGCCCTGCCGTCTTTCGGATGGGACGTTAAAACGAGTGTCCTGACTCTCTGTGGTCACTAAAGATCCCATGGCACTTATCGTAAGAGTAGGGGTGTTAACCCCAGTGTCCTGGCTAAATTCCCAACCTGACCCTCATGGCCACCTAATCATCTCCAGCTTCCAATTGGTGCATTTATCCCCTCTTCTCCCCCCTGTAACTCATACTTAGGTTGTTGCAATGATACGTTCTCAGTCAACTTACCTGGTAAAATAAGGCTAAATAACTGGCTGAACAGCATAAACTGTGGGCGTCTTTATAAGCAGCGTGCATTGCATACAGCCCAGGTCAAGTTCAGGAAGTGGAATTGTCCCTGTATTAGGGAGTATGGCTGTATGCTGCCTGGTGATAAGGCCTGTAAGAGGGGGCCATCTCCGGCTGCAGACAGAGGGGGATATCCGGGCCAGAGTGGACTCCCTGTCCCTTTCCTATATCTGCCTCTGTCACTCTGTCTCTTTACGTTCAATCGATTCAATTCAAAACCCGATGCAAAGTTTTCAATCGCACAGTGAATGAGTTCAGTTGATAAAAGTACTAACAAATACAGAAATGTTATATTACATTACGCAAACGGTCTCTGACATGTAATGCACAGTGCATTCAGAAAGTATTCAGACCTCCTCCTTTTTCCACATTTTGTTACGTTACAGCCTTATTCTAAAATAGAATTAAAAAAAAAAAAAATCCTCATCAATCTACACACAATACCCTATAATAACAAAGCGAAAACAGGTTTTTAAGAAATTTTAGCAAATGTATTAAATAGAAAAAAACAGAAATACCTTATTTACATAGTATTAAAATCAAATCACATTTTATTTGTCACATACACGTGTTTAGCAGATGTTATAGCGGGTGTAGCGAAATGCTTGTGCTTCTAGCTCCGACAGTGCAGTAATAGCTAACAATTACACAACATATACCCAATACACACAAAAAAGTAAGGAATGGGATTTAAGAATATATACATATATGGACAAGCAATGACAGAGTGGCATGGACTAGGATACAGTAGAATATTATAGAATAGAATGCAGTATATACATATGAGATGAGTAGTGCAAGATATGTAAACATTATTAAAGTGACTAGTGTTCCATTTCTTAAAGTGGCCAGTGATTTCAATAGGCAGCAGCAGCAGCCTCTAATGTGCTAGTGATGGCTATTTTTTTATTTATTTTTGATAGCCTGGTGAACTGGCAGTGACTCGGGTGGTTGATGTCCTTGATGATATTTTTGGCCTTCCTGTGACATCGGGTGCTGTATGTGTATTGGAGGGCGGGTATTTTTTATTTTTTTTACAGACGCTCTTATCCAGAGCTGATGTGTACGCCAAGGAACTTGAAGCTTCCCACCTTCTCCACTGCGGTCCTGTTGATGTGGATAGGGGGGTGCACCCTCTGCTGTTTCCTGAAGTCCACGATCATCTCCTTTGTTTTGTTGATGTTGAGTGAGAGGTTATTTTCCTGGCACCACACTCCCAGAGCCCTCACCTCCTCCCTGTAGGCGGTCTCGTCATTGTTGGTAATCAAGCCTCCTACTGTTGTGTCGTCTGCAAACTTGATGATTGAGTTGGAGGCGTGCTTGGCCACGCAGTCATGGGTGAACAGGGAGTACAGGAGGGGGCTGAGCACGGACCCTTGTGGGGCCCCAGTGTTGAGGATCAGCGAAGTGGAGATGTTGTTTCCTACCTTCACCACCTGGGGGCGGCCCGTCAGGAAGTCCAGGACCCAGTTGCACATGGCGGGGTTCAGACCCAGGGCCTTGAGCTTAATGATGAGCTTGGAGGGTACTATGGTGTTGAATGCTGAGCTATAGTCAATGAACAGCATTCTTACATAGGTATTCCTCTTGTCCAGATGGGATAGGGCAGTGTGCAGTGTGATGGCAATAGCATCGTCTGTGGATCTATTGGGGCGTTAAGCAAATTTAAGTGGGTCTAGGGTGACAGGTAGGTAGAGGTGATATTATCCTTGACTAGTCTCTCAAAGCACTTCATGATGACAGAGGTGAGTGCTACAGGGCGATAGTCATTTAGTTCAGTTACCTTTGTTTTCTTGGGTACAGGAACAATGGTGGCCATCTTGAAGCATGTGGGAACAGCAGACTGGGAAAGGGAGAGATTGAATATGTCCATGAACACACCAGCCAGCTGGTCTGCGCATGCGCATGCTCTGAGGACGCGGCTAGGGATGTCGTCTGGGCCGGCAGCCTTGCGGGGGTTAACATGCTTAAATGTCTTAATCATGTCGGCCATGAAGAAGGAGAGGCCACAGTCCTTGGTAGTGGGCCTCGTCAGTGGCACTGTGTTATCCTCAAAGCGGGCGAAGAAGGTGTTTAGCTTGTCTGGAAGCGAGACGTCGGTGTCGGTGACGTGGCTGGTTTTCTTTTTGTAGTCCGTGATTGTCTGTAGACCCTGCCATACGTCTCGTGTCTGAGCCGTTGAATTGCGACTCCACTTTGTCTCTATACTGATGTTTTGCTAGTTTAATTGCCTTGCGGAGTGAGTAGCTACACTGTTTGTATTCTGCCATATTCCCAGTCACCTTGCCATGGTTGAATGTGGTGGTTTGCACTTTCAGATTTGCGCGAATGCTGCCGTCTATCCACGGTTTCTGGTTAGGGTAGGTTTTAATAGTCACAGTGGGCACAACATCACCTATACACTTCCTGATAAACTCCGTCACCGGCGCCAGGTACTATCTCTTTGTCGGCGCCAGGTACTATTCAGACCCTTTGCTATGAAACAGTGCATGTCAGAGCAAAAACCAAGCCATGAGGTTGAAGGAATTGTCCGTAGAGCTCCGAGACAGGATTGTGTTGAGGCACAGATCTGGGGAAGGGTACCAACATATTTCTGCAGCATTGAAGGTCCCCAAGAACACAGTGGCCTCCATCATTCTTAAATGGAAGAAGTTTGAAACCACCAAGACTCTTCCTAGAGCTGGCCGCCCGGCCAAACTGAGCAATCGGGGGAGAAGGGCCTTGGTCGGGGAGGTGACCAAGAACCTGATGGTCACTCTGACAGAGCTCCAGAGTTCCTCTGTGGAGATGGGAGAACCTTCCAGAAGGACAACCATCTCTACACCACTCCACCAATCAGGCCTTTATGGTAGAGTGGCCAGACAGAAGCCACTCCTCAGTCAAAAGCACATGACAGCCTGCTTGGAGTTTGCCAAAAGGCACCTAAAGGACTCTCAGACCATGAGAAACAAAATACTCTGGTCTGATGAAACCAAGATTGAACTCTTTGGCATAAATGCCAAGTATGGAGGAAACCTGGCACCATCCCTACGGTGAAGCATGCTGTGGGAATGTTTTTCAGCTGCAGGGACTGGGAGACTATTCAGGATCATTAATCTTTCCCTCGATCCTGACTAGTCTCCCAGTCCCAGAAAAACATCCCCACAGCATGATGCTGATCCTTGATGACAACCTGCTCCAGAGCGCTCAGGACCTCAAACTGGGGCGAAGGTTCACCTTCCAACAGGACAATGACCCTAAGCACACAGCCAAGACAATGCAGGAGTGGCTTCAGGACAAGTCTCTGGACAAATCAATTTTAGATTAAGACTGTAACGTAACAAAATGTGGAAAACGTCAAGGGGTCTGAATACTTTCCCAATGCACTGTAGACACATTTCTCCTTCTCTCAAAAAATGGGGCTTGGTCTGGTCTAAGCTACCAGTCTACCCCTCTACATGCCTCATTTCTCCTAAATAATGCAGGCAAAATTAGCTGACCTCAAAGTCCTGGTATGCTTCTGGACCATACCCATTCAAGGCTCTTTGTAATCAATCTCGTGGCTTAAATAGATGGGAGGCCAAAAACCACATCAACTCACATCACAGCCTCACTACTACTCCCCTGATTCTGTGTGTGTTCTGTAACACTTTATTTTGAATACATTTGAGCATCTATAAATCTACACGGTACCTACCATCAAAATAAAGTGTTGCTATATTTACATTTGACATTTTAGTCATTTAGCAGATGCTCTTATCCAGAGCGACTTACAGGAGCAATTAGGGTTAAGTGCCTTGCTCAAGGGCACATCGACAGATTTTTCACCTAGTCGGCTCGGGGATTAGAACCAGCGACCTTTCTATATGTCAGTGTTTCCGCTAGATTATTTTTGAGGTGCCACCAAATCGACATCGAAGGCCTTTTTAAGCAACATTTTCATTTAAAACCTAAAAGGGGTACAATTGAAGCCTAATTCTTTTAGGAATGAAAGGAAAGAGGTAGGTTAGGTTTACACCTTTCATTATATAATGGTAACACTACCGTATGTTCTTCAGCACTTCTGGAGCCCTTTATCCAGTCTAACCTCCTGACTGTC
Source organism: Coregonus lavaretus (assembly GCF_964263955.1). Taxonomy (NCBI): domain Eukaryota; kingdom Metazoa; phylum Chordata; class Actinopteri; order Salmoniformes; family Salmonidae; genus Coregonus; species Coregonus lavaretus. The sequence goes on from NC_139998.1 coordinate 53,329,887, forward strand.
CTGCACAGATATATATTCTGAAAGGTGCTGTGTACGGCAAACCCGTAGAGCCTGGCTTCATGTTACTCGGCCTGCGGATGGCCACCTTCAATCAGTTATGTGACCCCTGGGTTTACATCGTATGTCAGGAGTTCAGACTAATGCGAGTAAAAACAGCTAATGTTTATAGCGCCCCCTATCTTCACTCACCGCACATTGCTTTGGGCTGTGGCTGTCCGGACTGTCCGGACCTCATCCATAGCCAGACCATCCGAATGACTGCATCATTCGTGCCACAACTATGGACTCATCCTCTTTGGACAGCCATCTTAGCTGCTTCACGTCCCCTTAACAGCTTCTGAACTACATTAACCATAACCCCCAACTGGAGCATGCTCAGTCCAAAGGATACTCGAAGTCATGAGCTGGTTTACCATTGCCCCTCCACTTAGTTTCCGTTCTATTCCATGTCAGGCAGGCAATAAGCCATTCACTTGCAATCTCTGCTTTTGCCAGTGCCCACCCCCTCCTCCCCCAAAAAATGTATGCCAATGGACCAATGATGGTGACATCTAAACAAAACGATGATCATTCCACATTATAAGCAATGTTTTGGATATGTGGTCATTGTGTATCTGTGTACTCTATGCGTGTGTACTCCGTTTTTAATGATGCGTGTGTTTGTGTTTGACCACAGCAACTCACTGTCTGCCAGCTGCGATCCTGAGACACTAAGGGCCTGTTAGCATTTTTTTGAAGCATCTGGAAAACGCTAATTATTTGCTAAACATTTTACATTACATTTTAGTCATTTAGCAGACGCTCTTATCCAGAGCGACTTACAGGAGCAATTAGGGTTAAGTGCCTTGCTCAAGGGCACATTTACGTCATTTAGCAGACGCTCTTAAACAGAGCGACTCACAAATTGGTGCATTCACCCTATAGGCAGTGGGATAACCACTTTACAATTTTTTTTTTTGGGGGGGGGGGGGGTAGAAGGATTACTTTATCCTATCCCAGGTATTCCTTAAAGAGGTGGGGTTTCAAATGTCTCCGGAAGGTGGTGAGTGACTCCGCTGTCCTGGCGTCGTGAGGGAGCTTGTTCCACCATTGGGGTGCCAGAGCAGCGAACAGTTTTGACTGGGCTGAGCGGGAACTATGCTTCCGCAGAGGAAGGGGAGCCAGCAGGCCAGAGGTGGATGAACGCAATGCCCTCGTTTGGGTGTAGGGACTGATCAAAGCCCGAAGGTACAGAGGTGCCGTTCCCCTCACTGCTCCATAGGCAAGCACCATGGTCTTGTAGCGGATGCGAGCTTCAACTGGAAGCCAGTGGAGTGTGTGGAGGAGGGGGGTGACGTGAGAAAACTTGGGAAGGTTGAACACCAGACGGGCTGCGGCATTCTGGATGAGTTGTAGGGGTTTAATGGCACAGGCAGGGAGGCCAGCCAACAGCGAGTTGCAGTAGTCCAGACGGGAGATGACAAGTGCCTGGATTAGGACCTGTGCCGCTTCCTGTGTAAGGCAGGGTCGTACTCTCCGAATGTTGTAGAGCATGAACCTGCAGGAGCGGGTCACCGCCTTGATGTTAGCGGAGAACGACAGGGTGTTGTCCAGGGTCACGCCAAGGCTCTTCGCACTCTGGGAGGAGGACACAACGGAGTTGTCAACCGTGATGGCGAGATCATGGAACGGGCAGTCCTTCCCCGGGAGGAAGAGCAGCTCCGTCTTGCCAGGGTTCAGCTTTAGGTGGTGATCCGTCATCCATACTGATATGTCTGCCAGACATGCAGAGATGCGATTCGCCACCTGGTTATCAGAAGGGGGAAAGGAGAAGATTAGTTGTGTATCGTCAGCGTAGCAATGATAGGAGAGGCCATGTGAGGATATGACAGAGCCAAGTGACTTGGTGTATAGGGAGAAAAGGAGAGGGCCTAGAACTGAGCCCTGGGGGACACCAGTGGTGAGAGCACGTGGTGCGGAGACAGCTTCTCGCCACGCCACTTGGTAGGAGCGACCGGTCAGGTAGGACGCAATCCAGGAGTGAGCCGCGCCGGAGATGCCCAGCTCGGAGAGGGTGGAGAGGAGGATCTGATGGTTCACAGTATCAAAGGCAGCAGACAGGTCTAGAAGGACAAGAGCAGAGGAGAGAGAGTTAGCTTTAGCAGTGCGGAGAGCCTCCGTGACACAGAGAAGAGCAGTCTCAGTTGAATGACCAGTCCTGAAACCTAAACACAAGCGCGTATGTCATTCCTGAGGAGTAGAGCTTATTTGTGTGTGTGTGTATGTGTGGGTGTGTGTGTGTGTGTGTGTGCCTGTATGAATGTGTGTGAGAAGGCCAAAACTGCTGCACTTATGTGTTCAAACTACTGATGACAACTCTCTCTATCTGTTGTTCTTATTTTTCCTCTCATCTACATCTCTCCCTCTCTCTCTCTCTCTCTCTCTCCCTCCCTCCCTCCCTCCCTCTCTCTCTCTC
>NC_139998.1:53332541-53587541 GCF_964263955.1 Coregonus lavaretus
AGGGAGCCACCTAGGATTCGCTACCTGCTACTCTTCATCCGCTTCGCCACCTGGAACCAGATCCTGGACCCCTGGGTGTACATACTGTTTCGCCGCGCCGTCCTCAAGCGCCTCTACCCAAGTTGGGACTGGTCCCGGGGTTCCATAAGGACCCTGTACCCGCCTCCTTTGTCGGCACCATCCGCCGGTTCACCCGCGCCTCCCTGGGCGGCGACTTCCAGGGGGGTAGCGAAAGGGCCATGTCAGTCGAACCCCAGTCGTTTAACGTGAAGGCTCCACCTTCATCGCCTTGACTGTTTCCTGTTGTTGTGCATTGGTGCACATCCTCGTAGGGGACATTTTTATTTATATGGTTTTTAGGTGCTGTTTAGACAGTTCTTAAAAGAGACTGAACATGGATACGGCTGTGGCATCCCACTGGGCACAAACTGGTTGAATCAACGTTGTTTCAATGTAATTTGTCAATGTATTGTGACGTGGAATCTATGTGGAAAATACATTGGATTTGAAAAAAGTAATCAACGTAAACTGTTTTGAGGGTGAAATTTCAACAACAAGATTATGTCATAATTGTAACCAATTTTCCACATAGACTAACCTTGTATGAAATATGTTACATTTGTACCTTTGAAACAACGGCAGATCTTCAACGTTATATCAACTATCAGAAGATAAAAAACTATAGGCTGAGCAGCACCTCCTACTGGAGAGTTGATCTATCTACAGCTATTCATGTGGGCTCTCATCCAGGGTTTTTACCAAGCTCAGCCTTTATACTTGTCACTGACTACCACCAATGTGCCGTCGTGAGAATTATTATTGAGAGATCTCTTAATAACTAAATATATTCACCGTTGCTATCGAAGTCATTCCAAAGGGTAGGTTTAACAGAGCAAATGAAATGTAACCATACTTTATGTCATATATCATCAATTATACTATTTTAGGCCTATGTAGCATTTGCAAAGACATCAACAGCTGTTGTTTCAATTCAACCCAGAAAATATATATATATGCAGTACCAGTGAAAAGTTTGGACACACCTATTCATTCAAGGGTTTTTCTACATTGTAGAAAAATAGTGAAGACATCACAACTATGAAATAACACATATGGAATCATGTAGTAACCAAAAAAAGTGCGAAAGAAATCAACATATATTTTAGATTTTAGATTCTTCAAAGTAGCCACCCTTTGCCACGATGACAGCTTTGCACATTCTTGGCATTCTCTCAACCAGCTTCATGAGGTAGTCACCTGAAATGCATTTCAATTAACAGGTGTGCCTTCTTAAAAGTTAATTTGTGGAATTTCTTTCCTTCTTAATGCGTTTGAGCCACTCAGTTGTGTTGTGACAAGGTAGGGGTGGTATACAGAAGATAGCCCTATTTGGTAAAAGACCAAGTCCATATTATGGCAAGAACAGCTCAAATAAGCAAAGAGAAAAGACAGTCCATCATTACTTTAAGACATGAAGGTCATTCAATACGGAACATTTCAAGAACTTTGAAAGTTTCTTCAAGTGCAGTCGCAAAAACCATCAAGCGCTATGATGAAACTGGCTCTCATGAGGACCGCCACAGGAATGGAAGACCCAGAGATACCTCTGCTGCAGAGGATAAGTTCATTCGAGTTACCAGCCGCAGAAATTGCAGCCCAAATAAATGCTTCACAAAGTTCAAGTAACAGAAACATCTCAACATCAACTGTTCAGAGGAGACTGCATGAATCAGGCCTTCATGGTCTAATTGCTGCAAAGACACCACTACTAAAGGACACCAATAAGAAGAAGAGACTTGCTTGGGCCAAGAAACACGAGCAATGGACATTAGACCGGTGGAAATCTGTCCTTTGGTCTGATGAGTCCAAATTAGAGATTTTTGGTTTGCGCTTAGTGGGATTATAATTTGTTTTTCAACTGGACAACGACCCAAAACATACCTCCAGGCTGCGTAAGGGCTATTTGAACAAGGAGAATGATGGAATGCTGCATCAAATGACCTGGCCTCCACAATCCCCCGACCTCAACCCAATTGAGATGGTTTGGGATGAGTTGGATCGCAGAGTGAAGGAAAAGCAGCCAACAAGTGCTCAGCATATGTGGGAACTATTTCAAGACTGTTGGAAAAGCATTCCTCATGAAGCTGGTTGAGAGAATGCCAAGAGTTTGCAAAGCTGTCATCAAGGCAAAGGGTGGCTACTTTGAAGAATCTCAAATATAAAATATATTTTGATTTGTTTAACAATTTTTTTGTTACTACATGATTCCATATCAGTTATTTCATAGTTTTGATGTCTTCACTATTATTCTACAATGTAGAAAATAGTAAAAATTAAGAAAAATCCTTGAATGAGTAGGTGTGTCCAAGCTTTTGACTGGTACTGTATATAAACTGGGTGGTTCGAGTCCTGAATGCTGATCGTTGACACGGGAATGACAAAATATTAAGTTTTACTGCTCTAAAAGGCACCTTGGGGATTTGTGGTATATGGCCAATATACCACGGCTAAGGGCTGTATCCAGGCACTCTGCGTTGCGTCGTGTGCAAGAACAGCCCTTAGCCCCCTCGGGCCGTATTGCTTAAATAGACAATACATATAGGCCTAGGGTTTCAAGCTTTGGTTCATTTCAAATGTACTTTTCAAGGTAATTATTAATATGTTGGATTCATGTCTCTATCTCAACCAAAAATCTAAGTTAAAGAATGGGATTAAATCAAATCAAACTTTATTTAAATTGCATTTAAAGTTTGATTTGATTTAATTTAGTCCTATTCTTTAAGTTAGATGTTGGTTGCAATGGAGACGTTAATATGTTGGATTGATGTCTCCATGTTTCTTTATTTAAAGTGCATTTTAAGTTTGATTAGATTTAGTCCTATTCTTTAAATTAGAGTTTTGGTTGTGATGGAGACATGACTCCAACATATTGGATAGTTCCATCTATGCCACTGACTTAGTCTGGTTTTAATTCTAGTGTGTCTACAAATTAATTATTGATAGGATGGATTCACGTCTCCATCGCAACCAAAAATCTAACTTAAAGAATAGGACTAAATTAAATCAAATTTTAAATGCACTTTAAATAAGGTTTGATTTGATTTAGTTATATTCTTTCAATTTGATTCTTGGTTGAGATGGAGATGTGAATTCAACATATCAATTATTTATTTGTAGACAAACTGGAATTAAAGCCTGACTAAGTCAGTGGAACAAAAGATACAACTACTTCAAATGTTAATATTTGGTTGAGTTGACAACCAAACACAATTCAATTACAGTTTTGCAATGGAGTAAAAAGCCTATTAACTTGTCGACAAGTTAACAAATGATATGTTGGATTTACGTCTCCAACTAAACCAAAAAAAAAATTTCAAGAATAGGATTAAAACAGTGGCTCAGATGAAACTATCCATTCATTAGATATCCTTTAAATCTTGATATTTGGTTGCGTTGTCAACCAAACACAATTCAATAATACTTTTGTATCATGGTAAATAGCCTAAAGTTAAGGCTATCTTACAAACTAATGTAACAGTATTTATTCAACCTTAAAATGAGTAACACGGCCACATTTTTTAGGTTAGCCTACAATAACTATACATCTCTTCTTCTGCAATCATAGAAAGCGTGCATGTTCAAGATGGCGTTCAAAGGTCGCAGGTCTGAGGAAATCGGGTGGATGGGACACCCAGCTCTGCCATCAGCTCTACCACCAGTATCATGACTGTCATCGTCATTAGCTGCTACAGCTAAACTATATCATTTTAGATTTGATTGAAAATGTACAGAATTATTCACACCCTTGATTCAATACTTTGTAGAAGCACCTTTGGCAGCGATTACAGCTGCACTTTAGTTTCTAGGCCAAACTGTTCGGACGCTACAGACATTTTCGTGAGAAGACAGGTTTTTTCTGACAAACACACCTGTAGCTCTGACATTTTACACCGCAGATGCTGAAGGCCGACATAGGCGGATGCGGTGGATTGAGACGCATCCGTAATCATAGAAAGCTCAACATAGCATGCAAAGGTCGCAGGTCTGAGAAAATCTTCCCAATTGCTATAATAATCTGCGCAGAATCTCAAACAGCATTGATCACTTGCGCTATGTACTTTTAATATAATCTCAACTGCAATCCAGGTCATTTGGTTGTGCTATTAGATGAAGCACAGTGATAACACATTAAGTTGTTGTTGTATAAATACAAAATATCTGCCATTGTATTCCCATTTTGAATTTGGTTGTGCTTTTAGATGGCTGAAAGCATAGTGAAAACACATTGGGAATTCAATAAACTTCTGGCTGTCTTTTAGAATGGGTGAATAAAGGTTGAAATCTCATTGATCAACATCTCAACCAAATATGACCAAAAATGTCCAAGTTGAAATGAGATGGTGTGCCGAGTGGGATGGCATTGGAGCTCGGAGCTGGCTTTTCCTTTGCCCTAAGCACATGGTGTTGCCAGTGGGATGATATTGTGTGATGGTATTAATTAAGCATTGTTTAGTAGAGACCAAGAAAATGTAAGCAGAGGCTGACAGCAGCATCTGGTTTAGATCTAGACTGTGTGAGGTATCGCTGTGCTCATCAGTCACAAAAAAACACTGCCTGGTCAGATTCCATGCCAAAGACCACAAGGCCGTGGTATGTTTCTGTGAGTGTACGTGACTATATGTATGAGTTTTTTGTGTTCATGTGAAAGTGTGGGGATGTCACTGTGGTTAAGTGTATGCATGTCGTGTGTGTGTATGCGTGTGTGCGTGCGTGCGTGTATGCGTGCGTGTGTGCGTGTGCTAACTTTCTCCTGTTGCTATGCAGCTGCTCCACCTGAGATAACTAAAAGGACAACTGTCATTGGCTCTGGTGAGGTATCTGGCCTCCGCTGGCACAGTGCCCTCGGTTGGCTGGCTGACTGCCCTTCAGACAGTGTCCATCACCTGTGTAGGTTCTGACACAACACTCCCTATCTGCTTTATGAGTCCTATGATCCTCTGTTCTGTCCTCATGTTCAACTCTGGTTGACTTTTTTTTTTTACAATGATGCATGGATGGGCCAAAGAGGAAGTGTTGCTATGTAGAGTCATGTAAACACTTCCAAAGAGAGATGAGGAGAGATGTTCCTTAGTGATATGCACATGAATGCATCAATATTTATATGTTAATCATAAGCATGTAAACCGATACACTCTTCATTCATACAGTGTTACAAATTCAAGTGATCAAGTTTCTCTTACAAAGTCAATCCAAAGCTATGAAAAGTGTTAAAGACAGTGTTTATGTTGAAATTATGCGAGGAAGAATCTATGTCATGCTGCATGTTAGTTCACTATGTACAGTTGAAGTCGGAAGTTTACATACACCTTAGCCAAATACATTTAAACTCAGTTTTTCACAATTCCTGACGTTTAATCCTAGTAAAAATTCCCTGTCTTAGGTTAGTTAGGATCACCACTTTATTTCAAGAATGTGAAATGTCAGAATAATAGTAGAGAGAATGATTTATTTCAGATTGTATTTCTTTCATCACATTCCCAGTGGGTCAGAAGTTTACATACACTCAATTAGTATTTGGTAGCATTGCCTTTAAATTGTTTAACTTGGGTCAAACGTTTCGGGTAGCCTTCCACAAGCTTCCCACAATAAGTTGGGTGAATTCTGGCCCATTCCTCCTGACAGAGCTGGTGTAACTGAGTCAGGTTTGTAGGCTCGCACACGCTTTTTCAGTTCTGCCCACACATTTTCTATAGGATTGAGGTCAGAGCTTTGTGATGGCCACTCCAATACCTTGACTATGTTGTCCTTAAGCCATTTTGCCACAACTTTGGAAGTATGCTTGGGGTCATTGTCTATTTGGAAGACCCATTTGCGACCAAGCTTTAACTTCCTGACTGATGTCTTGAGATGTTGCTTCAATATATCCACATTATTTTCCTTCCTCATGATGCCATCTATTTTGTGAAGTGCACCAGTCTCTCCTGCAGCAAAGCACCCCCACAGCATGATGCTGCCACCCCCATGCTTCAGGGTTGGGATGGTGTTCTTCAGCTTGCAGGTACGTTCATCTCTAGGAGACAGAACGCGTCTCCTTCCTGAGCGATATGACGGCTGCGTGGTCCCATGGTGTTTATACTTGCGTACTATTGTTTGTACAGATGAACGTGGTACCTTCAGGCATTTGGAAATTGCTCCCAAGGATGAACCAGACTTGTGGAGGTCTACAGTTTTTTTCTGAGGTCTTGGCTGATTTCTTTTGATTTTCCCATGATGTCAAGCAAAGAGCCACTGAGTTTGAAGGTAGATCTTGAAATACATCCACAGGTACACCTCCAATTGACTCAAATGATGTCAATTAGCCAATCAGAAGCTTCTAAAGCCATAACATCATTTTCTGGAATTTTCCAAGCTGTTTAAAGGCACAGTCAACTTAGTGTATGTAAACTTCTGACCCACTGGAATTGTGATACAGTGAATTATAAGTCAAATAATCTATCTGTAAACAATTGTTGGAAAAATAACTTTTCATGCACAAAGTAGATGTCCTAACCGACTTGCCAAAACTATAGTTTGTTAACAAGAAATGTGTGGATTGGTTGAAAAACAAGTTTTAATGACTCCAACCTAAGCGAATGTAAACTTCCGACTTCAACTGTATGTGTGTAATGTATCTTAGCTTTTGCAAGTCTTATTTTTTTAAGGAAAACCGATGGGACAACGTAATATCTGGCTGTGTATGGTGCAGATATTTTTAGAGTTTGATGTATGTCATGATGACGCAGGTGTAGTGTCTGAGCATGTGCAATGCAGATGTAAAGTTTATAAAGTCAATGGAAGTTGGCATGTGTTTTCTCCCAGGGAAAATAAAACCTGAAAGGTTCAACTAAAAGTCAGCTTTGTTTATGGTTTGTTTTTGTTACCCTTCGATTCAAACACTGCACTGATCCAAACATTTAAATACATATATTTTCTACTTGAAGTTTGAACAAATTTGACTTTTAAGTTGGTGTTGAAATACTGAATAACAGTGTTAGGTACTTCCTAAGAATAATAATTTATAACAAGCACATAGTATAAACTTTTATTGATAGTGTAGTTGCTCTAGGAAGCACACAATAACATTTGACCTTGAGAATGAGTTATAACATTTGTATTGGTAATTGCAAAACAACACACATTAAATATGCCTTACATTTTCAGGTCTCCATAGAGCGATTTATCAATACACATCAGACATCAAGTCTAAACCTACCACACAACAACATACAAATCAAGATTACATGATGTCATTTTGTTTATACATGATTCAAAACGTACTTATTTCTGAACTTTTCGCACATATTTGACAATTCAAATAACTCTTATTTACATTCCGTTTCTAAAACAACACTGAATCATAATATAAAAGTTGTGTTTGATGAAGAAAATGCTGTATTATGAATACTTGAAATGAAATGGAAAGCGAGAACAAAACATGTTGATAGGTCATGTACAAAGAATATGAAGACCTTCATTTTTCAGGCAAACAACAAGAGGAAGTTTTCAAACATGTTTTTCTAACTGTCTTCACCATTCATCTTGAAATCATGTTGTTTTCCCATTTGTATTATAAAGTCTGCACAATGAAAGTCCCGGTTGTGAGTCAAAGTAGCCTTTATATGCCAAATATGTTGACTCAAGTTCCTTCACCGTGGGAAATGTAGGGGTTGTGTTTCCTATAAGATGACGTTGGAATTCTTGGTATGGCCGTAGAACGACTTTAGGGAATTCTAGCAAATCAGTATCCATTTTAGAGATCTTTCCAAGGGTCATTTCTGAAAAAAAGATACACTTGACCTATACTCTTTCTCAGATGACAAGAAGATCACTCTATTTACCTCCAAATTACCAGTTGCTGGAGAGATATTGTGGGTGAGTCTGTAGAGGGCACTCATACATTTGGATCAAATGAATGACAACACTGGTCGGGATACTGTGTAATGGGGTGCTGTTCTCAAGATGAGGCATTATACTGAACTCTTACATTACTCTGGTTATTTGAGATTACCATGCAAATACTTATTGTATAAGGATGCACCTTGATGTCTTGGCCAAATACCCAATTTAGCACTCCAGCCATTCCTTTGTTAACAAGGCGAAATCAATCTACAGCTCACTATTGCATAACTAATGTATGGGGAGTGCTTTGATTTAAAATGGCCGCCATGGTGGTTTCTCAACCGTGGTGGTGGAATATGAAACGTCGCACTAATGGTGCCGCCCATGGGTCAACTCTTTGATCTCTGAACTTATCCTGGTCCCTCTGTGACAGGAAACAAACAAGCTCTTATCTCACTTCCTGGTTTCAGAGATGGATGGACGACAGTAATTGGGTTTTGTACTCATTAATGACATAACAGGGATATTTCCCTTTAGTATGGTGAGCCCTGAGCAGTATCCAAGAACACAATAACCAAAATGCCCACTGCAAAGATTACGTAACCCACTAACCTTATGCAATGTAATTCTAAACTTAACTTATTCGGGAGGAACTTGTTTCATAACAAAGCAATATAAATAAATAGAAAATAGTTTGGGGAAGAATGGCTGAGTAGGCCTACGTTAACCATCTAATACGGCCATTGAGATGACAGTTGTAAAATATAAATGTTTGAAAGACATGAAAACAGTAATAACTGACTGACACCTCTACATTCTGCCGTTCTTCACGTCTCCAATGGCACCCCACACGTCAAACAAGAAGACATCTGGGAAGGCAAAGTCCCCCAGCACTGAATCCAGAGCCTCAGCAAAGTCATCTGGGTTCTTCTTGCCTTTGCCAGCCTCCACGATGGTGGTCGCTGCAAGAGAGAGTTCCCACATGAATGGAAAATAGTAATTCATCTCTTTTTGGTTTCACACAGTTATTAGAAACAGGCCTAGTCTTGTGTTGCTTCACTTCCAAGTCTTATTCACTCAGCTATTGAAACTCATCTATTTCTGAACGAACGGCAAAAAGCCTGAAATCAATGTTTAATATAGGCCTAACTAGGGTCCAGAGTTTTCACTGGCCAGGTCACTTGGTCAGGAAAAAGTATTGGTCCTAGATATTACCAACTGCACACTTTAGACACCTGGCTTCTGTCTGGAACATGAAATGGTCAACATTCAGATGTTGGTAAATCATGCTCGATGCTTTTCCTTGGATTTGTTGATGTTTCATGGCACGTCATGTTATTATGTCAGTTGCCAATAGCGTTCTGTCTATGTCACTCGCTAGCCACTATCCTCTGTACAACTGTACTGGAAGTCTGACTAAATAGAAAAATACGTTCATATTTAGTGACAAAGTATTCAACTGAGTGTTTCAGAAAAGCCTGGCAAATGTTTCTTGGTTTATGATTAGAGGCGAGCTCTCCTCTTTTCCCGAAAATTCGCCAGACTTAAGAGTCTTCCAATTCCCTCTGATTTATCTTACTGCCAAGAAGAAGAAAGGGTCCCAGGGAAAAGTACAAAAATACCAAAAAAGCACTGCAACATCTATGTAGATTAGGATCTAAAAGGTAATAGGTATTTTTTACTTGGAACTCATGGAACACAGCTAACTCATGTTTCTGGTATGTAACCTTTAAGATGTTGGGTTACTCTGTATAGTGTCTCACTCTCTGACAGATGTCTTTGATATGAAGGCTTTGTATCAACAACCCGTAACCTCAGATCGAGTGATAGCCTGCTCCTCCACGTCCCCAGGACCGAGATTTGCTCCATGGGGGATCTGGCTTTCTGCCCCCCCACCTCTGGAACGCACTCCCGGACCACCTGAAGGCACCACAGACTCTAGGTTCCTTTAAAAATGGCCTAAAAACCCTCTATAGTAAGGCCTTCCATTAGATATAGATGTTGTAGAGTCAGCTGTGTTCTTCGGGTCAGTGTCCCTATCTAGTTGTGTCCTCTGTTTGTCTGTCTAGTTGTGTCCTTCTCTTATTTTGATTTATTTAAATGCACTTTGAGATAGTTTTTCAATGAAAAGCGCATTATAAATTCAATGCATTATTATTATTATTATAGCTCTGCTACAGTAGTTACGACAATATCTTGTGGGAGCAGTAAAAAGTGAGCAGACATTCATTTTGTCTCTTATATTTCTCCAGCATCTGTGCAAAGTTGGATGTGCCTAAAACCTTCTCCTTTCAACTGTGGTGAGTTTTTCCCCATTGCAGTCATAGACTTCATCCTACAGATGTAGGATCTTAATTTGACCTATATTGTCCCAGCAAAAACACGGTTTGAACGTTTAGTCCATAATGTTGCTTGATCAGGGGTTAGGATATTAGCTGGCCAAAAGTAAGCTACTTGAAAAGTGCAATACTTTTAATATAATCGTGTGCTAGTGTGGGTTTTCTGTGAGTTTATGTAAATCACAAAGCTCATCTGCATTTCCTGCGTTGCAGGAAGATTCTCAGCAAATAAAGAGTGATCAAATTAAGATCCTACATATGTATAGTTCACAAATAGGATCGAAAACCCAAATCTGACCCTAGACCTTTGCTATGGCCATTTTGACCAGGGGCGGTGTGTTCATTAGGGCGATATGGGCGACGCACTGCCAAACGGGAAAAGGAAGGGATTTTTTTTCTAATCAATTATATCACGGCAACAGTAGTTATCAGTGTTCTAATCTAGACGTCTGATCTGCCACTAAATGTCCAATCAGGCTAAAGTCGTGCTTCAAATGGCCCCGCCCCTTTTGGGGCGATTTCAGTCAGGTTGAAAATCGCCCCAGAAGTCTCTCATAGACTCTCATGTAAAATCTTTTTTTTTCAAATATCAGAGCTTTCAATACAATCTCTATGGGTTCCGGGAGGGCTTGCACTTACGCGCTTTCGTCATACGTAACATAAGTAACCATGAACATAACTAAGAAAAGAGAGGGTAGCAGCGTCAATCAATTCACGTACTACTGTCAAGATGGCTAGCGTTCAGTGCAACTCGATTGTCTCTTTGAAAGAAGTTCCTTTTTGTCGGCGAACAAATCAAGATAAATTGGCAACGAAACAATTAGGACCTCCCAGACCAAATTTAATAATTCAACAGGTTTCTACTAAAGGGGGAAAGTCCTACACCCGAGGATTTTCCAAAAATTGGTACGAACGAAAAACCTGGCTAGCAGGCTGCGATGTAGCTAATGCAGTCTTCTGCTACCCCTGCTTACTCTTTCACCCTGAAGGCGGCACGGCAGACAGCACCGCTTGGACAGCGACTGGTGTAACGGACATGCACCATCTTTCAGAAAAGATTAAGAAACATGAGCTGTCAAAGACCCACATGGATAGCTGTTTGAGATTGTCTGCTTTGGGGAGAGTGAACATTGCCACTCAACTGGATGAGGGATACAGGCTAGCTGTCCGCCGCCACAACGATAAGGTTAGCAAGAACCGCCACATCCTCAGCCGGCTAATCCAGTGTGTGAAGTTTTGCGGAGTGTTTGAGTTAGCTTTGCGAGGCAAAGATGAAACTGAGGGCTCCACCAACCCTGGTATTTTTCTTGGACTTGTCAACTTTGTGGCACAATTAGATGAGGTGTTTGATGACCATCTTAAAAATGCTAAAGTTTTCAAGGGCACATCAAAGACCATTCAAAACGAGCTACTGGAGTGTATGCTAGCGGTCATGAGGGAACATATTGTGGAGGAGGTGAAGTCGGCGAACTTCGTAGCTATCCAAGCTGACGAGACCACGGACGTTTCTACACAGACACAGCTGGTGCTTGTGCTGAGGTACATAGATAGCAACCACAAAGTGCAGGAGCGCTTTTTTGAGTTCCTTCCCATCTCGGAATCAACCTCAGTCTCAATCGCCAGTGTGCTTTTGGAGAGACTGAACGGTCTTTTTGCCGACGACGAGAAAGTCAAACTCATTGCGCAAGCTTACGATGGAGCCAGTGTGATGAGGGGAGAGAAGGCTGGTGTGCAGCAAAAGGTGCGTGAGCATTTCAAGAATGCCCATTACGTGCATTGCTATGCGCATCAGCTGAATTTGATCATGCAGCAAGCTACTTCTCGCATCAAAAAAGTGAACATTTTCTTTTCAGATCTGAGCGGGATTGCAACTTTTTTTTCCCGGTCACCCAAACGCACCAGCATTCTTGACCAGACTGTTGCACGAAGACTGCCCAGACCTTCATCCACACGGTGGAACTTCAACAGCAGAGTCGTGAACACTGTCTACGAGAATCGAGACGACCTCATAGAATGTTTTGAAGCCATCCGGACGGGTTCATTGGGTTCATTTGACCAGCCCACCGTGAGAGAGGCATCTGGCTACGTGAGGGTGCTACATGATGAAGATTTTATTTTTTTCCTGGGGCTTTTTCACAAAATCATGCCCCACGTCGACATTCTGTACCAGAAGCTACAGAAGAAGGACATCGATGCTGTCTTCATCAAACGTGCCCTCGACAGCTTCACAAGCAGTGTGCAGGCCATAAGGTAAGATTAAACAATATCATTCGATCTTTCTCAAAGCAGAGCTTTATTTGAAAATGTATGCATGAAAGGAGACTGCATTTGTGTTTGAAATTACATTATTCTCATTATATATGGCCAGTGGTGTAATCTAGCTTATTTTATATACTATGTGTACTGTACAGTGGTGCTCATAAGTGTATGAACACATTCTAAAGTTGACTAAAAAGAGGAATACAAAAATAAAAAAATCATCTTTTGGAAATTGATCTTAATGACTTAATTAAAAAAGTTGGAAAATCCAACCTTTAAGGACACCAATTTTCTTTTCTTTTTTATTCCTCTTTTTAGTCAACTTTAGCATGGGCTCATAAGCTTATGAGCACCACTGTATACTGTGCTGAACATCCAGGCTATGTGAGACACAAAGGCTAACTTAAACACTAAAGACTTTATGCATCCCTGCCCATTTTAAGTGGAACTGAAGTATTTGTACTATACATGGATACATTGCATATACCTGTGCATCACATAGACAACAATACTGTACAAAGCCAACAAACACATTGGTCTGTTTGCCTTCAGGGACTCCTCTCAACAGCAGCTGCAAGAAGCAACAGGAGCCAAAAGACCCAGAACAGCTTTGAGAGAAGAGGAGAAGCAGAGGCTGTCTGAAGAGGTCTGCAACACCATCCTGGATCACACCAAAGAAAGGTTCTCTTTCTCTGGCCACCTTGTGAGTGCTACCTTACTGCAAGCAGACATGTTTGAAAGGTACTGCCATTCATTTCCTGATGAGGCTCTGAATGCCACTGTGAATGCATACCCCATGCTGAGCAAGGCAAAGCTCAAGACAGAACTATCTCTGATCTATGAGAATCCTGAATTCAAGGGCTGCTGTGGTGCACTGGCACTGTACCAGGTTCTCATGAGCTACAACCTCCAGGAGACGTTCTCTGAGACTGTGACTCTGTTGAACATCCTCATAACTACTCCCATGACAACAGCTGAAGCTGAGAGATGTTTCTCAACTTTGACACGAGTTAAGACATTCCTGCGAAATTCAATGGGCCAGGAACGTCTGAATGCACTGGCCATGCTTTCCATGGAGAGGGAACTAGTCCTCAGCATGCCTGATTTCAATGAGAAAGTCATTGACCGCTTTGCTGCATTGAAAGAGAGAAGAGAACAGTTTCAGTACAAGTAATGTAGCCTCTCTCTCTCTTTGTCCCTCCCTGTCTGTCTCTTTAACACACACACGCCCAAATCAGTTCACAGTTGATGTTGTTTAAAATAGTTATTTTTCATTTTTTTTAAAGTAAAAAATATATATATATATCTGTTCATGTTCATTTTTACAAATCTATACAATTGGCCAGAATATGGTTGTTCATATTTACAAATCTATACAATTGGCCAGAATATGGTTGTTCATTTTTACAAAGCCATACAGATAGCTGTGTTTACCTTTTCTAGAAATTATTTTCAAATTCTGTTTTCAGGCAAAATGTCTATCACTGTTCATTTTCACAAATCTATACAAGAGGGCAGAATATGGAAGTCTATAAAAATTTCTTATTACCAATAACTTGCATCAATGTTTTCAGTAGCCTCTATCAAAAGCTCCTGCTTGCTTGTTGTGAATTATGCTCAGGTGCACATATTTCCAATTCAACCATGAGGCCTTTTTGAAGCAAGTAATGTGTATATCAGTATTGACTTATATGCTGCCCCTGTCTTCATGTTGTTGCTGGACATATCTTTTTAAAAATGTGTGTAGGTCACCTAAATCATCAGAAAAATTGCCCCCCCTGAGAATTTTTTCAGGAGCCGCCACTGATTTTGACCAACCCTAACCCTAACCCTGTGGCTCAATGGCTTATAAGGTTATAGCTAATTCTGTTTTCTTAAAACGGTGAGCAGCCATCTTACCTAACTGGAGGTCTCAGATGAGCAGCCATCTTACCTAACTGGAGGTCTCAGATGAGCAGCCATCTTACCTAACTGGAGGTCTCAGATGAGCAGCCATCTTACCTAAGTCGAGGTCTCGGATACCCATGTAGCTCTCCAGTAGATCATCCACTTTCTTGGTGGCTCTCTCCTCAATCTCATTCGGCTGGTGGGGAGAAGGCAAGTGTGTTCAGGTAACTGCATTGAGGGTAATGCAGTACATCATGCTACATCAACAAGATTATCACTGGCATATTGACACTAGACATTCATTAGACTCGCATGCCAGGCCTCTGCCTGTAAAAAAGCCAAAGGCATGTCGACCACCAGCACACACATGTTTGGTATGTATGTACTGTCATAAGTATACTACAGATCAGTGGCGGTTGGTTCCATTTAAGATGAGGGAGGATTATATTTTTTTTAATGAACATGGCCTTATTTCTATTACAGCATATTGGATGACTTTCATTCATATTCCATTCACCCAGCTCAATGTAACATCGATTGGTTTATGCTACTAATTCATACACTAATGTTCCCTATACCCATCATGAGGTTACTACAACCTAGCCTATGAATTCAAGTTTACGTCGTAGGTGCACAGTGCACTGTACACTGTACCTCATGATTGTAGCGGGTTTACTAACACGTTAGTTCTAGTAGCTTTGTTGACTATGACTGACAAATGATGTAGGCTGTGTGTAGCGTTTAGCGGTTATGATATGAAGGTTTGCCTTGAAAAAGTTTTTTCGCCTGGTCACAGACAGCTGATGTGTTGTGCACTGAAGTCCACAAGCGAAGGGAAAAGGTGAGAGGAGGAGAGAACGTAGATAGATCCGAGAAGGAATTATATATACAACGAGCTGTTTGTATGTGGCTACTATGAAAGTGAAACAGGTTGATTGGGTGGACAACATGTCAGTTCATGCTGCAAGAGCTCTGATAGGTTGGAGGACGTCCTCTGGAAGTTGTCATAATTACTGTGTAAGTCTATGGAAGGGGGTGAGAACCATGAGTCTCCTAGGTCTTGTATTGCTACCCTACAGAGTGCTGCTGAGGCTACTGTAGACCTTCATTGCAAAACAGTGTGTTTGAATCAATTATTTGGTGACATGTGAATGTATTTAGTATAGTTCTATCTAACAAGGATAACTTTAATGTTTTACTACTTTGATTTTTCTGAATTTCACTGAGGAGGATGGTCCTCCCCTTCCTCCTCTGAGGAGCCTCCACTGACACAGACCCATGGCTGGTAAAATAAACGTATCGGTATACCATCATAACAGGTTGGGATGTATTTAGTATTTTGTGTGGAATAGATACATATTCCGTACCCCTATATATATTTTTTATTTATTTTTTCACCTTTATTTAACCAGGTAAACCAGTTGAGAACAAGTTCTCATTTACAACTGCGACCTGGCCAAGATAAAGCAAAGCAGTGCGATAAAAACAACAACACAGAGTTACATATGGGGTAAATTATACAGTTATTATACTGTGTACAGTCGTGGTCAAAAGTTTTGAGAATGACACAAGTATTGGTCTTCACAAAGTTTGCTGCTTCAGTGTTTTATATATTTTTGTCAGATGTTACTATGGTATACTGAAGTATAATTACAAGCATTCCATAAGTGTCAAAGACTTTTATTGACAATTACATTAAGCTTATGCAAAGAGTCAATATTTGCAGTGTTGACCCTTCTTTTTCAAGACCAACTTCTGGGCCACATCCTGACTGATGGCAGCCCATTCTTGCATAATCTATGCTTGGAGTTTGTCAGACTTTGTGGGTTTTTGTTTGTCCACCCGCCTCTTGAGGATCGACCACAAGTTCTCAATGGGATTAAGGTCTGGCGAGTTTCCTGGCCATGGACCCAAAATTCCGATGTTTTGTTCCCCGAGCCACATAGTTATGACTTTTGCCTTATGCTGGAAACATGACTGTTCTTGGATGGTTGGGAGAAGCTTGTCTCGGAGGATGTGTTGGTACCATTCTTTATTCATGGCTGTGTTAGACAAAAATGTGAGTGAGCCCACTCCCTTGGCTGAGAAGCAACCCCACACATGAATGGTCTCAGGATGCTTTATTGTTGGCATGACACAAGACTGATGGTAGCGCTCACCTTGTCTTCTCCGGAGAAGGTGTTTTCCGGATGCCCCAAACAATCAGAAAGGAAAATGACTTTACCCCAGTCCTCATCATTCCAATCCCTGTACCTTTTGCAGAATATTAATCTGTCCCTGATGTTTTTCCTGGAGTGAAGTGGCTTCCTCGCTGCCCTTCTTGACACCAGGCCATCCTCCAAAAGTCTTCGCCTCACTGTGCGTGCAGATGCACTCACACCTGCCTGCTGCCATTCCAGAGCAAGCTCTGCACTGGTGGTGCCCCAATCCCGCAGCTGAATCAACTTTAGGAGATGGTCCTGGCGCTTGCTGGACTTTCTTGGGCGCCCTGAAGCCTTCTTCACAACAATTGAACCTCTCTCCTTGAAGTTCTTGATGATCCGATAAATGGTTGATTTAGGTGCAATCTTACTAGCAGCAATATCCTTGCCTTTGAAGCCCTTTTTGTGCAAAGCAATGATGATGGCACATGTTTCCTTGCAGGTAACCAGAGGAAGAACAATGATTTCAAGCACCACCCTCCTTTTAAAGCTTCCACTCTGTTATTCTAACTCAATCAGCATGACAGAGTGATCTCCAGCCTTGTCCTCGTCAACACTCTCACCTGTGTTAACGAGAGAATCACTGACATGATATCAGCTGGTCCTTTTGTGGCAGGGCTGAAATGCAGTGGAAATGTTTTTTGGGGGATTAAGTTCATTTTCATGGCAAAGAGGGACTTTGCAATTAATTGCAATTCATCTGATCACTCTTCATAACATTCTGGAGTATATACTAATTACCATCATAAAAACTGAGGCAGCAGACTTCGTGAAAATTAATATTTGTGTCATTCTCAAAACTTTTGACCACAACTGTCTAGTCTGTGTATAGTCTGTGGTGTCAGTGATTTGACCATATACTGTACATAAAACGTATTAGGCTTTTTTATGTCTACCAATATTCTAACTCTGGACAAGGCTTGACTCTTTTGGTTCATCAGCCTCCACTGACCCTGACAGCTTGTTGGCTGTGTTCTGTAGATTAGAGATTGATGAACAATCTAGAACATTCATTGAGAGTGGGGTCAACTAAGGGATTGGGGGTTGGCACCCCATGTATGTGTTCGATTCTACATTCTCACACGGGGGGGGGGGGGTGCGGGGGGTCATTGACAGAGTTAGATCAGCACTAGTGTGTGGCCGTTGACATTGTGTGTGTTATGTGTATGTGTGTTCTGTGTGTGTGTGTTCTGTGTGTGTGTGTTCATTGTGTGTGTGTTCTGTGTGTGTGTTCATTGTGTGTGTTCATTGTGTGTGTGTTCTGTGTGTGTGTTTTTTGTGTGTGTGTGTGTTCATTGTGTGTGTGTTTTGTGTGTGTGTGTTCATTGTGTGTGTGTTCTGTGTGTGTGTTCATTGTGTGTGTTCATTGTGTGTGTGTTCTGTGTGTGTGTTTTTTGTGTGTGTGTGTGTTCATTGTGTGTGTGTTTTGTGTGTGTGTGTTCATTGTGTGTGTTCTGTGGTCATGCATTCATTCGTGAATGTCTGCATGCGTATGTGCATGTTTAAGCTGCTCTGGGGTGGTCAGACGGCCAGAGAAGGTCATTGGCCAGTGGAACGTGTGAATTGAAACTCACCACTTCCTGGACGGAAGCTGACCCCTTGGAGCGCAGACGCAGGGTCTCCTTCCCATTCACAATCTTACCCTCGCTCGACTTGGGCGCCCTGGTCCTCATTCCGATCATATCTGACAAACACACAAACACACACACACACACACAAACACAAACAGAAAAACACACATACACACAACAATTCTTATGAGCACAAAAAACATATTTCACAAATCTCTCCCAGCTGAGATCCAGATGGCATATCAAGACAAAGCCAATACCCTAATCAGTGTGCCCTGTGAGGATGCCCATGTGTTGAGGGTGGTGAACGATTGCTCTGATTCTGTGAGAAATGACGTAATTAAAATGCTGTGACTAATATGACCTCTCCTGAGGGTAGAAGAAGTGAATCAGAGTTTCCTGCTTTGCTCCTGTCTGTTATGATTCTGGTCGTGTAGCTCAGTTGGTAGAACGTGGCGCGTGCAACACCAGGGCTGTGGGTTCGATGGCCAGGGGGGCCAGTATGAAAATGTATGCACTCACTAACTGTAAGTCGCTCTGGATAAGAGCGTCTGCTAAATGACAAAAATGTCAGGAAAACAAGGCACACACTTCCTGTCTGTTATGACTCTGGTCAGTAAAACAAGGCACACACTTCCTGTCTGTTATGACTCTGGTCAGTAAAACAAGGCACACACAATTGTTTTTGTCCAGATCTGTATACAATGTGGTGTTATTAGGCCTGCTGCTATTGAAGGGTTACAGAGAAACGTGAGGGTGGAGTGAGAGAGACTATGGCAAAGGTGGACACCGGACAGACTTTTTGACAAGTCATGTCAGCTGACCACAAATTCTCAGCTCTAAAGTCTAATCCACACTTAGTTATCCAGGTAGCGTACTATTCACGCGTTAGCTAATATCAGTCAAACAGAGTTGGCCCATTGAAAAGCCTAAAAACGTTTGCCTACTAATGGCAGGCCACAAGAGCTGACAAGAATACCCATATCTTTTCCAGTCACGGTTCACCTCTGGCCAGTGCCTACCCAGCCACCCATCCCACAGCACACCACCGTTATCCATATCAATCAACAAATTACCAGATTAAGTTCATGTGTCCTCTGAGGTGTTCCGAGTGCACTCAGCAGTGTAATAAAGCATTTTGAGCATGAAACGTAATCCATCATTCTCTACCATCCATTTAGCTAATGTTATAATGGTAAGCAAAGGCTATTCAATTATTAACAGCCCTCATTTACTGCCACAGACGATGGAAACAATGAACTGGCAGCCTCTTATGATGTGCATGGATGCATGTTTGCTTAGTTTATCAACCATGGTGGGATCATTTGATCAAGTGCACCTGTAAGATAAATAGTCATTCTGCCTCAGCTACTGATGGGAACTATAGGTATGGTAATAATCATTAAGTTAGTTGATTATTTTCCTCTGACACCTATTTCTCATGTTATAAAACAGGCTGGAATGATGTCAGAATACATGGTTTCATTATTAAAACCATCATTATTATTTTCCCCTCTCAACCAGATGAGATGACCAATGTTTAAGCAACAGTGGCAATTTTAAAGGGGAAAATAGATAGATAGATAGATAGATAGATAGATGGACAGGCAGGCAGACAGACAGGCAGGCAGGCAGGCAGACAGGCAGACAGACATTGTCATAGCGTAGAGCATTACATACAGATATAAATGCTATTGCTCGATCATTAGCCAGCTTTTGACATTCTTTTAAAAAGTTATGATCAGCATGGCTTTGAGTTGCTGTGGTAGTTTGATAACTCAACAGCGCCGGTATACTAAAATGTATTCTTTTTTTTTCTTCTTTTTTTTTCTAGGGGGTAGATCAGCTTTAATATTGCAGATAGATTGTAACTTCCATCAATGTAATTGTCTGCATCACTTCCAATCCCCAATATGTTTTTTTTCTCTCGCAAATACATACATACACATACATATACACATACATACACATAAATACATATACATACAGTACATATATATACATATCCTTTTTTTAAACATATTTCCCTTTATTACTTTCCAACCCCACCACCCCTTCCCTAATTGGAGTAAACTAGTGAACAACAATGCTTAGGCCTCAACTTCCAGCTTATACATACTATATACAATTTTACAATATTTCTATTTTGTTTGTTTTTACTCCTGAACTTCCTCTACCCTCACCCTCTCCGATCATTTTCATGATGTCCATGTCATGAATCCCGCTTCCTGAGTCTGTTTCTGCCCGAGTTGCCTGTTTTCTGTCCTGGAGTCTGTTTTCCTGAGGTTCCTGAACGCACCCTGTCTGGTTGCCGGGCGATGAAGCTAGGCGGGAGATCTCTCTATTACCCGCACCTGCATCTCATCAGCTATCTGCACACCTGGTCCTGATCATCACCTCTCCACTTCATAAGCTCTGACCTGACATCCATTCCCTGCCGGATCGTTAGCCATGAACAGTATGTTGTGCCAGCGTATCAGCCTCAAGTTTGCTAGAGTTAGTTTTGCTGTTCTGTACTTTTTGCTTGCCGTGTACTCACCTCCGTTTACTCTGTCTACAGTTACTCTCCCGGAACATTCACTCCACCGTTGCCTGGTCGTCGGTGGCTTCTGTGTCATCATTGGATCTGCCTATTCACTTCCACCAACTCACCTCCGCTGCCCGTCCCGTCTCCTGGATTCTCCTGCTTCCACATTTGAGTCTGTTAATAAATACTCACCTGCATTCTACTCACCTTGTCCTGGTCTGCTTCTGGGTTCTGCTTTAGAGAGTCGTGACAGTCCATCTGGTTTGCTTCTATATGCCATATCTTTCTAACTGTGCTCTTTCACAAAAGCTCTTGTTGTATCTGAGGAATTTATGACTTTGCTAATGGTTTCAAATGGTTTTAGAGGATGTTGACTAAGCTTAAAGGGAGCATCTGGGGAGTAGTTCTATAGGGGCACCCTAAAGCCGAGGAAGTCTGTTAGGTGGCCTCCTGGGATTGGTCTGTAGGGGAAAACACCCATATTATGTTACATAGGGCATAGGATATAAATACCACAGTTAAGACAAAGGAGGACAGAATAATCATATTTGAGATTGGGCGATTATTCTCCAGATGTCTGCAGATATCTGTAAATTGAAGCTGTAACCCTTTGATATAAATAAACCTTTATAATCAAAGTACAGCGTCAGCGGATTTCCTTGGTCTCACAGCATAATTAGCAACGTTTTCTCGACACCACAAAATGGCGACGAGGAATTGGTTGTGTTGCGTCTTTTCTCAGCGTTCCATTCATGGGCGCCGAGCTGACTCTAGCTCCAGAGTCCGGCAGATAAGGGTGAGTTTTCTCACTACTTTGGGCACTGGTCAGTTCGTGTGTCTGTGTGTGTGCGTTGAATGAATGCACCGTTAAGAACTTACGTGTGTGCTTTGCTGTTATTTGCTGTGGGATAGGAGTCCGTTCTAAATTTGTTAGGATGGGCCGAAAAATCCTAAAAGCACGTTAGGTGTATTTAGGTAAGTCCTAGGGGACTTGAGGTTGTGGTACATATATTCGGTTGCAAGTTACCGCTCAACGTATAGTTGACGAAGTATATGATTGATGTGACCGCTCATCGGATGTCCGCGGAACTCGTGGTAGCAGAAATTTAGGAACAATGGAATTATACGGCGCAATGGAGGTAGCATACTGCATTAGGGGTCCATAGGAATGGGATAAGCCTCTTAAACTGTATGTATGTATGTGTATGTGTGTAGAAGAAAGTAGGATTTGTGTTCTATGGTTTGTGAGCTCTGTTAAAGTGTTACTGTTTGTCTATGGTGGGTAAAAGAGAGGAAGTACAGCGGGACTGTCTACTTTCTGTTGTTTAGGCTTGGAGAGAGCTGGGGGAGAGCTCCCTCCACTCTGAAATCGCACTGGTGAATGTACTACGCATGCGTGTGATTTTATGACTTTAGAGTTACGTAGGGCAAATGTGCCACTCCTCTGCCTGCACTGAGTTGCTGGGAGACGCAGACTCAGAACAGAGGGGACAGAGAGGAGTGGGGGATTTGAACACGAATAGAATGTTCTGTTTGTTAAATAGGCTGTTGCTTAATGATGAAACTATTTGTTGAGATCTATTGAATTGATAAATGAGAGAGAGAGAAAGTGCTGACGTGTACATCACGCGACAGAATGTGCTGCAACAGGATCAAGTCAAATCAAGGCCAGTACTGTTCTATTTACAAAACGTACCTTCCCATAGAGGATATTTTGGTTGCCTAGCATATTTGATGTTATGACAATTTGACAAGGACTTGGCAACAGACTGATCAATTGATGAAATTAAGAATTGCATTTTGGAGTTTTTGTGCATGAGTGGGTTTGATTAGAGATGAGGGGGAATCGAGAACTGACATTATTCTGTAAAATTAAGGTCATTGGGTGCTTATTAAGCAATGGGGTTTGTGAGTGCTGTAGTGTTGCAGGATTATAGGTCTTTATTTTTGGGTTGCTCTGAAGTTGACTACTTTCATTTATTTTCCTGACTGGATGTGGTAAGATTGCCACTAATCAATAATTTGGTAAAATAAAATAAATTGAATAAATAAGTAAATTGATGAATGAATGAATGAATGAATTAATTGATTAATTAATTAATTTGGGGAAGAGAAAAAAAAAGAGGGCACTATAGGCTATATAGTCTAAAATAATGAAATAATTTACAATAAAGGAATATAAAAGAGTTGTTACAAGGGGGGAAAAGGACATAAAAACTATGAAAGTAATTACTCCTGTTGATGTAGTAGAGAATAGTAATCCTCTAGTTAATGGTATTGCAAGGTAATCTGGAAAAGGGAATAAACGTTGGCCTGACATTGAACAACCATAGCTAGTGGAAGGGACTTTTAACCCTGACATCATCAACATGATGAAAGTGATTGAATAATAGAGAGAGGAAAAGCAGAAACGACCATAAAGATGAATCCAAAACTCCAAAAGTAAGAAGAAAACGAGATGTCTGGAAACTAAGGGTGGAGTGAGGTTTAGGAAGATGGAAGTTGAAGGAAGAAGAAGGATACTAGAGATTCGATCTCTGATGAAGGTGAAGATGGAAACAGCGATGAAGATTTGGAGATTAAAGGTGCTTTATGTTCAAGAGGATGTTATCCTACAATGATTAGTAAAGAAGAAATAGAAAGAGATATAGACTGATGCGTATCATGGCTGGATAAAGGGGAATAATTTAGAAGAGACAAAGAGAACTGGAAGAACAACTCAAGAAGCTGAAGATACAGAAGAGAAGAAAAAAACTGCTGAGAAAAGGATCCCAAGAATTGGAGGAGAAGAATAATACATTGAGGAAAGGAAAGAGAGCACAAGTAAGAAGATGATGCCAGTGATCATTCGAGGACAGAACTTAGAATATAAGCCTTTGAAGAATACCGATATGTCAACAACTAGAAAGAACAGGACCAAGAAACTCTCAGAAAACTTGATGAAATAAAACTGGGGGGAGAATAAGAAGGAGAAGAAAAGCTTTGGTTATGAAGAATCAGTGTGCACCAAATCAACAATCACTGCCACAGCTTCAACTGAACAAGGTCAAATGCAATTGTGCCAGCCACAACTAGTGGTACAAGTTGTTTCATATCCATAGATAGTTTCTGGACTGAAAGAATTGGAGAGGAAGAGGACGAGAAGGCTTAGAAAGAGGAAGAGGAGGAAGATTTAAGCCATACTTCCAGCAATCTTAAGAAGTGTGTTATGATTGTGGACAGGTTGGTGACTTTGCTGTGAGTGTAATGGGCCAGAAGGAAACACAAGAAAGAATTTCAGAGGAAGATACAGGAGCAAGTGAAGATCATCTGGAGGACAGGTGAACCCTTATAGGGGCAAGAAGCAAGGATTCTAGGGGTGCCTAGAAGATCCGAAAGGGGGGTGTCAGCTGGTAGCACCAGTTAAGGGGGAAAATATCCAACAATTGAAGTGAAAATAAACAATGGACTATGGGAAGTGATGATGGATAGCGGAACTGCTTTTATCTGTGTTCAGCCTGAAGAGGTTACACATCTCACTATGTAAAATCAACTAATTAGGACAGGGATTTGAGGGAGTGAAGCAGTTGATTACGCTTAAGGAACCAATTGAGCTCTGCTATGAAAATGAGAAAATTACAATACCCATACTGGTATCAGAACATACACCTATTGCGTTGTTGGGAAGAGATGCATTGTGGAAATTGAACTGTACAATAAGATGTACACCAGACGGCTGTCTGGTAGAAGTGCCAAAGGAGAAGGTTTACCAATGGTTGATGATGACAGAGATGGATTTATATTCTGGATTGGAAATCTCAGTGAAGATTTTTAGGAGGAAGACCTCCTTGGAAGAATCAGTATCCATTGAAAGATTAAGCAATTCAAGGGATTGAACCAGAAATTGAAGAACTTTCAAAAGCAGG
This sequence comes from Coregonus lavaretus, assembly GCF_964263955.1. NCBI lineage: Eukaryota > Metazoa > Chordata > Actinopteri > Salmoniformes > Salmonidae > Coregonus > Coregonus lavaretus. The sequence goes on from NC_139998.1 coordinate 53,357,109, forward strand.
TGTTTTGAAGATAATAGAAAAAATCCTTAGAGTAGGAATCAATTGTTGTCTTGGGAGAAACCATGAGGGGTTGATAGTAGCGCCTCTGGACCTTTTAGGTCTGATGATTTAGGATGCTAGGAGTTAGCTAATGTTGCAAGGGGGGAGATTAGGAGAAAGATTACAAAGGAGTAGGGTTTTGGGGAATCATATTTGCTTGAAAAGATTGACTATATCATAGGAAGGAGGACAATCTGTCTGGAAAATGATGTTCACAAGGGGTGACTGTTATTCTTGGTTACATTCCTACACCAAGAGGGGAATAAGATTTCAAACTAAGCTAAAAGATGCTCAATCGTTTGCCAAGTTTTTGTGTAAAGAAGTCATAAGCAGGTGGGGACTTCCCGATCACATATCCTAAAACTAGAGGGAAAGGAATTTGTGGATAAATCAGTTAAATGGTTTTTGGGAAAAATTAAGGAGAAAAGTCAGACTAAAAAAAGTTATGAAAACTAGGGTTGAAGGAACTCTAGGACAGTCAGCTAAGCTTCAATGTTAGTAGTAAGAGAGAGAGATAGATATGGTAGGAGTTTAGATCTGTAAGGAGCAGATGCATTGAGAAAGTATGCGTTGCTGAATGATAAGAGAAGAATGAAGATTGAGGGTGATTGCAGTATCTATATTTACAATTCCCAGCAGGAAGATCAAGGTGATTATAAATGTATTTTTTATAATGAACAGTTTGAAAGTGAGGGATTAGAGTTGGGACTGAGAGTTTATGTAGTGACACTAGTGGTGATAGATGGAAATACAAGTAAAGAGTTCAAAGCTTTAGGGAGAATGGATGAATCAACAACAATGACATCAACACTTCAGCATATTATAACAATAGTGAGAAGCAATTCAACTCTTTCAACATTGACAGTTATTAAAGCTATAAATATATCACTTTTAATTACAAGGGAGCCAATTGCTCCAGCACCAATTTTAGAGGAAAATACTGTCATTAGGGTTAGGATGGGTGGTACAGCTCATCTTCCTTGTAGATGTGAGAGAAGGAATGTGTAGAGGTGAGATTCCACTCATGTGGAGAGATAATTATGGAGAAGAAGCGTTGTTATGAGGATAAGAAGTAGAAGCTGTTTCACCTAGTGAAAGGAAGTATATTTTGTAAAATGATATGAAGTGAAAGAGGGTTATGAGTGATTGCTAACTTATTTTGAGTAATGTTAGAGGAAGAATACTATCATGGAGGTACAGGATGAGTTGTTTGATTTTAATGGAAGACAAGAAGATATATCTGATCAATACAGTTCGTTAGGGAAGAGAGAAACTAAATGGAAGGCATTTGGATTTGATTCTTCTGTTTTGGAAATTAAAGATGGATGGGCAGGTAGGAATCTTTAGTTCAAGAAGTTAACTCATACTGTAAGATCAGTGAGGAATCTTGAGGGTAAATGTCTGTTGAGAATTTCAGCATAAGGAACATGGGGTTGAATTTTAGAGAAGGTAGCTAAACCTCTATCAAGTATGTGTCAATCTTATGTTTTATAAGGGCTGTTGTATCAGCAACAATCATTAAGAGAGAAAATAATGTTGTTGTGGAAACATTTGTTTAGGCCTAGGTTTAAGTGTTATTGGTTAAGTGAATTAACCTATGTGAATTTGTTAGATAGGAAGGAAAATCAGTTAACAGCGCTTCATGAAGCTATGGAGGGGAAACCAGTGAGGGCTAAAAGCTGTTTTTGTTGAAATAAAACATATGATGGAAAGAGGATGTTTAGGGGAATATCAGATGGTGATGATTATATGATGATTTGGGGTAAGCAGGAACATAAGGTTAGTAATGAGAAATATAATGTAACTTTTGATGTTTAATTTAGTAAGGAGAGAAGTTTTTGCATGGTAATGTGACTATTGGGTATTTTAGAAACATCTGGGGTTTGTGGTGAGAGAATATATATTCTTACCCTATGGATGGATAGGATGTTGTTACATGTTGAAGTTGAAGCTTCCATATGAGGTTTTAAAATTAAAAGAGGGGAAGCAAGGGGAAAGAGAGAAATCTGATTCTGAAAGAGAGAAGTTTCATAGTCTGGGAAGCCTACCATTGGAGGATAAGTCTAGGAGAGAAGTGGGGAATTTTTCCATGGTATGGTGTAAAATTTTGGGAAGATAACATAGATAATATTACCTATACTTTGAAGGGTTTTGCAAATGAAACGATAAGAGGGTTTAACCTTCTGTCAAGACTCAAAGGAGTATTGATGGATAGATATCAATTTAGAATTTTTCAAATGTTTTTAAATATTATGGTGATTTTAGTATGTTGTGATGAATCAAAGGGGGGGAAATGGTATGTGATTCATTTGATATAATAATAATAATAATATGCCATTTAGCAGACGCTTTTATCCAAAGCGACTTACAGTCATGCGTGCATACATTTTTTTTTTGTGTGTATGGGTGGTCCCGGGGATCGAACCCACTACCTTGGCATTACAAGCGCCGTGCTCTACCAGCTGAGCTACAGAGGACCATCAACTATTTTTTAGTTGATATTGATGTTTTAATTTGAGTGTGTTGTTTTGCAAAATATACTGTTTGGTCTATTCTTTTCTTCCAGAAGCATATGGGGGAATGTGTAGAGGGGATTCAAATACTCAAACAAGGACAATATGAAAGGACAATATGAAGGGACAATATGAAAGGACAATATGAAGGGACTCGAGGAAGTGGAACAAGGAAGGTGTGGAAAGGTTCAGATTCCATCATCGAAGTTGCATTGGAAGTCGACACTGCTGAGGAGAAGAATTGTAGTGGACTACATTCCAATGTCTGCAATGATATATAGACATATTTGCATGTGTAATACATAATTTGTGTCATATTCTTTCTGTATTAATTTTTGTAGAATGATATTTGCTGTTATTGGGTACATGTGGGGATCTCAGATGTTTTTGTTTATTTTGTTGAAGCTTAGGGATATTGGGTCTAGGCAGGGATAGAGAGAATCCACAGGAGGGTCCGATGGGTTGACCAGCCTGAATGTGGACATTTTTGATTGTATTTTGTTTGCTGAGGCTTTCATATGTATTCAAATTGCATCATAGTTTCAAATGCATTGATAAAGATGTATGAATTGATCTGGAGTACTTAGGTGGTTGCCTGGGGCAGAGGGGCCGTGAGAGAATTTTACTGTCTTGATTGATGGATGGATATTTGGAAAGAAAACTGCCAGACAGGTTTTTCGCTCTCACACTCCATAAAGATTTGTTCATATTTCATAGAAATGTTTTCACACTCCATAGAGATTTGTTCATATTTCATAGAAAGTTATTTACACTCCATAGAAAAATATGTTTTTGGTTTATTGTAAAAGATACTCAATAAGAGAAATTGTTATTTGTCATAATCCTATTATTTTTGTTTTCGAGACTTAATTCGTCTCGAAGGGGGGAATATGTGGTATCTGAGGAATGTATGACTTTGCTAATGGTTTCACATGGTTTTAGAGGATGTTGACTCAGCTTAAAGGGAGCATCTGGGGAGTAGTTCTATAGGGGCACCCTAAAGCCGAGGAAGTCTGTTAGGTGGCCTCCTGGGAATGGTCTGTAGGGGAAAACACCCATATTATGTTACATAGGGCATAGGATATAAATACCACAGTTAAGACAAAGGAGGACAGAATAATCATATTTGAGATTGGGCGATTATTCTCCAGATGTCTGCAGATATCTGTAAATTGACGCTGGAACCCTTTGATATAAATAAACCTTTATAATCAAAGTACAGTGTCAGCGGATTTCCTTGGTCTCACAGCATAATTAGCAACGTTTTCTCGACACCACACTCTCAACCTATAACCTATATACGTATTATGGACACAGTATGCTTTACATTAGTTATCTTGTTGTTATTATTTGTTGTTAGTTGTTATTAGTCCCATCCTTCAAATCCATTCAACACCACCCATCTATCTCTTAACACCATCCATATTGGATTTCTATTTGCCATATATTTTTCAACTGTACTGTGTGGTTTTACAAATGTTCTGAACCCTTCTATTCTCATTGTTTCTACAGATTGTAAATTGAAAATAAACATTTTTGCTAAAAGTATTATTATATTATTGATCAATTGTCTATGATTTTTCAGATCACCTAGTAGTGCTATCTGCAGGGTTAGCTCCAGGTAAATATTGCAATCCTTTAGCCATTCCTGGACCTGTGTCCAAAAACAAGCTACAAATGGACAGTACCAAAACAAATTATCTAATGATTCTGTCTCTTCGCAGCAAAATCTGCAGAGGTGGGAAGATTGTTTCCCCCATATTAATAGCATTCTATTGGTATTAATAATTTAAATTGAAAAATTCGAAGTTTTGAATCTGGCGTTGTTTTGCGTATCAGTTCATAAACACTATGCCATGGAATCGGTACGTCAAATCTCTTCCCAACTATTTTGCAATCTATATTGGAAGACTGTCAATCCTTTGGTCCTGAAATGAAACTGGTATACTTTTTTATTTATCATAATTTTCTTTAACCAATTACGTTCTTTAATGCAGGGCCGACAGACAAGTTCCTTACTTTTTACCTCTTCCACTTTCCTCTTTCATTTTTGCGGTAATGCTGCAATTATTTGGTTGTACTTTTGGGTAGAGCAGACATTTCCATATGTTTTTGTTAGCTGTCCTACCTATGATATTATTTACGAAGATGATACTTTTTTTTTTTATTATTCAAAAAGTAATGTTTTTTTATCTCATAATAAAAAAAACTGTTTGCCAGGCATAGGCAAGACCATAAGCAAATAGGTAAACTGGGATAATACTAAAGAGTTAATCAGGGTGATTTTTTCACAAATTGACAGGTATTTACCTTTCCATGGTAGCAAGATCTTATCTATTTTTGCTAACTTTCTATTAAAATGTATTGGAGTGAGATCATTTATTTCATTTGGGATATGTATTCCGAGAATATCCACATCACCATCAGACCATTTTATTGGTAAACTACACGGTAACGTAATTTTTTTATTTTTTAGTAATCCAATACGTAATATAGTACATTTATCATAATTTGGTTGTAATCCAGAGAGGTTAGAAAATGTATCTAGTTGTGGATTTAAAAGAAAACATGATTCATCAGCGTATTTGAGCTACAGAGGATCACATATTAAAATCAGATCTAATCCCTTGATATTATTGTTGGATCTGATTTTAATATGTGGTCCACTTCTTTAAAAAAGTAATTTCGTCTCAATCTTAAATAAACATGACCCATTCAAAAAATACAGAACTAAGAACAGATATAGCCCCTGGTTCTCCTCGGACTTGACTGCCCTTGACCAGCACAAAAACATCCTGTGGTGTACTGCATTAGCATCAAATAGCCCCCGCGATATGCACATTTTCAGGGAAGTTAGGAACCAATATACACAAGCAGTTAGGAAAGCAAAGGCTAACTTTTTCAAACAGAAATGTGCATCCTGTAGCACTAATTCCAAAAAGTTTTGGGACACTGTAAAGTCCATGGAGAATAAGAGCACTTCCTCCCAGCTGCCCACTGCACTGAGGCTAGGAAACACTATCACCACCGATAAATCTACAATAATCGAGAATTTCAACAAGCATTTTGCTACGGCTGGCCATGCTTTCCACCTGGCTACCACTACCCAAGCCACCAGCTCTGCACCCTCCGCTGCAACTTGCCCATGCCCCCGCTTCTCCTTCACACAAATTCAGAAAGCTGATGTTCTGAAAGAGCTGCAATATCTGGACCCCTACAAATCATCTGGGCTAGACAATCTGGACCCTTTCTTTCTAAAACTTTCTTTCTAAAACTTTCTAAAACCCCTATTACTAGCCTGTTCAACCTCTCTTTCGTAACGTCTGAGATCCCCAGAGATTGGAAAGCTGCCGCTGTCATCCCCCTCTTCAAAGGGGGTGACACTAGATCCAAACTGTTACAGACCTATATCCATCCTGCCCTGCCTTTCGAACGTTTTTGAAAGCCAAGTTAACAGATCATCAACCATTTCGAATCCCACCGTACCTTCTCCGCTATGTAATCCGGTTTCCGAGCTGGTCATGGGTGCACCTCAGACACGCTCAAGGTCCTAAACGATATTATAACCGCGATCGATAATAGACAGTATTGTGTAGCCATCTTCATCGACCTGGCCAAGGCTTTCGACTCTGTCAACCACCGCATTCTTATTGGCAGACTAAATACCCTTGGTTTCTCAAATGACTGCCTCGCCTGGTTCACCAACTACTTCTCAGATAGAGTTCAATGTGTCAAATCGGAGGGCCTGTTGTCTGGACCTCTGGCAGTCTCTATGGGGGTGCCACAGGGTTCAATTCTTGGGCAGACTCTTTTCTCTGTGTATTTCAATGATGTCGCTCTTGCTGCTGGTGACTCTCAGATCCACCTCTACGCAGACGACACCATTTTGTATACATCTGGCCCTTCATTGGACACTGTGTTAACAAATCTCCAAACAAGCTTCAATGCCATACAACACTCCTTCAGTAGCCTCCAACTGCTCTTAAACACTAGTAAAACTAAATGCATGCTCTTCAATTGAATGCTGCTGCCACCCGCCCACCCGACTAGAATCACTACTCTCGACGGGTCTGACCTAGAGTATGTGGGCAACTACAAATACCTAGGTGTCTGGTCTCCAATCCAAAGTTAAATCTAGAATCGGCTTCCTATTTCGCAACAAAGCCTCCTTCACTCATGCTGCCAAACATGCCCTCGTAAAACTGACTATCCTACCGATCCTTGACTTTGGCGATGTCATTTACAAAATAGCCTCCAACACTCTTCTCAGCAAATTGGATGTAGTCTATCACAGTGCCATCCGTTTTGTCACCAAAGCCCCATATACAACCCACCAAAGTGACCTGTACGCTCTTGTTGGCTGGTCCTCACTACATATTCGTCGCCAAACCCACTGGCTCCAGGTCATCTATAAATCACTGCTAGGCAAATCCCCGCCTTATCTTAGCTCATTGGTCACCATAGCAACACCCACCCGTAGTATGCGCCAGAGCGACTTACAGGAGCAATTAGGGTTAAGTGCCTTGCTCAAGGGCACAGACAGATTTTTCACCTAGTCGGCTCGGCGATTAGAACCAGCGACCTTTCGGTTACTGGCACAACGCTCTTAACCACTAAGCTACCTGCCGCCCCTTGTTAACAAACTATAGTTTTGGCAAGTCGGTTAGGACATCTACTTTGTGCATGATACAAGTACTTTTTCCAACAATTGTTTACAGACAGATTATTTCACTTATAATTCACTGTATCACAATTCCAGTGGGTCAGAAGTTTACATACACTAAGTTGACTGTGCCTATAAACAGCTTGGAAAATTCCAGAAAATGATGTAATGGCGTTACAAGCTTCTGATAGGCTAATTGACATCATTTGAGTCAATTGGAGGTGTACCTGTGGATGTATTTCAAAGCCTACCTTCAAACTCAGTGCCTCTTTGCTTGACATCATGGGAAAATCAAAAGAAATCAGCCAAGACCTCAGACATTTTTTGTAGACCTCCACAAGTCTGGTTCATCCTTGGGAGCAATTTCCAAACGCCTGAAGGTACCACATTCATCTGTACAAAAAATAGTATGCAAGTATAAACACCATGGGACCACGCAGCCATCATAAAGCTCAGAAAGGAGACGCGTTCTGTCTCCTAGAGATGAACGTACTTTGGTGCGAAATGTGCAAATATCCCAGAACAACAGCAAAGGACCTTGTGAAGATGCTGGAGGAAACAGGTACAAAAGTATAGATGTCCACAGTAAAAGTCCTATATTGACATAACCTGAAAGGCTGCTCAGCAAGGAAGAAGCCACTGCTCCAAAACCGCCATGAAAAAGCCAGAATATGGTTTGCAACTGCACATGGGGACAAAGATCGTACTTTTTGAGAAATGTCTTCTGGTCTGATGAAACAAAAATATAACTGTTTGGCCATCATGACCATCGTTATGTTTGGAGGAAAAAGGGGGGTGCTTGCAAGCCGAAGAACACCATCCCAACCGTGAAGCACGGGGGTGGCAGCATCATGCTGTGGGGTGCTTTTCTGCAGGAGGGACTGGTGCACTTCACAAAATAGATGGCATCATGAGGAAGGAAAATTATGTGGATATATTGAAGCAACATCTCAAAACATCAATCAGGAAGTTAAAGCTTGGTCGCAAGTTGGTCTTCCAAATGGACAATGCAATGCTCAAGCATACTTCCAAAGTTGTGGCAAAATGGCTTAAGGACAACATAGTCAAGGTATTGGAGTGGCCATCACAAAAGCGTGTGCGAGCAAGGAGGCCTACAAACCTGACTCAGTTACACCAGCTCTGTCAGGAGGAATGGGCCAAAATTCACCCAACTTATTGTGGGAAGCTTGTGGAAGGCTACCCGAAACGTTTGACCCAAGTTAAACAATTTAAAGGCAATGCTTCCAAATACTAATTGAGTGTATGTAAACTTCTGACCCACTGGGAATGTGATGAATGAAATTAAAGCTGAAATAAATCATTCTCTCTACTATTATTCTGACATTTCACATTCTTAAAATAAAGTGGTGATCCTAACTGACCTAAAACAGAGAATTGTTCCTGGGATTAAATGTCAGGAATTGTGAAAAACTGAGTTTAAATGTATTTGGCTAAGGTGTATGTAAACTTCCGACCAACTGTATGTTATGTTGGAAAAAATCTGTTATAAATTCCTCTGTCCTACTTAAAAACAAGTTATCATCCAATAGGCTTTGATTAAATTTCCAATATCCTCGCCCACGTGGAAATTCAGTAAGAGTAATGTATATGCCAATTATATGATCGTCCGACCGCATTCTGTCCCCTATCAACACTTTTTAAACTTTTGGTGGCAACGAGAATGACATAAGAAAGAAGTCAAGACGACTAGCTTGATTGAGTCTCCGCCATGTATATCTCACTAGATCAGGATATTTAAGACTCCATATATCTACTAGTTCTAATGTATCCATGACATTCACGATTTCCTTAAGAGCATGATGTCACATCTGCTCCTGCAACGCCCTCTACTGCTCATCCTGTATCTCCTTGACCTGCCGCCACTCCCCCAGTACTCTCTCCCTCTACCTCTCTCTCTTCGTGTGTGTGTGTGATTGTGTGGGCGGAGACAGGTGTGCTGGAGTCAGAGCAGATCCCCACCAGCTGCAACCTGTTCCATAATCAAGACCTCTACAAATACTCAGTCCTGCCACTTCCACACTGCCAGATCGTAATCTCTGCTCAGTCAGTCTACGGTTCTAGCCGTGTGTTACTATTCAGATCCTGTTATCCTGTTGTGCCTGTTTTCCTCGCCTGACGCTGTTTTCATCTCCGCTACAGTTCTGCCCGCTCCGACTCTGGTCCCTGTCTCCAGTCCCACGTCTCGTCATCCTGCTACGATGGCAACCTCGGCGCCTGCAGAGCCTTTTTGGTACAATGTTCACTAGTATTTGAGCAACAGCCCTACTCTTATGCTAGCGAATGGGCCAAGATTTCCTTTCTGATTGGCTGCCTCCGTGGAACAGCGCTTTCCTGGGCCACGGTGGTTTGGGAGAGACAGTCCCCCATCTGCTTCTCCTACTCCAGATTCACAGAGGAGATGAAGAAAGTCTTCGACCACCCGGTCTGCAGTAAGGATGCCGCTAAACAACTCCTGTCACTCCGTCAAGGCCCCCATAGTGTTGCTGAGATGGCATGTGAGTTCCACACCCTCGCCGCTGAGAGCGGCTAGAATGAGGAGGCCCTTCAGGGAGCATTCCGGAACGCACTCACTGAGACCCTCAAGGACGAGTTGGTGTCCAGGGATGAGCCTGATGGACTTGATGAACTCATCTCTCTCGCTATCTGCATCGACAACCGTCTCCGGGAGCATCGGAGGGAGAGGGTAGGTAGGGTTGCATGTCCCATAATATCTGCTTCAGTGCCATGTCCTCCTTCTCCGACTGCATCCCATCCCCAGGCTCGTCCAAATACTGAACCCATGCAGCTTGGCCGGGCCCGTCTCTCTCCAGAGGAGAGGCAACAACGAATCGGCGCTAGGAGCTGCCTATACTGTGGCCAGGTTGGTCACTTTGTCTCCACTTGTTCCCTGCGTCCAGCAAAAGAGGGGTTTCGGCAGTAGTGTGGGATATACTATTGAGCCAAATCGCCTGCCCATCTTCCCCCAGACCCCTGCTTGAAGGCAACCTTGTGTGGCAGAGCCAGGCTTTTCCTCTGTCTGCTCTCATCGATTCGGGCACCGACGAGAGCTTCCTGGACCAAGGTGTCGTTACCCAGTTGGGCCTGGACACTGTCTCACTCGATTCACCCCTCGATGCCAACGCTCTCAATGGACAGCTCCTCACCCGTGTCTGTGAGAGAATCGTTCCAGTCATCCTGCGTCTCTCTGGAAATCACCAGGAAAAGATCAGTTTCCACATAATCAACTGTCCTTACTCTCCCCTGGTTCTTGGCCATCCATGGTTAAAGCTACACAACCCACAGATTGACTGGACCGCCGGAAAGGTAACCACTTGGAGTCACTCTAATTTTGTCACTCTAATTGTTTACATTCTGCACTTCCCCCTGCCTTGTCTGTGCCCCAGTTCATTCCAGAACCTCCGGACCTGTCATCAGTTCCTCCCGAGTATCACGATCTAGCTCCTGTGTTCAGCAAGCACCACGTCCTGTCGCTAACGCCTCATCGGCCGTACGACTGCGTCATTGACCTCCAGCCTGGAACTCCTCTCCCCAGTAGCCGGTTGTTTAACCTCTCTCGTTCCGAGCAAGAGGCTATGGAGAGGTACACCCAGGATGCTCTGGCTGCAGGACTTATCAAGCCATCTTCCTCCCCGGTGGGTGCTGGGTTTTTCTTTGTGAAGAAGAAGGATGGGTCACTGAGGCCGTGCATAGACTTCCGTGGGCTGAATAATATCACTGTTAAGAACAAGTACCCCTTGCCACTCATCAGCTCTGCTTTTGCCCCACTCCATGGTGCCACGGTGTTTACCAAACTCGACCTCCGGAATGCCTACCACCTTGTCCGCACAAGAGAGGGGGATGAGTGGAAGACTGCGTTCAACATACCACTTATTTGGTCATGCCTTTTGGTCTTACTAACACCCCTGCTGTTTTCCAGAACCTAGTCAATGACGTGCTGAGGGATGTGATTGGACGCTTCGTTTTTGTGTATTTATTTGTGTAGTTTTTTGTGTAGTTTTTGTGTATTTTTTCCAAGGACCCTGAGGCTCACCAGCAACACATTCACCAAGTTCTTCAACTGCTGTTGGAGAACAAGCTTTTTGTTAAAGCTGAAAAATGTGAGTTCTATGCTGCCACAGTGTCTTTCCTGGGTTATATTATTGCACAGGGACAGTTACGTATGGACCCTGCCATGGTCATGGCAGTCACAGAATGGCCTGCACCCTCCAACCTGAAGCAGCTACAGCGTTTCCTGGGGTTTGCACATTTTTACAGACGTTTCATCCGCCACTACAGCCGTCTGGCAGCACCTCTCACCACTCTCACCTTCACCTCCACTCCGTTCCACTGGACTCCTGCGGCAGAGTCAGCATTCCTGGAACTCAAGCGTCGCTTCACCTCCGCTCCGGTCTTTACTCAGCCCGACCCAGAACTCCAGTTCATCGTTAAGGTGGCCGCCTCTGACACCGGGGTAGGTGCTGTTCTGTCTCAACATTCCCCCTCTGATCAGAAGGTCCACCCATGTGCATTCTTTTCCAATAAGCTCTCACCTGCAGAGAGACATTTTGACATCGGAAACCGGGAACTCCTGGCAGTTAAGCTGGCTCTGGAGGAATGGCGTCACTGACTGGAGGGCTCTGTAATCCCCTTCATCATGTGGACTGACCATAAAAACCTGTCCTACATCCAGACCGCCAAACATCTGAACTCCCGGCAAGCCAGGTGGGCCTTGTTCTTTGGTAGATTCAATTTCACACTCACTTATCGCCCCGGTTCGAAGAATACCAAGCCTGATGCCCTCTCTCGCCAGTTTACCACCGACAACACGGGTACCGAGCCAGAAGCCATTGTGCCATCCACCTGCATCGTTGCCGCTGTCACCTGGGAGATCGTGTCCCGTATCCGCCAGACTCAGCAGAACCAGCCTGACCCGGGTCCTAGTAATGCTCTGTTTGTCCCAGATTGTGTTCGCTCTGATATTCTTCAGTGGGGCCATTCTACCCACCTCACCTGTCACCCTGGTATGAACCGGACCCTCTCCTTCCTGCATCAGTGCTTTTGGTGGCCCACCATGGAGAGAGATGTCCGGGAGTTTGTCTCAGCCTGTTCGGTTTGTGCCCGGAACAAAACCTCCACTAAACCCACTTCCGGTCTGCTCCACCCCCTTCCCATACCTAGTCGCCCCTGGTCACACATAGCTCTGGACTTCGTCACTGGCCTTCCCCCGTCTAACGGTAACTCCGTCATCCTCACCATTATTGACAGGTTTTCCAAAATGGCTCACTTCATTCCCCTCTCCAAGCTCCCGTCCTCCAGGGAGACCGCAGACCTGTTAGTATCCCATGTGTTTCGTCTGCATGGCATCCCCACTGACATCGTTTCCGACAGAGGACCCCAGTTTACCTCCCAGGTATGGAGATCCTTCTGTCCAGCTCTTGGTATCAATGTCAGTCTTTCTTCTGGATATCACCCCCAGACCAACGGCCAGACAGAACGGGCCAACCAAGAGATGGAGACTGCCCTACGCTGCGTGACTTCTGCTTACCCTTCCTCCTGGAGCGCTCAACTACCCTGAGTTGAATATGCCCACAACACCCTCACCAACGCCTCGTCAGGTATGTCACCCTTCGAGTGTGCTCTGGGTTACCAACCCCACCTTGTTCCCCGCCCAAGAGGTTGAGGTTGCGGTTCCCTCTGTCCAGGACCATCTGTGCCGTTGTCACCGTACCTGGAGGAAGGGCTGCCCTTCTTCGTGCCTCCGACAGACCCAGTCCCAAGCCAACCGTCGCCGGGCCTCAGCTCCAGTCTACACCCCGGGTCAAAAGGTATGGCTCTCATCGAAGGTGGCGTCAAATAAACTTTCCCCCCGATTCATTGGTCCCTTTGAAATTGACCGTGTCATTAACCCCTCTGCGGTGCGCCTGAAACTCCCAGCCTCTCTCAGGATCCATCCTAAACAATAGATATTATATTCCTTCTCTTTGAGCCATGTAAATATTGTTCTTCTTTTGTTATTATCTGCTAAGCCATTACAATTATAACTGGCTATACTTATTTCACCACATACCATAATGAGATACAAGTTTCAAATCTATTTATCATTATATACAGTGGGGGGAAAAAGTATTTAGTCAGCCACCAATTGTGCAAGTTCTCCCACTTAAAAAGATGAGAGAGGCCTGTAATTTTCATCATAGGTACACGTCAACTATGACAGACAAATTGAGGGGAAAAAATCCAGAAAATCACATTGTAGGATTTTTAATGAATTTATTTGCAAATTATGGTGGAAAATAAGTACAAGCAAGATTTCTGGCTCTCACAGACCTGTAACTTCTTCTTTAAGAGGCTCCTCTGTCCTCCACTCGTTACCTGTATTAATGGCACCTGTTTGAACTTGTTATCAGTATAAAAGACACCTGTCCACAACCTCAAACAGTCACACTCCAAACTCCACTATGGCCAAGACCAAAGAGCTGTCAAAGGACACCAGAAACAAAAATGTACACCTTCACCAGGCTGGGAAGACTGAATCTGCAATAGGTAAGCTGCTTGGTTTGAAGAAATCAACTGTGGGAGCAATTATTAAGAAATGGAAGACATACAAGACCACTGATTATCTCCCTCGATCTGGGGCTCCACGCAAGATCTCACCCTGTGGGGTCAAAATGATCACAAGAACGGTGAGCAAAAATCCCAGAACCACACGGGGGGACCTAGTGAATGACCTGCAGAGAGCTGGAACCAAAGTAACGAAGCCTACCATCAGTAACACACTACGCCGCCAAGGACTCAAATCCTGCAGTGCCAGACGTGTCCCCCTGCTTAAGCCAGTACACGTCAAGGCCCATCTGAAGTTTGCTAGAGTGCATTTGGATGATCCAGAAGAGGATTGGGAGAATGTCATATGGTCAGATGAAACCAAAATAGAACTTTTTGGTAAAAACTCAACTCGTCGTGTTTGGAGGACAAAGAATGCTGAGTTGCATCCAAAGAACACCATACCTACTGTGAAGCATGGGGGTGGAAACATCATGCTTTGGGGCTGTTTTTCTGCAAAGGGACCAGGACGACTGATCCGTGTAAAGGAAAGAATGAATGGGGCCATGTATCGTGAGATTTTGAGTGAAAACCTCCTTCCATCAGCAAGGGCATTGAAGATGAAACGTGGCTGGGTCTTTCAGCATGACAATGATCCCAAACACACCACCCGGCCAACGAAGGAGTGGCTTCGTAAGAAGCATTTCAAGGTCCTGGAGTGGCCTAGCCAGTCTCCAGATCTCAACCCCATAGAAAATCTTTGGAGGGAGTTGAAAGTCTGTGTTGCCCAGCGACAGCCCCAAAACATCACTGCTCTAGAGGAGATCTGCATGGAGGAATGGGCCAAAATACCAGCAACAGTGTGTGAAAACCTTGTGAAGACTTACAGAAAACGTTTGACCTGTGTCATTGCCAACAAAGGGTATATAACAAAGTATTGAGAAACTTTTGTTATTGACCAAATACTTATTTTCCACCATAATTTGCTAATAAATTCATTAAAAATCCTACAATGTGATTTTCTGGAGAAAAAAAATCTCGTTTTGTCTGTCATAGTTGACGTGTACCTATGATGAAAATTACAGGCCTCTCTCATCTTTTTAAGTGGGAGAACTTGCACAATTGGTGGCTGACTAAATACTTTTTTCCCCCACTGTATGTTTGTAAATTTACCAACAAAAAATACCATAGTGATTGTCCATACAGCTGTACCATGATATTTGCATTGCTACTAAGTAACCCTCCAATTGTTCTCCACTATTCCCCCCGCTAAAGCCCCTCCCCATCTCAAGTTGGGCCGTCATCCCAGTGATCGGCTTACCACCCCCGTCCCCCCGGATCCCTAGGCCCCCGAGAGGCCAGGACCCATCCTTCGAAAACAGCACACAGTGCCACCCACAAAACAGAAGCAGGTCAACCGCCAAAAGCATTTCCAATGCTGTCACCTCAATATATATCTTGCATATCTTAATTTCCATCATTATCAATTAATATGCGTAATAATGTTGGTGGTTCATGCGTAGGATTGTTACCTATAACCCGGATTGCCATTGTATTACATTACATTTTTGTCAAGCAATTATTACTTTAGCACATACTCTAACACACTCAACCTCTTTCCTCCACAATCAACCATAAGATCAGATGCTCAACGGTTGTTACATCCCAGAGCCCAACTCAAGAAAGGACCTGATTTACGAATGCATATACAGTTGCAGCTGTTTGAGAAAGCATGCAAGATTGAGCAAAAATTGACAACAAGGTGATGGAGATCAGATCCACCCTCTTCCCCTGAGACACAAACACTCTGGTCCCTCATTGTAACCATTTTTCCCAAGCATCTCTGTGCAGTCAGACTTTTGATTATTCTCTGATTGTCCGAGTGTGACCCCATCCCCATGGGTTACTGCAGCCAGTGTTGCCAGCACTGCCACTACCTGGGTGGGGGTACCCCAGCGGAATCCCCACCGGCTAGGTACAAGGTCGTCAAGGTTCTCATTAGCAGCTTTGAGAATTTCCTTGTGTATTATGCTCTCCCATCTGGGGGCTCTGGCTTTGTAGGACCAACCCTGCCAGGCAGGTTCAGAATCTTGAGGGGGCGGTGCTGCTCTAGTAGGTCTCTGACCGCATTTATTTTTCTGTTTTGGCTGCATATAGGCAACTCACAGCAGGGCCATAAAACAGATGGGGACTTCTCTTTGGTGTATGGGTCGCTCAGGAGGGTGTCTAGGATATAGGGTTGGGGATCGTTCCATCATGATAGGACAATAAAAAAATAGATTAGATGTCCACTTTATTTTAAAATGTATATCCCTCATCTGCACAAAATTGAATCTCACAACCCCTGCTCACAGACACATGTTGGTCTGGGATATGCAACCATTTCCTTTCTCACTCACTTAATGCCACACTTTTTCAAACACAAAAACGCACACCACACCTTCCGTCACAATACATCCACACATACCCACATACTGTGCCTTCTATGTCTTCTGTTTGCTAAGTTTTTATATCCACCATGTTGAATGAGTACTTGTGTTCTAATTAGTTGTAATTGAAGATGTATTATTTTGCTTGTTATCTTTTCTTGTAATACCGTCTTATCCCTTTATAAAATACTATAAATACTATAAATGTGCTTTATTATTACAATCCCTACCATGGCTAGTATTGGGTGTTCCATTATTCGACTCCTCTATTAGAACTTTCAGAATAGCCATGGAGTAGTCTTTGTGTCGCGGAACATTTGGTTGTCAATATACAGTTTATCGACAACGAGAGCAACACGCTTCCCTTTTAATCTATTTTCCTTGAAGATTGGGTACAGAACTTTGCGTCGTTCTGCAATCTCCCTCAGGAACTGATCATTCATGCCTATTTTCGTGCCAGCAAGTCTTTTACCTAGGCTTTTAACCATTACTTTACCCTTAAAGAAAGCAAATTTGGCAACGATTGGACGCTCATATCTCTGTCCTTTTGTCCGAAACGGTGTACACGTTCGAGTTGGATTTTATCGACAGGTATTCTTACCAGATAGACTCTTACATTTAAAACAGGCAATATCCAAGTCTCTGGCTCTGGTGTCATATTGGTGGACATCTCTATTATAAGTCAAATAATTTGATAGGTACCTGTGGGCTGAGTCAGTAATAATTCTATGGACCAGACCAAGTTGAATTAATATTACCCTTTTCTCTATAGATAGCCAGCCTAGCTGATTAAAATGCTCAACCTCCAGATGAGTACAAGGGGGGAGTTTCAGTACAACTCTCACCAGCTTGTTTTGGCTGGTCTGTAGCTTATTCTTTAGATGTTTGGGGCTGCTGGTGAACCATGATGTGCACGCATAATCAAAGTGACACTGGACTAGCGCACCTGACAGAGTCTTTAGGGTGTCACTATCAAGATATTTTTAGGTCCGAGCAAGAAATTAAATGTTATGGTTTTATCTTTGTTAAATCCTTTAGGGCCATAGTCTCACCAGTAAGGTACCCATCCAATTCACACCCAAGGTAGCTGACTGAGGTCTTTGGTGTAACCTCTGAGTTGCCCACTTTGACACTAAAACCAGGGGACCTTGCAACCTTTACCCTGGAACCAAATGAGATGGATTCCGTTTTTTCCAAGCTGCAGAGAAAGTTTGCTATCTGAAAGCCATTTTACTGATATTAGATATAGAGCAGGCTGATTTCATATCGTTAATGTACAGTAGGAAGAGAAGTGGGCCAAGGACGCTCCCCTGTGGGACCCCACAGCTAATCCCCTTCACACTAGAATGTTTCCATTAACATCCACCATTTTGTCTCTACCTGTTGAGTAGGATTTAACCCAGTCAATGGCACCGCTGTTAAAACCAAGGGCTTTTAACTTTTAGAGAATGATACTATGATCAACTGTGTCAAACGTCTTCTGCAGATCCAGAATTACCATTCCACAAAAATTTCCCCGGTCAACTTCTCTCCTGATAAAGTCAGTTAAAAACAATAGATATACGTGTCAGTGGAGTGGGACTTTCTAAAACCAGACTGTAGTTCGTATAACATTTACATTTTAATAATTTAGCTGCCGCTCTTATCCAGAGCGACTTGCAGTTATAAAATAATAATTAATATTAAATTCAGCACCATCTCTTAAAAACCTGGCACAGATATTGTCAAGGCCTGCAGCTTCAGCCTGAGCCACTGCTTTAAAGGAATAGGCATCAGCTTGTGCACCCATCTTGGAGTAACAGCCTAGGATATTAACCCCCCCCACCCCACCCCCCCCCTCCTCTTTGGTTATGTTGTATTCTCGAAATGCAGAATTCCTTTATCCATATCTAGATATATAAGTACCGGGTCCCAATTAACTTTACTCAAGTGATCAATAAATGCACCTGCGCTATAAAAAGATAAAGGGATAGTTCAGCGTTTGTATAAATTTAGATTTTGTTTCCTTACCTTGAAAGCAGGCTATGGACAAGGAGTGACTGCAATATACACTTTGGTTTTGCACCAACACAATCCAATCAAGAGAAGATTTGGGCATGAAATGTAACACACATGTTAAAAGGGGGAGACTGATTTTGGTACAAAAATGCTAATATTAGCATTTGTTGGCAGTGACTCGTTTAACAAAACCAAAGTGTGGATTGCAGTCCCTCTTTGTCCATAGACTGTTTGCAAGGTAAGGAAACAAATATCTAAATATGAAATATGAAATCGCTGAACGATCACTTTAACCTTTGGATGGAGCGGTGTTTTTCTCTTGTAAGGGAGAACAACTGAACATCCCGCGATCATATGATCCTGTGTTGCAGACTAACATGTGCCACAAAAGCCTGGGTCATGGGTAGTACGACACAACAATTACACTGTGCAACACTCTAAATGTATCCCAAAATGTTAATTTCAGGACTAAATACAGTATTACTAGGCATACTTCTCACAGCATTTTAGCAATGGGCATACAAATAAATATAGCTGCCCATTTCAACAAGTTCAAGTTCACCTCACGGTAATTATGTTTCATAACAGTTTTATTTTGGATATGTGATGTGTTTACTCCTACAGAGTAGTTGAGTGTTACTGATTATTCACAGGAAGTGGCTTCAGGTTTTTTTTTCCCTCTCTGAACAGGATGTCGATAAGGAGGGGAAGTTTACTGTAATCAGGTGTTGGCTCCAGACCACCTCAAGGCATTTCCCCTGTGAGTTAGTATGAAACCATTTGCCCATGGACTCATTTACTGGTAAATCTTGTTAAAAAGTGAAGTATGTGTTTTTCCAAGGTCCCAATGGGTAGATTGTGGACTGATCGTGTCTTTGTCGGTGGGCAGGCGTGCAGAATCAGCAGGGGATCAAATACTTTTTTCCCTCACTGTAGATAATATACAGAGAGTAGCAGCAGCGTAAAAGAGGGGTGGGGGGGGCAATGCAAATAGTCTGAGTAGTCATTTGATTAGATGTTCAGGAGTCTTGGGGGTAGAAGCTGTTTAGAAGCCTCTTGGACCTAGACTTGGCGCTCCGGTACCGCTTGCCGTGCGGTAGCAGAGGGAACAGTCTATGACTAGGGTGGCTGGAGTCTTTGACAATATTTAGGGCCTTCCTCTGACACCGCCTGGTATAGAGGTCCTGGATGGCAGGAAGCTTGGCCCCAGTGATGTACTGGGCCGTACGCACTACCCTCTGTAGTGCCTTGCGGTCAGAGGCAGAGCAGTTGCCATACCAGGGGGCCCCGTGTAGCTCAGTTGGTAGAGCATGGCGCTTGCAACGCCAGGATTGTGGGTTCATTTCCCACGGGGGGCCAGTATGAAAATGTATGCACTCACTAACTGTAAGTCACTCTGGATAAGAGCGTCTGCTAAATGACTAAAATGTAAATGTAAAATTTTTGTTCAGTATTCATAACCTCCTGATATCGGGTCTGATGTGGAGGTCAGAGTGATTGTAATTCTGTTTTCTGACCAGGGGAGGGTGCTGGCAGGGCTCTCCAACCCTGTTCCTGGAAAACGACCCTTCTGTAGGTTTTCGCTCAGTGGTGGAAAAAGTACAAAATTGTCATACTTGAGTAAAAGTAAAGATACCTCAATAGAAAATATCTCAAGTAAAAGTGAAAGTCACCCAGTAAAATACAACTTGAGTAAAAGTCTAAAAGTATTTGGTTTGAAATATACTTAGTATCAAAAGTAAATGTAATTGCTAAAATATACTTAAGTATCAAAAGTAAAAGTATGAATCATTTCACATTCCTTATATTAAGCAAACCAGTAGGCACAATTTTATTGTATTTTTATTTATTTATGGCTAGCCAGGGGCACACTCCAACACTCAGACATCATTTACAAACAAAGCATTTGTGTTTAGTGAGTCCGCCAGATCAGAGGCAGTAGGGATGACCAGGGATGTTCTCTTGATAAGTGTGTGAATTAGACCATTTTCTGTACTGCTTTTGGGTGTCAGGGAAAATGTATGGAGTAAAAAGTACATGATTTTCTTTAGGAATGTAGTGAAGTAAAAGTAAAAGTTGTCAAAAATATAAATAGTAAAGTAAAGTACAGACACCCCAAAAAACTACACTGCTCAAAAAAATTAAGGGAACACTTAAACAACACAATGTAACTCCAAGTCAATCACACTTCTGTGAAATCAAACTGTCCACTTAGGAAGCAACACTGATTGACAATAAATGTCACATGCTGTTGTGCAAATGGAATAGACAACAGGTGGAAATTATAGGCAATTAGCAAGACACCCCCAATATAGAAGTGGTTCTGCAGGTGGTGACCACAGACCACTTCTCAGTTCCTATGCTTCCTGGCTGATGTTTTGGTCACTTTGAATGCTGGCGGTGCTTTCACTCTAGTGGTAGCATGAGACGGAGTCTACAACCCACACAAGTGGCTCAGGTAGTGCAGCTCATCCAGGATGGCACATCAATGCGAGCTGTGGCAAGAAGGTTTGCTGTGTCTGTCAGCGTAGTGTCCAGAGCATGGAGGCGCTACCAGGAGACAGGCCAGTACATCAGGAGACGTGGAGGAGGCCGTAGGAGGGCAACAACCCAGCAGCAGGACCGCTACCTCCGCCTTTGTGCAAGGAGGAGCTGGAGGAGCACTGCCAGAGCCCTGCAAAATGACCTCCAGCAGGCCACAAATGTGCATGTGTCTGCTCAAATGGTCAGAAACAGACTCCATGAGGGTGGTATGAGGGCCCGACGTCCACAGGTGGGGGATGGCTTACAGCCCAACACCGTGCAGGACGTTTGGCATTTGCCAGAGAACACCAAGATTGGCAAATTCGCCACTGGCGCCCTGTGCTCTTCACAGATGAAAGCAGGTTCACACTGAGCACGTGACAGACGTGACAGAGTCTGGAGACGCCGTGGAGAACCTTCTGCTGCCTGCAACATCCTCCAGCATGACCGGTTTGGCGGTGGGTCAGTCATGGTGTGGGGTGGCATTTCTTTGGTGGGCCACACAGCCCTCCATGTGCTCGCCAGAGGTAACCTGACTGCCATTAGGTACCGAGATGAGATCCTCAGACCCCTTGTGAGACCATATGCTGGTGCGGTTGGCCCTGGGTTCCTCCTAATGCAAGACAATGCTAGACCTCATGTGGCTGGAGTGTGTCAGCAGTTCCTGCAAGAGGAAGGCATTGATGCTATGGACTGGCCCGCCCGTTCCCCAGACCTGAATCCAATTGAGCACATCTGGGACATCATGTCTCACTCCATCCACCAACGCCACGTTGCACCACAGACTGTCCAGGAGTTGGCGGATGCTTTAGTCCAGGTCTGGGAGGAGATCCCTCAGGAGACCATCCGCCACCTCATCAGGAGCATGCCCAGGCGTTGTAGGGAGGTCATACAGGCACGTGGAGGCCACACACACTACTGAGCCTCATTTTGACTTGTTTTAAGGACATTACATCAAAGTTGGATCAGCCTGTAGTGTGGTTTTCCACTTTAATTTTGAGGGTGACTCCAAATCCAGACCTCCATGGGTTGATAAATTTGATTTCCATTGATAATTTTTGTGTGATTTTGTTGTCAGCACATTCAACTATGTAAAGAAAAAAGTATTTAATAAGATTATTTCATTCATTCAGATCTAGGATGTGTTGTTTAAGTGTTCCCTTAATTTTTTGGAGCAGTGTACTTAAGTAGCTCCTACCCAGTTGTAACTAACCTTATTCAGCTTATCAACCAGCTAATTGTTAGAATCAGGTGCGCTAGATTAGGCTTGGAGTGAAACCCTACAGGATGGTAACTCTCCAGGAACAGGGTTGGAGAGAAACCCTACAGGATGGTAACTCTCCAGGAACAGGGTTGGAGAGAAACCCTACAGGATGGTAACTCTCCAGGAACAGGGTTGGAGAGAAACCCTACAGGATGGTAGCTATCCAGGAACAGGGTTGGAGAGAAACCCTACAGGATGGTAACTCTCCAGGAACAGGGTTGGAGAGAAACCCTACAGGATGGTAGCTATCCAGGAACAGGGTTGGAGAGAAACCCTACAGGATGGTAACTTTCCAGGAACAGGGTTGGAGAGAAACCCTACAGGATGGTAGCTATCCAGGAACAGGGTTGGAGAGAAACCCTACAGGATGGTAACTCTCCAGGAACAGGGTTGGAGAGAAACCCTACAGGATGGTAGCTATCCAAGAACAGGGTTGGAGAGAAACCCTACAGGATGGTAGCTATCCAGGAACAGGGTTGGAGAGAAACCCTACAGGATGGTAGCTATCCAGGAACAGGGTTGGAGAGAAACCCTACAGGATGGTAGCTATCCAGGAACAGGGTTGGAGAGAAACCCTACAGGATGGTAGCTATCCAGGAACAGGGTTGGAGAGAAACCCTACAGGATGGTAGCTATCCAGGAACAGGGTTGGAGAGAAACCCTACAGGATGGTAACTCTCCAGGAACAGGGTTGGAGAGAAACCCTACAGGATGGTAGCTATCCAAGAACAGGGTTGGAGAGAAACCCTACAGGATGGTAACTCTCCAAGAACAGGGTTGGAGAGAAACCCTACAGGATGGTAACTCTCCAGGAACAGGGTTGGAGAGAAACCCTACAGGATGGTAGCTATCCAGGAACAGGGTTGGAGAGAAACCCTACAGGATGGTAACTCTCCAAGAACAGGGTTGGAGAGAAACCCTACAGGATGGTAACTCTCCAAGAACAGGGTTGGAGAGAAACCCTACAGGATGGTAACTCTCCAAGAACAGGGTTGGAGAGAAACCCTACAGGATGGTAGCTATCCAGGAACAGGGTTGGAGAGAAACCCTACAGGATGGTAGCTATCCAGGAACAGGGTTGGAGAGAAACCCTACAGGATGGTAACTCTCCAAGAACAGGGTTGGAGAGAAACCCTACAGGATGGTAACTCTCCAGGAACAGGGTTGGAGAGAAACCCTACAGGATGGTAGCTATCCAGGAACAGGGTTGGAGAGAAACCCTACAGGATGGTAGCTATCCAAGAACAGGGTTGGAGAGAAACCCTACAGGATGGTAGCTATCCAGGAACAGGGTTGGAGAGAAACCCTACAGGATGGTAGCTATCCAGGAACAGGGTTGGAGAGAAACCCTACAGGATGGTAGCTATCCAGGAACAGGGTTGGAGAGAAACCCTACAGGATGGTAACTCTCCAAGAACAGGGTTGGAGAGAAACCCTACAGGATGGTAACTCTCCAGGAACAGGGTTGGAGAGAAACCCTACAGGATGGTAACTCTCCAGGAACATGGTTGGAGAGAAACCCTACAGGATGGTAGCTATCCAGGAACAGGGTTGGAGAGAAACCCTACAGGATGGTAACTCTCCAGGAACAGGGTTGGCGAGCCCTGAATTGGAGGTTACAGCTCCAGAGTCTACTCTCCAGATATCTTTCCAGTACTTATCACTCCATATTCAGGAAATGCATAAACTGTACTGCAGCTGTTCATTAAAAACCTACTGAAACTACTAGTAATAATATGCCATTTAGCAGACGCGTTTATCCAAAGTGACTTACAGTCAAACATTTTCAGTACGGGTGGTCCCAGGAATCAAACCCACTATCCTGCCATTGCAAGCACCATGCTCTACCAACTGAGCTACAGACACAACTTCACAGGAAAGGGTCAAATACAAGGGAAGGAAAGTACACTCTTAAATTAATTATTCAGTTTAAACTTTATAGATTTTTTTTTTTACAAAGATCCTTCAAACAATCAATGAATGAGTATTGCCTCGGATTAATTGGTTATCTCAACAACACCCTATGAATTCGTTACTCACCAAAGGCTTTCTTGGGCCCCACCAATCGTAGAGTGAAGGGTGTTCCCCTTGGTTGTTCCTTTAGCATCTTAGCCACTTCGTAGTGCCGACACCCGACAATGCTCTGGTCATTGATGGCCTCAATGTGATCACCCACGCATACTGTCTTGAGCTGGTCAATGGTGCTATCTTCCTTTATCCTCTGCAGAAGAAACAGACAGGGTTTGGGTAGGAGGTAGTCCATCTACCTAATCCTATTCTATTAAATGTTGACATCTTGACAAGTATCTAGGCTACACTATTACATATTCATCATTATAAACTGGGTGGTTCGAGCCCTGAATGTTGATTGGCTGAAGGCCATGCTATATCAAACCGTATACCAAATATTTTTACTCTTCTAATTACGTTGGTAACCAGTTTATAATAGCAATAAGACACCTCGGGGGTTTGTGGTATATGGCCAATATGCCACGGTTAAGGACTCCGCGTTGCGTCGTGCATAAGAACAGCCCACAGGCGTGGTATATTGGCCATATACCACATCCCCTCGGGCTTTATTACTTAAGCATAAGTCGGGAGAATGTTACAGGGAAACTTCAGTCAGGTGGGAAGCAAAATGATTTGACTGTTTTTCGTTGTTGTTTTGTGGTTAAAATGTGTAGAACAGATAGGCCTTTATCATGTAGGCTAAAATACAGTTCACCTCAAAGTCAACCTTGAGTCTGCTCTGTGACAAATGTTACCATAGTTTGGAGGAAGGGTAAGGTAACAGAGCGTCATGGAAGCACAGCCACATCGTATTGGAATTTCCCTCTGCTAAAATATGTCACAATCCTTAAATGTTTCAATCTGGTTCTAGGTACTTCCTCTGCCCAGGCGCTGCTGACTCATGTCAGAACTTACAACGCCTGGATAGGAATTTTAAACATCAGCTAACCACATCATGTTATAGCAATCTGGTGCCAGACTGCACAGTCGATGACGTGGCACATAACCATTGGTTGATACATGCAACGTCTGAGCAGGGGAACATGACCTCTCTCTTCACTTAAAAACTGGCCTTTTACTCTGACCTTTAAATTTAGCCTTTAGCTCTGGCTTTTACGTCTATGGAACATTCTGACTCAGATAAGGTTTACTTACTTACTTTAGGTCTGGCTTTTACCTTAATGAAAGCATACCCTGCTCCGTTGTCAGTGATGGTCAGCCCGAGGGCGTCCTCCGTTTTGGTGACCTCCACCTCTTTGGTCTCGCCCCTGACGTGGGCGAAGATGAAGTCCTCCAGGCCGATCTGACCACCCAACAGCTTTTGCATGTCCACCTTGTGGGAGTTCAGAGTGCAGAAAAGGATCTATGCCCACAGAGAAGAGAGAGAGGAGCAATGGTCAGAAGGCAATACATGAGGGTAGTTTGGAACATGAATGATTGTCATCCCATTCAAATGAAGAATCATTAAAATGTTCATCTGTCATCCTCCTGAACTTGTTAAGTCACAGCAGTATGGAACAACCTGAAGTGGTGTGAATGAATGGAAATGGCTTTGATCTACATTCCTCTAAATGAAGAATACTGTAGCTCCGCAAAATGTAATGACATCTAAAGAAGGGTCTTTAACATCACAGGAGATGACAGGGTCGTGTTCAGTAGGGAGAAAAGGTTTTAAACAGAGTGAAACGTTACTAACTGAACTTGCCCAATAAGAACAAAGATTTTTGTTTTCTTGTCAAACAATAAATCAATCACATGTATTTATAAACCCCTTTTTACATCAGTGGTCCTCTGTAGCTTAGCTGGTAGAGCACGGCGCTTGTAACGCCAAGGTAGTGGGTTCGATCCCCGGGACCACCCATACACAAAAAAATGTATGCACGCATGACTGTAAGTCGCTTTGGATAAAAGCGTCTGCTAAATGGCATATTATTATTATCAGCAGTTGTCACTAAGTCGTTTTTTACAGTGACCTGGCCTAGACCCCAAATAGCAAGCAAAAGCAGAAGCAGAGGAACATTGGCACAAAAACTTCCTAGAAGGAAGAAACCTTAGAGAGTAACCGTGCTCTGCGGGGTGGCCCATCCATCCTCTTCTGGCTGTATTGAAACCATTCCGCAAACATTGTGTCCTACACTACACTCAACCTTTAACACGACTCACAAACCTCTCCTGATTCCCATGTCATACTTCTCAATCTCAACAGCAGAGGGCAGTGTTGCAACATAGATTCACCAAAGAGACTGCACTTCATGTGGCCATTTTGTGATCTTATCTGGACAGTACAATCCTGGTCCTGGAGAGCCACCGTATATTCAGGCTTATATCAAGCCCAGCACTAACACACTGGATTCACCTAGTGGTCAGCTAATCATAGTTTTCAATCTTGAACACTGTTAGTTTAATGCTAGTTTTGGGGACAGAAATAAAAGCATGCACTCACTTCCTGGATCCTTCTGGATTTGCCACCCCTGCTCTTTTATACTCTCTCTCAGTTCTGCATTTGTTACCTGTAGGTCATTTGTTACCTGTAGGTCATTTCTTACCTATATCAGTGGAGGCTGCTGAGGGGAGGACGGCTCATAATAATGGCTGGAATGGAGCGAATGGAATGGCATCAAACCATGTGATTGATGTATTTCATACCATTCCACTGATTCCTCTCCAGCCATTACCACGAGCCCGTCCTCCCCAATTAAGGTACAACCAACCTCCTGTGGTATAAACTCTTGTCTCAGCCTTGCTGGTTATCATTGACACTAGTTCAAGGACAGGCATAAATAAGCCTGGGTGGAAAGTGAGACAACAGCTTTATTGCAGGTTGTAATGTGAAATGCTGCCAGCTTGCTGACTTTTCTTTTTTTTATGCCAAAGAGCACATGGTCTGTCCTGTCCAAAGCCCTAGAATTAGAAATATATTCAGAATATGATTAGAACATGATCAGAATATAATCAGAATATGATTAGAATATGATCTGAATAGAATCAGAATAGAATCAGAATATGATCAGAATATGATCAGAATAGAATCAGAATATGATCAGAATAGAATCAGAATATGATCAGAATAGAATCAGAATATGATCAGAATAGAATCAGAATATGATCAGAATATGATTGTGCTCTTTTTCTACTGTTCACTTTTTTATTTGGCCTTTTTGCTGGAATGTGTTTAGCATTCAAGAGCACTGAGCAAAATACAACATTAAACCATCAACATGACATAAAACAGAAAGAGAGGCTGGTCTTACATAGTGTGATACTAGTTAGACAGATGTGACTTAGTCTTCATTAGCCTCTGAAGCTTTATAACCTAGTTAAATAATTCTGCATCATCAGTGGCCTACAGGGTACAAATGAAGACATTTCTGAACATTTCAGTGTACTCCCACTAATATGCCTTAAATACAAAGAGCCTGCTATAATATCACATATACAAAGTACAGAATTATTAGGAACACTGACAAACAACCCCTCCCCCCCAAAAAAGGAACCTTCTGTATTACGGTGTTATAGTATCAAATGTGTTCTTGAAACTATATTATATAATTCTACTGACCAACCTTAGATCACCCTTATCTTTCTGTCATCTGTGATGGCATTGAGACAGCAACAGGTTGCAGTGTGGACAGCCGTGACCCACTAAAAGGTTGTTCACTAGGCCAGATCAGTAGATTTCGCTCAAGGACAATTTGTGTGTGTCTTCCAACTGCTTTTACGACATTACTAGAAGGTCATCCTCACATTGGAGATGTTCGATGTTAAAAGCATGCATTAGTTACTAAAAAAACAACTCAGCAACCACTCATTTTGACAAACTCTGCACCTGTCACTCAGAATTCGGCTCTGGAATGTTCTGGAAATGTTTTATGAATTATTTTCAAACTGACTATTTGTATTTAATCCGTGACAGTTGATCAAAAGTCAAAATGATCAAAGTCCTTCAAACTGAACATAATCCGGAGCAAATGATTGCGTAGTACATCATGGAAACAGGTCTAATTTGAGACGAAAATAGTCAATCAACCTTAACCAAACAAGGAGAAACATTTAGATATTACATTTTCATTCAAACTGTCAGCATGACCTAAAAGCAGAACATCCAAATGATCAGATCTTATACTGTATTGGCCTAACCAGTCAGCAGAAATGAACAAAGAATACCCTAGCCTACCGTACCTCCGAGGGAGAGATATGAAACACCTCAGCGATCTTGGCATACAACTCCTTGACATTGGTGAAGCCATGGATGCGGCCTGTAGGGCTGCCATGGGCCAACTGGGTGTGGAAGACGAGCCTGGGCCTTGGGTACTCGGGTGGCCCAGGCGGAGGTGGGTCTGAGGGGGGCAGCGGCGGAGCTGAGGGCTCCACACCCCCACGTGTCTGGCTCTTTTCCTTTTCCTCCGCGGCCGGCCCTCCGGCGTTGTTGCTGTCCTGCGCTAGCGGGCTCATCTCTTCTCCGTTCTGCATCGGCCCCAGCTCTGGGTTGGTGGTCCTCTGTGAGTCCTGGTGTATGCTGCCCTAGCTGGCCAGAGAGAGAGAGTCTTTCCCCCTCTGAGCTGGGGCCCTAGGTGCAGCTGAATTAGTGATGAGAGTAGCCAGGTAACGGCAGCCCAAGGAGGCCTGCTCGGCCAGGTGGAAACCCAACACCCAGAAGAGGGGGATCGTATGTGTGACACCGGAGACCGAGGGCAGATAGGGAGAACAACATATAACACCACCACCGTCTGTCTGGGGGCGCTAGGTAAAGGGACTCACACATGACCCCAAGAGGATGGCACGTTTGTTGTAGGGGCTAAAAAAACGCTTACCATATCCATGATATCATGTGTCACCTGGAGTTGGCAGACAGACATTGTCAGAGTGTTGGTGGTAAGGAGACACTCTGTCCTGGGAGTAAAGTCCCTCCAGTCCTTATTAATGAAAATATATTAAAGTCAGGATGGATCCTCCTCAACTTGTTGGCCTTTTTAACCCTACAGCCAGCCCACGGATACACAAGAAGCCTACTTAGCCTGATAAATGGTTGTTTAATTCGACCCCATGCTGAAATATGTGCCAACAACTATTTAGAAGTTAACAAATATATTAGGATGTGATGATTGATCATAGTAAGACCTAGCTTTGATATGTATGTCTGCAGTTTTATAATTGTATTCACAAAACCCTGGACCAATCCTGCAACAGTATGTAGGCTACCTAAAGCACAGGGATTTCCTAGGTTTAGGAAACTAGAAGTAAAACATTTCCGGATAGTTGTGAAGTACAGAGAGAACCCCCCTGGCCAGGGGTCATGTGTTATCACCACAGCACACTGGAAATACACTGAGTCTACAAAACATCAAGAACACCTGCTCTTTCCATGACTTAGACTGACCAGGTGAATCCAGGTGAACACTGTGATCCCGTATTGATGTCACTTGTTAAATCCACTTAAAATAGTGCAGATGAAGGGGAGGAGACAGGTTAAAGAATAATTTTTAAGCCTTGAGACAATACAGACATGGATTGTGTGTGTGCCATTCAGAGGGTGAATGGGCAAGAGACAAAACATTTAAGTGCCTTTGAACGGGGTTTGGTAGTAGGGGCTAGGCACATCGGTTTTTGTCAAGAACTGCAACGCTGCTGTTTTTTTTACGCTCAACAGTTTCCTCTGTGTATCAAGAATGGTCCACCACCCAAAGGACATCCAGCCAACTTGATACAACTGTGGGGAGCATTCGAGTCAACATGGGCCAGCATCCCTGTGGAACGCTTTTAACACTTTGTAGAGTCCATGCCTTGACGAATTGAGGCTGTTCTGAAGGCAAAAGGGGGGTGGGAGGGTGCATCTCAATATTAGGAAGGTGTTCCTAATGTTTGGTATACTCAGTGTATATATATTTTTTACCATTAGTGGTGTATCCAATTAATTAATAAGCATTCTTTTAAAGGTGAATAAACATTTATATAAGTAGGATTAAGAGCGTGAATATGCCCCGGCATGTCCCGTGATCCCTGACGTCCGGGCTTTTCCCAAGACACAAAGGTCTTGTATCTCCCTCTTGAATATGGAAATACGAGCAAATGACTCTCGCTCTTGTTGATGATACTGTACTTGTACTTGTGTCGTATCTGTATGCTCTTGAATTGTGAGACCCACATTGATGTTGAAAACATTGATATGGAAAGCAATTGTGTGTCAGGAAGAATGCACTCTTTAACCATGATATACAGTATAAACTATACTTCTGTGTTTTGCTAGTCTTGTAACAATGTCCATCTAAGACATCCAGTTGCTCTTACGCATTACAATATGTATTTTCTGTACATTTGAACTATACTCTTAAATTAAGACTGGGATATATGTAACTTGAAACATGTTCCTGTTTAGCTCATCTTGGTGAGCGACTGAGGCTGCGTGTGCTGAGGCTGCGTGTGTACGTTGTTGTAGACGTGCTGAACCTGCAATTCTGCAGCTGCTGCGGCTTCACTGTGTCCTTAGGGGCTAATTGTGTCTTATCACAAGGTTAATGCTATTACTCAGAGAGACTGATAATGAGGAATGTTCTGACAAAACATACCCTTTTTACAACATCTGATATAATCTTCTCTAACCAAAGGACATCTTTTACTTTTCCTTGAAGAAAAAAACTGACAGACCATCTGTGAAATTTATACACATGGGACATCTTCTTACGTTTGCAACATATGCCACAAATAAATAGTTCCTTCTTGTGCTTTTCTTTCAAATAAAGTCTTGGCCTTCTCTAGGTCCCCATGATATTTCCTCCTTCTTTTGAGGTAGTGAATAATATTTGAACAGGCCAATGTTTGCCATAGCCTTTGTCAATAAAACCATATGAGCATATATAATTTTTATGTGTCATATGGTCAATATTGATAGATGATATAGTTAATACAGACCAAAGAAAGACAGGGCTGAAAGGATTTATTGATGTCAATCATTTATAGGCACTGACGATTTTTGTAGATGGTTCCCAATGTTTAGCGCCTTTTAAATGTTTATAATAAATGGAAATTATTCAACCTATTAACCTATTATAATTCTATCTGGTTTTGAACCTCAGTTCCTCAGTGTTCCTGGAACAATCCAATGCCTGGGATGAACTGTGGTCTGTCGACTGTTACTAGAATATAACTGGTGCTGTAGGAAAGATAGATATCAAAATGCTCTTTCAGTGTAAGCCACAAAACACTGAACAAGAATATAAATCTTTTTTTTATTTTTTATACAATCTATCCTCATGCTTCATTAAAACCGACTCCATTGAGTAATTAGGAAAAATAAAATAAAATAAAATGTTATTTGCCACATGCGCCGAATACAACAGGTGTAGACTTTACAGTGAAATGCTTACTTACAAGCCCTTAGCCAACAATGAAGTTTTATTTTTAAAGAAAAAAGTAAAATAAAAAAGTGTTAAGTAAAAAATAAAAAAGCAAATAACTTAAGAGCAGCAGTAAAGTAAAATAACAGTAGGGAGGCTATATACAGGGGGTACTGGTACAGAGTCAATGTGAAATAACAGTAGGGAGGCTATATACAGGGGGTACCGGTACAGAGTCAATGTGAAATAACAGTAGGGAGGCTATATACAGGGGGTACCGGTACAGAGTCAATGTGTAATAACAGTAGGGAGGCTGTATACAGGGGGTACCGGTACAGAGTCAATGTGAAATAACAGTAGGGAGGCTATATACAGGGGGTACCGGTAAAGAGTCAATGTGAAATAACAGTAGGGAGGCTATATACAGGGGGGTACCAGTACAGAGTCAATGTGCGGGGACACTGGCTAGTTGAGGTAATTGAGGTAATATGTACATGTGGGTAGAGTTAAAGTGACTATGCATAAATAATAAACAGAGTAGCAGCAACGTAAAAGAGGGGGATGGGGTGGGGTGGGGTGGGGTGGGGGGGCAGTGCAAATAGTCTGGGTAGCCATGATTAGCTGTTCAGGCTTGGGGATAGAAGCTGTTGAGAAGCCTTTTGGACCTAGACTTGGCGCTCCGGTACCGCTTGCCGTGCGGTAGCAGAGAGAACAGTCTATGACTAGGGTGGCTGGAGTCTTTGACAATTTTTAGGGCCTTCCTCTGACACCGCCTGGTATAGAGGTCCTGGATGGCAGGAAGCTTGGCCCCAGTGATGTACTGGGCCGTACGCACTACCCTCTGTAGTACCTTGCGGTCGGAGGCCGAGCAGTTGCCATACCAGGCGGTGATGCAACCAGTCAGGATGCTCTCATTGGTGCAGCTGTATAACTTTTTGAGGATCTGAGGACCCATGCCAAATCTTTTCAGTCTCCTGAGGGGGAATAGGCTTTGTCGTGCCCTCTTCACGACTGTCTTGGTGTGTTTGGACTATGATAGTTTGTTGGTGATGTGGACACCAAGGAACTTGAAGCTCTCAACCTGTTCCACTACAGCCCCGTCAATGAGAATGGGGGCGTACTCAGTCCTCTTTTTTTTCCTGTAGTCCACAATCATCTCCTTTGTCTTGATCACGTTGAGGGAGAGGTTGTTATCCTGGCACCACACAGCCAGGTCTCCGACCTCCTCCCTATAGGCTGTCTCATCATTGTCGGTGATCAGGCCTACCACTGTTGTGTCGTCGGCAAACTTAATGATGGTGTTGGAGTCGTGCCTGGCCATGCAGTCATGGGTGAACAGGGAGTACAGGAGGGGACTGAGCACGCACCCCTGAGGGGCCCCCGTGTTGATGATCAGCGTGGCAGATGTGTTGTTACCTACCCTTACCACCTGGAGGCGGCCCGTCAGGAAGTCCAGGATCCAGTTGCAGAGGGAGGTGTTTAGGCCCAGGATCCTTAGCTTAGTGATGAGCTATGAGGGCACTATGGTGTTGAACGCTGAGCTGTAGTCAATGAATAGCATTCTCACGTAGATGTTCCTCTTGTCCAGGTGGGAAAGGGCAGTGTGGAGTGCAATAGAGATTGCATCATCTGTGGATCTGTTGGGGCGCTATGCAAATTGGAGTGGGTCTAGGGTTTCTGGGATAATGGTGTTGATGTGAGCCATGACCAGTCTTTCAAAGCACTTCATGGCTACAGACGTGAGTGCTACGGGTCGGTAGTCATTTAGGCAGGTTATCTTAGTGTCCTAGGGCACAGGGACTATGGTGGTCTGCTTGAAACATGTTGGTATTACAGACTCAGTCAGGGACATGTTGAAAATGTCAGTGAAGACACTTGCCAGTTGGTCAGCACATGCTCGGAGTGCACGTCCTGGTAATCCGTCTGGCCCTGCGGCCTTGTGAATGTTGACCTGCTTAAAAGTCTTACTCACATCGGCTACGGAGAGCATGATCACATAGTCATCCGGAACAGCTGATGCTCTCATGCATGCCTCAGTGTTGCTGACCACCACCCCATATTATTATGAATGCTGATCTGCATTTCCTTTTCAGAATATCCTCAATGTATCACCATCAACCTCTCCCAGCTCTATAAAGGTGTCCGCATGCTTCACAGCCTGAACAGGTAGGAAGAGGTTGTGCATATATTATGACGACTTTTGTGACGTTTTTGTTCGTTTTGGTCTTCGGTTAGGGTTTTTTCGGCTGTTCGGGCACACAACATTTTTTCTAGAGGCAAGCAGAAATTCGAAGCCGAAGTCTAAGCCATCAACCTCTCCCAGCTCTTTAATAAACCTGGTTTCCTAACCCTCTACTGTAAGCACCCTCTTTGTCTTCCTGGTCAGGCGGACTTGGGGATCTATCCCTTACAAAAAAAGATTGCAGTTTTGAAACTGCAGTATTTTGGACGCAGTAATTGCAGAACAACTGCAGTTATACTGCACTCTAACTGCAGTTACACTGCAAAACTACGGCAGTAAAAAAAACTGTTTTAGTTTGGATGCAGTATTTTCTGCAGATATACTGCACTCTGACTGCAATCTTTTTTCGTAAGGGATTGGAGGCTGGACGTCTGAACGGCAGCGTGTTTGCTGTGTTACGTGGCATTGCAGTGCCTCCTCTGTTTCCTTATGTGGAGGGGCTGTTCCTACATATACTGTAGTTATATGAGCTGGTTTGCCAAAAAGCCTTTTCAAATAAATGCCTGTTCTACTTCCCCAAAAAAGTACCACTGCCTATGAGTCATAAATAACTTTTTTGTTTTAAACGTCTTATCATGAGGACTTCCAGCATATTAATGACTGAATGTAATGTGAATTTTCAGGGAACACTATAACCGAATGACATGAATCAGAAAAACGGTGTTATCATGACCACAGCAAGTGGGGGAAGGGAGGGTGACAGACAGTGGTCACTGGCCACAGCCCGATGTCCTATGGTTGTAAGACAAAAGGCACCAACTGACTTTTTGACTGCCACTGTAGTCTTGTGAGGACCACACTATAATGTGAGTCATACAATACGCTACTACCCCTAATACACACACTTCTCTTCACTGGAGATTATCAACAACAACAACAAAAAATGACCTCACTGAAATGACCATAGAATAGATCATTGAAGTAGACTGGCCTAATGGCCCTAAAAAAAAATGTTGGGTCCAAATGCTTTCAAATTGTCGGTACAATCTCTGGGCCACACCCTCTCGTTTTAATAGCACAACGACGCAGTTTTCTGTCCCATAAAAGGCAATGGGTGGAGACGAGGAGAGAAGTACTGTGATCTGATTAGAGGATTAGTCTGACATGACAGGGTTTTTTTTAAAACTTGCCTCTCTCTCCCATTGGTCGATTGGCTTGGTCCAATTTAAACTAATTTAATATATCCTCATAGATTGAGTGGGAGAAAAAAAAAAAAAGAGGATGCTAGACAAATCCAAAGAAGAGTCGGCGTGTAACATCTTTGGTGGAGCTGCGTTTCGAGTCTAACACCGGTTGGAGGAAGAATGCTTGAAAACAAGACAGATCGATTGAAAACCTTCCTGAGGAAGATAGATGAAAAGGCAATTGTCAGAATCAAGCACTTCATGAAAGAAAGGTAAGGATAGCTAGCTAAGTAACTGTTCTACAAAAACCGCTAGCCCAGCTTTAGCGCTCTGTACCAATGGGTGGATGTGCTAACAAACAGATGCTAGCTGGCAATCCGCTTCTTAAAAGGAACTAGTTAGCTAATCTCAACGTTTAGAAGTCAATATAACGTAACTAGCTAATTGTGTCATTGCATTAAGCATGTGTACTGAATTGCTTTATATAGTTATTACTATTGTTGCGTGATTCGTTTATGTTCCTCAAGCGGTGCCTATACTATAGCCCTGTGCGATCTTGCGGGGATAACACGCTGGCATTTAACTTGCTTGTGATGAAGCTAAGCATTGCTAGGAAGCTAGTTAGTTACCTCCTATGTGACATAGCTAACGTTAGCTGTCTAAGTAAAGTTACTGAACACATTTTCAGTGGTAATCATATTTACTGTCTCACAAATAAATGCTTGTCAGCTGGTTGGAGTGTCTCTCAAAAAGGAACATTCATTGTGCAAGGCAATGTAAAATCGTGTAGTTTGATGCATAGAGTTTCCTGATTTAAAATGTGTTGGAGAAATATAGCTAGTGTTGGATGTTATGCTTTAATTAGGTCGCAATTGAATACTGTTTACACTCAGGGTGTCGATGATATGCTGGCCTAGCTAGCCGAACTCAAGGAAGTGAGTTTCTTTACATTCAAAACAGGCCCACAATATTGGCTTTTCACCAATATGTTAGCTGAAGTGGTATGTGTTGCGTTTTATGGAAACGGACAGCTTACATTGTTCTGTTATTGCCTCTTCCAATGCTCGGATTCTGGACAGTTCTAAATCTCATTGCCTCTCGCAGAGGAAAACACATTACCTCATCATCCTCCTGCTCCTCTATGTGGGTCAGAATGACACTACTATTTATTCATCCTGCTGATGGCAGGGATGATCCTGCTCTGAAAATAACCAGAGACTGCGTGGACCGATGTTACAGCAGGGGACACACACTGGAGACATACTGGGGCCGTGTTCTCTTTTCCATTGTGACTTACCCCCACACCAGTGTGTCGCCAGTGTTTTTATGTTAATGTCAGCTCTTGTGTTATTGTTTCCACGAGCAGTGTGACACTACAGACTTGTGGCTATCCGAATCAACAACCTCTGTGTCATTCAAGACAGTTGCTTTGTGACAAGGTGTTAAAGTTCAGTTAGCCATGATGTAAATGAAAGTTAAAGTAGCCAGGGTCTGGGCTTGGCCCCAATTAAGGGCAGGTCAGCCGGAGCCATGAGACACGGTTGCCGGTCCGTGTAAGTATAAACAGAAAAGTCTGAGTCTTTTGGGTAAAACACCAGGGTAAATAATCACTGGAAACGCATAATTTTTTAGTCCCCATGGGTCAACCACAAGTGGTCTTTCCCTTTATATGATGGCTGTAGCATATCCCCGTTTAAGCCCCATACAATAGGAATCCTGTCACAGTTTCCCCCCTCAGTCCCCTGGAAAACAAGAACCCCTATTATCCCTGACCCTCTAGGTTATCTCTTTCGCTGTTAATGGGCTATGGTATGTGAAAGTGACATTGATGTGGGTAATCTGTCAGGTCCTTGAGTGAACAGTGATAACACTGCGTACTTGTCTAAGGGAGGAAACTTAGTTTAGAAATTCAAATAGTCCTTCATTGACACTGGGAATAGACAGGGAGGAGCTGCAGTCCAGGGGAGAATCTCAATTGGATTTCCTTGATTCCTCTGGTCCTCTCACCTCCCTCTCAAAACCCATTGGCTGAGAAGGTCTGAGGTCCTGCACCTCTGACCTTCTCATCCAATGGGTTTTGAGTAGGAGGCAAGGAGAGAAGACATGACATGAGCAATCAAGGAAATGCAATTGAAATTCTCCCCAGGCGTCCATTTGGCTCCTTGAAGATGCTTTCAGGAAGGAGCTTTTTATTTTATTTAACCCTTATTTTACCAGGTAGGTTGACTGAGAACACATTCTCATTTACAGCAAAGACCTGGGGAATAGTTACAGGGGAGAGGAAGGGGGATGAATGAGCCAATTGGAAGCTGGGGGTGATTTGGTGGCTCACATCCAGGGGGCAGGGAAGGTTTACATTATCAGACTAAGGGCACTTAACTAAAACTTGTAAATATTATTATCTAAGGCTAGGCCTAACTCTTGAGGTTTTGATATACTCATTTTTGTACCTACATGGTGTGAGAGCCAGCTGTGAGTTTCCTGCCTGGTGTTGTGACGATCATGAGGCTCTGCTAGAAGAATTGCCTTCTGTCTCCGTCGGCTGAACATGGAGGTGGCGAGAGCCCCGCATGCATGGGCCGCATGACACTCACAAACACGCACTCTGTTCTGCCGGCCCTGGGCCTGGCGAGGCGCCACAAGCCGCACGTTGTTGTTTGGCTCCAGCCTTTGGCACCCTGTCTTGTCCTCCTGGACCAGTCTGCTGCAGAGCAAAGCGGCACTCTCACTGGCCTCAGTCCACACCACTTGAGTGGCTGACTGTTTTGCTCTTGCCCAATACTGGGATTTAAAGTGGATTTGGTATATTCACTTGAATTGTTACAAGGATGTTCGCTTTAGTCTTGAAATATTTGATTCCCATTTTCGATTTTGATTTGAACTGTGCTGTTTGCCGTTGTGGCACTCAGATTAGGCTGAACAAAAATGGTTTTGGATTGTTCTGTTAACCTTAGTTATTTGTACAAAATATTGATGTATGATTAGGCCATGTGTGAAAGCTTTGGAATTTGTACTTTCCCGTGCTTTTAATCAGAGCACTGAAAATCATTTATTTTATTAAGTTCAGGAGAGCCCGTCTTGTCATCTGGTGTTTGCGTTTGGCTGCACCCAATATGATTGGATGATAGAAAATCAGCAGTTCACTGGACTGGACAATTTTTGCTGTTGTCCACTAGATCAGCGGTTCCTAACCTTTTCCGTTCCATGGATTCGCCGAGTCGTGGGACAACTTTTGCTACTCTGAAATGCCTCCCCACCTCTCCCCCCTGATGTGGTAAAACGAGGAACCCATCTAGCCTGCCCTTTAGTTTATGCAATGCAGCTGCTTTCGCGGACTTGAGATGATATCGTACACCACCTCAATGAGGAGACCGTGTACTACCAGCTCCATAACACGGTTCCCATCCGCACATAGTCTGTACAAACTGATATAAATAGATTTGTTTTTATGCCCCCCACAGCTCTAAAGCCGCTCCTATCGGGAGGCTGGGTGTTTTGTTTGATACCCAGAAGTGTGTTTTAGGTTAGAGCCCTACCCATGCCTGCGACATTCAGACCCTACCCAGGCCCGATTTGCTTCTTTCAAATTTAAGGCCCGGCCCTGCCCAAAATCTGAAATAACTTCCTCTGTGAGGATAAATGAATTAGCGGCTCCTCTGTCTCACCCGCTCTGCATGCGCTCTGCTCATGGCGTTCTGAGTCTGGTATCCATAGCAACGGCTCCACTTTGGCTGCTCTCCTCAATGAAGAGACATGAGAGAGCAGTTAGCTGTTAGCTACTTTTCGTCACTCAACTCTGACAAATCTCAAGGAACACTATTATTTTCTGTGAAATAATCTCTCCTGTTTTTATATTTGACGAGGTTGAAGCATTTGACTCCATGTTATGATCTTAGTCAGTTATGATTTGCAGCGGAGCACGCGCAAATGGCTCAGCTTCAAAATGTTAGTGATCAGTTTAGTGATAGCCGAGCCCTGCCCGCACCGTACCCTAGTTATTGGTGAGAAAATAGGCGATACCCGGCCCTAACCTGATGTATAATGGCGGGGAATGGCAATGGCAAGCGCTGTTTTGCGATAAGCCCTCACGCCTCCGCGTGTGACCATAGCAGCCAATATAAATCATACCAAGCGATTTTTTAAAAACTGAAGCGGACAAATGATGTGGATAGGGAGGAAGGTACTGTTGGTCCAAGCTCGTACGATGTGTGCACAGGTATGCCGACTTGGCCTAATGTACTAGACAGTGTTGTTTCAGCAGAGACGTGGTCAGTCGCCCCCTTGCCTACTTGGCAGCCTTTAAAGTACAGAGTTGACCAGATGTTTAAACCGTATTTTAGTTGTCTCGTTGCCAAAGCAAACAATTGGCCTTTTGCCATGCAAGTGAAGTCCTTTTCATTTCAAATGTCATTGAATTGACCTGGTCAGCAATGGGGCCTGATGAGGAAGAGCTCATCAGCTGATAGGCCAATCTGCTTCTTGTTTTCCACCAACAAGTCTTGATAACTCTCTTCATCATGCTAAAATGTCATTCCACCTAATTACCCTGAATTACCCTGAAGAGATGTAAACTACACACATGCTAGAAAGTAACCCTTTGCATTTTACTCTTTCACAGTCCTCTCAGTAAAGGCCTGTTATAGGAGTCTATTTTAAGTGGTCCTCTGTAGCTCAGTTGGTAGAGCATGGCGCTTGCAACGTTAGGATAGTGGGTTTGATTACCGGGACCACCCTTATGTAAAATGTATGCACGCATGACTAAGTCGCTTTGGATAAAAGCATCTGATAAATGTCATATGTATGTGTGTGTGGATTTACTGTAAAGGGCTAATTTTAAGACTGCTGTCCATTATGTTGTGGAATCTGTCTGTCCGGGAGGTGCTAAGCAGTCTTGGGTCAGACTGACGGTTAAAGGGAAAGTGAGAGATGTAGGCCCTTTTTTTTTTTCTACTTAGGCCGGACAAAGTTGAATTACTGTTTAACGGATGCCCAGCCTTACTTTTCTCCACACCCCACAAAAAAAAAAAAAAAAAATACATCTGATGTGGGGGGGGGGGGGGAATATATGCGGTGCTTTGTTTATAATGCAGTCTTTTCTCCCTTGAGGCTTTCCCAAGTTAATGCGCAAGAGACCAAACAGCCTTGGATCACGCGCTCAGATCATGTTCGAAACACACACGCTCGCACCTGCAGGCAACGTGCAGATGTTTCATTTCTCTCTCATGCGGTCATGGCTGAAGCCAGCGCAAATTCCTACTATTTATGTGGCCAGGTTGAACGTGGGACATCCCTCATTATAAACACAGTCAGTTATATTCATGGTTAATGCACCATTTTCAGCTCTATTAGAAGCAATTACATAGACGAAACAACGTCATTGAACCAATTGACTGGCCAGAGATCAGGGCATTCATCAGCAAAGACTCAGTGCAAGCTGATATTATTTTGGGCAACCAAAAATTGAAGTCAAAATGATTTATGAAATCGAAGTGCTGTATGGTGATTTGCGATTCATAATTGACATTTTACCGGTACTACCAGAAGTAGTAGGCCAACCGATAACGCCAAGACGGAATGCGTTTGAAGTGATGATGCGCCGCCGAAAACAGCTAGCATGTCTAGCAAAGTACATCGCCAGTGGCACGCGCACACTTCGTGCAGATCAGCGAAACCACAATGATGTGATCGACTGTCTCCAAGGTGGGGGGCTTTTCGTGGCATCCAGACGAGACAATCGAAGGAGAATGCGGTGAGCGAAGTGAAATGAAATGTTTCTCCTATTCTTCATGTCCATATAGCCTGGACATTCGTTACCAGATTATCAAAAGCACTCTGATGTACGGACCCCCATCTAGAGAAGTTGAAAGAGAGAGGCTTAGCCATACCAGACAGGCCTCTGATCCTACAACAGATACCAGGAAACACGACACAAGGCACCAACACTACGTCAAGATCAGCTTCGGGATCATTGCAGTCAGCTCTCTATCTCAGTATCCCAGCCCTGGGCACACCGGAATCACTTCACAGGTATTTTAATGAATGTCTTGTGTCATTTTTCTATATCAGTTAAG
The DNA here is from genome assembly GCF_964263955.1 of Coregonus lavaretus. Taxonomy (NCBI): domain Eukaryota; kingdom Metazoa; phylum Chordata; class Actinopteri; order Salmoniformes; family Salmonidae; genus Coregonus; species Coregonus lavaretus. The sequence goes on from NC_139998.1 coordinate 53,397,856, forward strand.
TTTGTGGCTCACTGCTAGTCCTTGTAGATTCATGTCAAACATACTGTGTCTAATATTGTAAAATGTCACCATTTTATTCAGGAAATTTTAAAACGTTTTAAACCTCTCAACTGAAACTGCCTGTATTGCTTGTTCACGTTAGATCTCAGAGAAGATGTGGTGTGTCTAACATAGTCCATAGTAGCTTATGCATCCCACTTGAAGAAGGTGAATCAAGCAAGATGTCACAATACATGGTACAGATCAAGAAAGGGTAGAAGAAGATCCATGCTGGTACTGCTTAATGAATCCTCCACGCTTGCCAGAAGAACCGTTTAAGAAATTTAAGGTTTGTGCCTGATCCAGCATTGACAGCAGACAGACGTGAGTACCAGAAATGTGATAATCTGTTCAGCTTGGACACCATTGACAAGGATTGGCCTTCTCTGACACCAAATCTAGAACATGTAGAGAGGAGTGCTGCCATGGTCAGTGCAAAGGTGAGAGCGACCATCAACTGTGTTGAATGTGAGAAACCAAGGTGCTTGTATGCCAAAAGCAAGCTGTCCTAAAGAACAACAGAAAGCAGTCCAACGCATTCTGGATGAGAACATTTTTACATGTGGTTCAGAATTAGGAATAAAGAAACTTTCACAAGTTATACTTCCCATTGTTTTATTTCTCATGGTTATAACAACATTGTAACATCTGCATTCTTTTTAAGAAAAATAGTGTAGGTTTTCGAATAATACAACTCTTGCACTAGGACAATGTGGTAAAGTACTGTTATTCCTTATCCACGTATTTCTTTTTTTATCGCTCGCCTCACTTTTCTGGGGGGAAAATCCGTTAAACAGTGAATCAATTTTGTCTGGCCTTACCCAGAGTCCGATAACTCATGGATACAATTTATGTCTCTGTGTGCATTTTTCAAGGTCTTTTCTGGACCGATTTGCTAACTAGCATTGGCGCAATGACTGGAAGTCTCTGGGATCAGCTAGCGTTAGTGCAGACTGGAAGTCTCTGGGATGAGTTGGTAAGTCATAGCCATGGCCCACAGCCTCAATCCAAAGTGGCTACCTCTCCTTGTGTCCTCCTGAAAACACAGCTGCCGTATGGGCGACGCCAATGTGTTTTTTTTCTTTCCCCCACCAACGTTACAGTTGTGACCCCAAAAATGCATTCAACCTGAAGGCCTACTCAAATTGGATGAACATATGGACTGAATTTGAACTCATGCCTCTGAAAGGTGTCCTTTTTAACCTCTACGGGATCGGTGTCCCATATACGGGACGGTTGAGCTAACGTTCGCTAATGTGATTAGCATGACTGTTGTAAGTAACAACTTTCCAGGACATAGACATGTCTTATATGGGCAGAAAGCTTAAATTCTTGTTAATGTAACTGCACTGTCCAATTTACAGTAGCTATTACAGTGAAAAAATACCATGCTATTGTTTGAGGAGAGTGCACAACAACAAAAACTAATCACGGCAACTGGTTTGATGTATTCACCTCTGAAGGTAAATAATGCACTTACATTCAGTAATCTTGCTCTGATTTGTCATCCTAAGGGTCCCAGAGATAAAATGTAGCATAGTTTTGTTTGATCAAATCCATTTTTATATTCAAATGTAGGAACTGGGTTCTACAGTTTGAACCCCTGCTGTCTCTGGCTCCACACCCACCCCGCCCGGCCATCTAGATGTGTGAAAGTTAGTGTATAAGCTAATGATCCATCATGTATGACTTTCTTGGGAGTGTGTAAACTTACATTTTGTATTACCATATAATTTTTGTATGTTCTCTATAGTTATGTATCAATTGACCAATTCGGCACATTTGGGCAGACTTTATACAAAATAGTCCAGTATTGCAATGCTTCACTGGATCAATCTGAAACTTTGCACCCACTGCTGCCAGCTAGTGGCCAAAATGTAAATTGCAATATTATATTGTGACCTTTCTCTTGCATTTTCAAAGACTATGGGGAAAAAAAATAGCAAACGCATGTTTTTTTGTTTGTATTATCTTTTACCAGATCAATTGTGTTATAGTCTCGTACATTAATTTCAAATTTCCACAAAATTCAAAGTGTTTCCTTTCAAATGGTATCAAGAATATTCATATCCTTGCTTCAGGTCCTGAGCTACAGGCAGTTAGATTTGGGTATGTCATTTTAGGTGAAAATTGAAAAAGAGGGTCCAATCCTTAAGAGGTTAACAGGCACCATTGTCCATGTGTATTTTGATTCCCTTACCTTGCTCATTGTACTGGTTGCTTTGAGCACCATCCCTTGAGTCATTTTGAATTTGACTGCTGTTCAGTGACGCACAGTGTCATTTGAAGCCATTTCATGCTGTGGCGAGCCTAGAGGCTGGTGGTGTTCCTGGGGCGAGCCTAGAGGCTGGTGGTGTTCCTGGGGCGAGCCTAGAGGCTGGTGGTGTTCCTGGGGCGAGCCTAGAGGCTGGTGGTGTTCCTGGGGCGAGCCTAGAGGCTGGTGGTGTTCCTGGGGCGAGCCTAGAGGCTGGTGGTGTTCCTGGGGCGAGCCTAGAGGCTGGTGGTGTTCCTGGGGCGAGGCTGGTGGTGTTCCTGGGGCGAACCTAGAGGCTGGTGGTGTTCCTGGGGCGAGCCTAGAGGCTGGTGGTGTTCCTGGGGCGAGCCTAGAGGCTGGTGTTATTTCCCCACCTCCCACTCTTCCCTTCCCAATGTCAGCTGTTTCCAAGGTAACTCCAGCTGACACAATCTCAGAGCGGGACAGTGTGGTTTGGAACCCAGCCCTCTTGTTTTTTTTTTTATCCCCCACACTCTCCCTCTCTCTGTGCGTGCTGCTACTCTTTCAACCCTTCCGTGTTGTTTTGAAATGCAGCCGTAAAAGAGAAAGACCTTTACACCCTTTTGACTGCCTCAGCTGCTGCCGGGTCCAGACCGAAGGGCAAAAAGCTCTCCTTTTCTCACACGCTGCTTGTGCTCGGACCAGTGGGCGCTCTCTCTCTCTCTCTCTGTAGCAACAGAAGAAGAGTTGGTTTAGGACAAGCTTGGCTGGTCATGGAGAGAGGAAACAGCCAGTGGTACGACCAGGATGCTGCAGACCGTCGTCGTGCAGGGGACGGGGCGAGGTAGGGCATTTACTTGAGTATGACATTTCTCCCTCTGTCGACTGTGGATTTAGCCACACGGCTTCCTTGACTCCAACCAGCGGTGCGTTCAGCAGGACGCGACGTTATGGAAAGTTCAGATAGAAATAGGCTATGTAGAACAAACATGCCTCTGATTTGTAGAATAAGGAATCACATCAGCTCTAGTCATTGCATTTCTATCTGCAACATTCAACAACGTTTGGTTGCTGAATGTGGCCCAGGATTAGTCATGGCCTCCATGTCTAACTCCATTACCAGAGGGAGTGGAACCATCTCCAGATCATGGCCTATTGGCCTTGAGTCTTCCTGGTTCATACAGCTATACATCTATTAATAGGGTTGGCTACACTTCCAGGATTACACGCTAGTTTACTTGCTAGCTAGTTACCTTGGAGGTTGTCATCTGGGCGGTGTGCTGCAGCTAAACATATATATATATAAGGGGGGAAACGCTGTTGCATGACAATGTGAATTACTTTAGTGGACTACAATTTCCCTTATACAACTTCTAGCATGCAACAAATCGGTTGCTTGACTTTGTGTTAATCCCTTGCATTTCATTGGCTGTTGCATTTCGAAAAATTGTATTCTGTGATTTGGGCCTCACTTGCTCCATGTCACGTTTGGCTGCAGTACAGTGGATTCATTGAGACACTCCAGAATTCTCGTCTCAAACCTGGCAGACAGGCAGCAAACCTCTCTCTCTTTTTTGGAAGGCCTCCACAACAAACAGTGTAGTCAGCAGTCCTGTATGACTGGCTGCCAGCCAACGCTCAAAAAGCACATGCTACAAAATGTGTTACGTGGCAGGGCCTGGGAGTTCAACCGTCACCATCTAAGCATACACATTCCGTACCACAGACAGGACCTGTTCGATCAGATTCTATTGGCTTCCTCCTTTTCATGATCGGAAAAACACAATGACAGGCATGATCTAATTGTCAGAGATTCTTCAATGAGGTGGAAAGGTTGAAATGTATGTTTTTACAGTAATGGCTATACATAACATGCTCTATACCAGGGATCATCAACTAGATTGAGCCGCTGGCTATTTTATTTTCTTGAGCAGATGGTCGGGGAGCCCAAACAAATATATTTGACTAAAACATAATCACTTCAAACCTTGCTTACATTTGTATACGATCACATGTCTATTATACGTGAGAATAATTGAACAGATTTCCAAAAATTCACTTGGAGCTGATTTCCTAGTGTTTTTAGTCTTATGTTCAAGAATGAAAATTCAACACTGTGCTGCTAGTTGGGGAACCCTGCTCTATATTTTATAACTAGATTATCGGCAGCCTAAAGGGAAACCATAAAGCGTTTTAACCTGTGCTCCTGGAACAGGGAAAGGCGTTTAACTATTGGGAAGTTGTGCAGGTTATTGTTTGCCAACTAGGTGATTTGTCAGCCGGTGACGTAGCTGTCACAGGTTGTGTGATGTAAGTAGTTTTCCAGTCAACTCATTGTTTTATTGCCCATGACTTTTTTTTATTTTTATATATACAACATCTGATATAGCCTAGGCCTAATGACTTTTGAAAACACTGTGTGCCTGTGGTATAATTGGAAGTTCATACATTTAGTGAGTGGCATATTGGCAATTGGTGACCGCTCATGTAGCTAAGCCTAAGGATATATGTCCTGAAGGAACCAATGCAGGTAAAGTCTAGAGTAGACGGTGGTATATAGACAATGCTGGTATGCTGTGTCTGTCACCAACGGTTCTTTTTTGATACCGGTTTTCTAAACAGGACTCACTTGGCAGGAATAAGAGTTGCGTGTGTATCAAGCGTGGGCGGCCGTCGAACATATTTTATTAAATCCCTTTTCCAGGAAATGACATCTAGTGTAATGGGAGGGGTGGTCGATGAGAGTAAACCCATCAGACCAATTATTTTGAATGGTCAACTCTTGAACTATTGCTCAACATATTTATTTCCTCTTAATTGTGTGTACATTACTGTATTTATACTCGGCATGTTGTTTTTCAACAGGAAAAGTTCCAAAATAGCTGGAGTGTGTCTTTTTACAAAGAACAGTGGAGGGTAAACATTGAGTCAGTCGTTCACCTCGAGTCTGTTCTTCTGCCCAAACTTCTCTATGGACAGCTACTAGTGAGTCTGACTGGTGTTCTCTTTTTGAGAACTTTTGAATGAGTATATTCATGTGCTACACATCACGTGGTACTGTACTGTACTGTAGTAGACCCATAGCCTAGGGGGAGTAGGGAGTTGAAGCTCCACACTCGCTAGTCAAAGAGAAGGGCTTGATGAGGTGCTTTTGAGCAGCTCTCTGACATCACCACACACTTGAGGCCTTCGTGGACCCCTTCCGAAATTGACCTGGGGCTTTCCCACCCGGTCCCGATATGCATAAATTAATTTTCAAAATATAGAGACCCGTTTCAAACGGACCCGAGGACAACTAGACCCGTTCCGTATAGAACTGGTTGGATCCAGGTCTGATCCGAGTGAGAGAAGTCCATTTTTAAGCTACTTTATTAATCGGAGCTGATAAAGCGTGAGGGAGAGGTAGAGAGAGGTGATGCTTTAGCAGGGGCCATGCTATGTGTGTAGGCTACTGTGAGTGACACAAACCGGGAGAAGGGAGATATAGACGAGGGACAACCACCAACCAAGCAGACCCTCTATAGTAGACTAATAGCTGCCATAGCTAGGTTATTTATCACCAATATGATTACGTAGTAAGTCTTGACAGCATCAAACCAGGAGAAGCTAGCTAGGCTAATCGAGGTATGCACTTTCTCGTCTTACACAGTTACAAACAACAACCCATTTTTAATTCCATCTTCCATTGATTTAGATATCTCCTAACTTTTGCCCCACACGGGTGCTCTATGACTGCAGCTTATTGCTGCTTTGACTTCTGATTGGCCAACGACAAACTACACGCACCTTTCTCATGAAAAGCAAGCGCAGCCGCATAAACTATTACATTTCTCGCTCTACTGCAGCAGTAGTGTTTGGATCTGTACCAGTCCTTCCGGACAAGTCCGTTAAAATTACACATACCCGAGAACCGTGACAATCAGATCTGACCCAGATCCGTGACATTATTAAGATTTCTTGATCCGGACCTGCTCGGGTCTGGTTCGAGTCTCTGGTATTCGGGTACAGGTGGATCCGTAAAGACCTCTCACACACCTCCCTATGGTTTCTCATACTTTCCCTGAACTGGATGTTTTCAAGCTAAACAAGATCCACAGGCTAGCCTATATAAAAAGGATCCATAGGTCATTCATTTCCACTCTGAGCTAGTGGAACCTTTTTTTAAAGTACGGGAAGGGCTTGTTTTACATGTCCCCACCTGTGCATTACGCCACTAAGAGCAGGAGGCGTGGGCCCTTAGGCTGACGTCACCCACTGCGAAGTGTCACACCATTTTCAACACAAAGCCACTTCCTTTAGGTAATAGAAAAAATGCTTTCACTTGAAGGAGGTGGCCAGACTGAACTGGTTCAGAAGTCACTCAGAAAAACCATTCCATCATAGCAGGAAGACTTTTTTATTTTCTTTTACCATTGTTTTAGTTGTGTGTGTTGTTTTTGACTGACGGCAAATTATGGATTGAAGTCCGTGGATCTACAGTGCGTTTCTATTCTGATAAGGAGGTCTTGCTATGAATAGGTATATGAGTTTTCGGTCATCTGGGAGACTGCGTCTGAACGGGTAAGACTTTAGACGGCAGTTTGTGCTAATTTGGTTGTAAAATACTCTTCAGGCAAATTATTTGGACTGCTGCATAGACATTCACGTTTCAGATTGAGACCTGTTTTGTCATGTTGCGTAGAGCTTTGTCTAGTGTGTTGTAGCCTAAATTCATTCATTTCAATTTTATGTTCCATTTCTGTCCTGTGAAAAGAATATCAACTCTGTCTATGATATACTTTTGTATCTCCTTCATTGGATTAGACTTGAGCTAGCGTACATTTTGAAATTGAATTGATTGGAGATGTTTACTGCACTCATATGGCCTATATGGGTGATTTTCACAACTGGCACTTGACAAAAAGTTGACAAAGAAATATATATAATTCCTTTTGGGTCACTAAGATTAGGATCTGTATTTGTCTATTTAATAATGTTTATTGATTAGATATTAGGCATTTTACCACAATTTCCACAACTACCAACGCAAAAGTTTTCATTCTCATATTTTACATTGCTCACCTAATGAAAAGACTGAAAACTAATAGATTTAAAATTAAATTATTAATGTAGTTATTACCATAAGGTTTTGCATTTAGGCCAAAAATGTTATTCCTTTTGGCGTGTTTTCTTGCAATATAACTTTAGTGCCTTGTTGCATACAGGATGCGTGTTTTAGAATATTAGTATTCTTTGTTCTTCTTTTCACGCTGTCATTTAGGTCATTATTGTGGAGAAACTACAATTTGTTCCATCTTCAGTTTTCTCACGTCACAGCCAATGAACTCTGTAGCTGTTTTAAAATGACTAATGACCTTATGGTGACATCTCTGAGCAATTTCCTTCCTGTCCTGCAGAACAGTTCAGAAGACTGTCTGGGTGGGTTAATAAATCATCCACAGCTTGACCATGCTTAGAGATATTCAATGTCTGATTTTTGTTATACTTACAAATCACTGCCCTTCTTTGAGGCTTTTGAAAAGCTTCCTGGTCTTTTGTAGTTGAATCTGTGCTTCAATACTTGACTGAGGGACCGTATGTATGTGTGTGTGTGTGTGTGTGTGTGTGTGTGTGTACTCATTAAAAATCATGTTAACCCCTATTATTTCACACAGTGATTCCATGTAACTTATTATGTGATTTGTTAAACCACATTTTACTCCTCAACTAATTTAGGCTTGCCTAAACGAAGGATGTGAATACTTATGCAATTACTATTTTAGTTAATTTTTATTAATTTGTAAACATTAAATCCATTTCAATCCCACTTCGTAACGCAACAAAATGTGAAAAAAATCCAAAGGAGGTGAATACTTATGGTACCCACTGTACATGGTGTTCATACAGTGAATACTTGATACCCACTGTAAATGGGGTTTATACAGTGAATACTTGATACCCACTGTAAATGGGGTTTATACACCCATATTTCTTGACAACCCCTACTTTATCAAATAACAGATTTTTTTTAAACAAAAACTCTAAAGAAAATTGTATTTATTAGGGATCCCCATTAGCTGTTGCCAAGGCAGCAGCTACTCTTCCTGGGGACCAAACATATTAAAGCACTTACATTACATATAAAACAAAATATAACATTATTACACCACTACATATCTACAATACAAATGTTTTAATACCACCATACAACAATATGCATGTGTCTGTACGTTTTTGTGTGTCTCTTCACAGTCCCCGTTGTTCCATAAGGTGTATTTTATGTATTTATTTTTAATCTGATTCTACTGCTTGCATCAGTTACCTGATGTGGAATAGAGCTCCATGTAGTCATGGCTCTATGTAGTACTGTGCGCCTCCCATAGTCTGTTCTGAAATTGGGGACTGTGAAGAGACCTCTGGTGGCATGTCTTGTGGGGTATGCATGGGTGTCGGAGCTGTGTGCTAGTATTTTAAACAGACAGCTCGGTACATTCAGCTTGTCAACACCTCTTACAAAAACAAGTAGTGATGAAGTCAATCTCTCTTCCACTTTGAGCCATGAGAGATTGACATGCCTGTCATTAATGTTAGCTCTCCGTGTACATTTAAGGGCCAGCCATGCTACCCTGTTCTGGACCCTCTTTGTGGCACCTGACCACACTACTGAACAGTAGTCTAGGCGTGACAAAACTAGGGCCTGTAGGACCTGCCTTGTTGATAGTGTTGTTAAGAAGGCAGATTTATGGACAGACTTCTCCCCATCTTAGTTACTGTTGAGCTAAACCACTTCTATGCTCGCTTCGAGGCAAGCAACACTGAAGCATGCATGAGAGCACCAGCTGTTCCGGATGACTATGTGATCACGCTCTCCGTAGCCGATGTGAGTAAGACTTTTAAGCAGGTCAACATTCACAAGGCCGCAGGGCCAGACGGATTACCAGGACGTGTACTCCGAGCATGTGCTGACCAACGGGCAAGTGTCTTCACTGACATTTTCAACATGTCCCTGACTGAGTCTGTAATACCAACATGTTTCAAGCAGACCACCATAGTCCCCGTGCCCAAGGACTCTAAGATAACCTGCCTAAATGACTACCGACCCGTAGCACTGACGTCTGTAGCCATGAAGTGCTTTGAAAGGCTGGTCATGGCTCACATCAACATCATTATCCCAGAAACCCTAGACCCACTCCAATTTGCATACCGCCCCAACAGATCCACAGATGATGCAATCTCTATTGCACTCCACACTGCCCTTTCCCACCTGGACAAGAGGAACACCTACGTGAGAATGCTATTCATTGACTACAGCTCAGCATTCAACACCATAGTGCCCTCTAAGCTCATCACTAAGCTAAGGATCCTGGGACTAAACACCTCCCTCTGCAACTGGATCCTGGACTTCCTGATGGGCCGCCCCCAGGTGGTAAGGGTAGGTAACAACACATCTGCCACACTGATCCTCAACACGGGGGCCCCTCAGGGGTGCGTGCTCAGTCCCTTCCTGTACTCTCTGTTCACCCATGACTGCATGGCCAGGCACGACTCCAACACCATCATTAAGTTTGCCGACGACACAACAGTGGTAGGCCTGATCACCGACAACGATGAGACAGCCTATAGGGAGGAGGTCAGAGACCTGGCCGTGTGGTGCCAGGACAACAACCTCTCCCTCAACATGACCAAGACAAAGGAGATGATTGTGGACTACAGGAAAAAAAAGAGGACTGAGCACGCCCCCATTCTCATCGACGGGGCTGTAGTGGAACAGGTTGAGAGCTTCAAGTTCCTTGGTGTCCACATCACCAACGAACTATCATGGTCCAAACACACCAAGACAGTTGTGAAGAGGGCACGACAAAGCCTATTCCCCCTCAGGAGACTGAAAAGATTTGGCATGGGTCATCAGATTCCTCAAAAAATTATACAGCTGCACCATCGAGAGCATCCTGACTGGTTGCATCACCGCCTGGTATGGCAACTGCTTGGCCTCCGACCGCAAGGCACTACAGAGGGTAGTGCGTACGGCCCAGTACATCACTGGGGCCAAGCTTCCTGCCATCCAGGACCTCTATACCAGGCGGTGTCAGAGGAAGGCCCTCAAAATTGTCAAAGGCTCCAGCCACCCTAGTCATAGACTGTTCTCCCTGCTACCGCACGGCAAGCGGTACCGGAGTGCCAAGTCTAGGTCCAAAAGACTTCTCAACAGCTTCTACCCCCAAGCCATAAGACTCCTGAACAGCTAATCATGGCTACCCGGACTATTTGCACTGCCCCCCCACCCCATCCTTTTTACGCTGCTGCTACTCTGTTAATTATTTATGCATAGTCACTTTAACTCTACCCACATGTACATATTACTTCAACTATCTCAACTAGCCGGTGCCCCCGCACATTGACTCTGCACCGGTACCCCCCTGTATATATAGCCTCCCTACTGTTATTTTATTTTACTTCTGCTCTTTTTTTCTCAACACTTTTTTAGTTGTTTTATTTTTACTTTTTTTGTTAAAAATAAATGCACTGTTGGTTAAGGGCTGTAAGTAAGCATTTCACTGTAATGTCTGCACCTGTTGTATTCGGCGCATGTGACCAATATAATTTGATTTGATTTGTTGTATCAAAATGTTTTGACCATGACAGTTTACAATCCATGTTTGCTCCAAGCAGTTTAGTCACCTCAACTTGCTCAATTTCCACATTATTCACTACGAGATGTAGTTGAGGTTTAGGGTTTAGTGAATGATTTGTCCCAAATACAATGCTTTTAGTTTTGGAAATATTTAGGACTAACTTATTTTTTGCTACCCATCCCGAAACTAACTGCAGCTCTTTAAGTGTTGCAGTTATTTCAGTTGCTGTAGTAGCTGACGTGTATAGTGTTGAGTCATCTGCATACATACACACTGGCTTTACTCAAAGCATGTCGTTAGTAATGATGGGAAAAAAGTAAGGGGCCTAGACAGCTACCCTGGGGAATTCCTGATTCTACCTGGATTATGTTGGAAAGGCTTCCATTAAAGAACACCCTCTGTGTTCTGTTAGACAAATAACTCTTTATCCACAATATAGCGGGGGCTGTAAAGCCATAACACATACGTTTTTCCAGCAGCAGACTATGATCGATAATGTCAAAAGTTGCACTGAAGTCTAACAAGACAGCCCCCACAATAATCATCATCAATTTATCTCAGCCAATCATCAGTCATTTGTGTAAGTGCTGTGCTTGTTGAATGTCCTTCCTTTATAAGCATGCTGAAAGTATGTCAGTTTGTTTACTGTGACATAGCATTGTCTCTGGTCAAACACCATTTTTTCCAGAAGTTTACTAAGGGTTGGTAACGGGCTGATTGGTCGACTATTTGAGCCAGTAAAGGGGGCTTTACTATTCTTCGGTAGTGGAATGACTTTAGCTTCCCTCCAGGCCTGAGGGCACACACTTTCTAATAGGCTTAAATTGAAGATGTGGCAAATAGGAGTGGCAATATCGTCCGCTATTATCCTCAGTAATTTTCCATCCAGATTGTCAGACCCCGGTGGCTTGTCATTGTTGATAGACAACAATTTTTTTCACCTTTTCCAAACTGATTTTACGGAATTCAAAAGTACAATTCTTGTCTTTCATAATTTGGTCAGATATACTTGGATGTGTAGTGTCAATGTTTGTTGCTGGCATGTCTATCCTAAGTTTGCTAATCTTGCCAATGAAAAAATTATTAAAGTAGTTGGCATTATCAGTTGGTTTTGTGATGAATGAGCCATCTGATTCAATGAATGATGGAGCTGAGTTGTCGTTTTTTTCCCCAAAATGTCATTTAAGGTGCTCTAAAGCTTTTACTATCATTCTTTATATCATTTATTTTTAGTTTAGTCACATGATTTCTTAATTTGCAGTACATTTGCCAATCAGTTGGGCTGCCAGACTTATTTGCCATACCTTTTGCCTCATCCCTATCAACCATAAACATTTTCAACTCCTCATCAATCCAAGGGGATTTAACAGTTTTTAGTGATTTTCTTAATGGGTGCATGCTTATTAGTAACTGCAATAAATGTGTCTGGTTGCTCCTCATTACACACCACAGACCAGCAAATATTATTTACTTCATCAACAAATGAATCACTACAAAACATATTGTATGACCTCTTATACACTATATTAGGCCCAGCCTTTGGAACTTTGGTTTTCCTAGATATGGCTACTATATTGTGATCACTACATCCTATTGATTTGGATACTGCTTTAAAGCACATTTCTGCAGCATTAGTAAAGATGTGCTCAATACATGTTGATTTAATTCCTGTGCTTTTTGTAAATACCCTGGTAGGTTGACTGACAACCTGAACCAGGTTGCAGGCACTGGTTACAGTTTGAAGTTTTTTCTTGAGTGGGCAGCTTGAGAGCCAGTCAATATTTAAATCACCCAGGAAATATACTTCTCTGTTGATATCACATACATTATCATGCATTTTCACAGATGTTATCCAGTTACTGACTGTTAGCACTTGGTGGTCTATAGTAGCTTCCCACCAGAATGGGCTTTAGGTGAGGCAGATGAACCTGTAGCCATATTACTTCAACAGTATTTAACATGAGATCGTCTCTAAGCTTTACAGGAATGTGGTTCTGAATATAGAACGCAACACCGCCCCTGTTGGCATTTGTCTTTTCGGTAGATGTTATAACCATGTATTGCTACCACTGTATCATCAAAGGTATTATCCAAGTGAGTTTCAGAGATAGTCAGAATATGAATATCATCTGTTACAAGCAAGTTATTGACTTCATAACAACAAATAATAACAAAGATAGCTAATAATGTAAGCATACTGTGTCCATAATAAGTATATAGGTTGTATGTTGGGAGCTTTTGGGAAGGAGCACAGTTAGAAAGATATGCCATATAGAAGCAAACCGGATGGACACCATGAAAATGATCGGAGAGGTTGAGAGTAGAAGAAGTTCAGGAGCAAAAAATAAAATATATATATATATATATAATAGAATTATTGTAAAATTAACTATGTCCATAAGGTGTAGATCAGGGGTGTCAAACTCATTTTAGCTCAGGGGCCACATGGAGGAAAATCTATTCCCAAGTGGGCCGGACCGGAAAAATCATGGTGTGTATATATAACTTAAAAACAACAACTTCAGATTGTTTTCTTTGTTTTAATACGATCAACATACAACATAAAGCTGGAGCCTGAGGACAGTGTGTCCAAAATAGTACAAGCACAACATCACTATTAATCATAAAACACCAAGTTATTTGAAAGTTCTGAGGACAAAGAACACACAAACACACAATGCCTCAGTGATTCACAGAAGTATATCACAGATCACAGAACTATATCAGGGTGTCATTTCTCAGGCAGAAATGTAGATAAAAATAATGAAATCCTGTTCCCCAAACAAGTGCAATAACCACAGTCAAGAATAGGTTAAATATACAAATAAAATCAATTAAAAACAATAGCACATCAACATAAAAACATCAACATAAATCTGAAAGCGTTGCTCAAACTCCCGTAACAGTCCCGTTATTTTATCTTTGAACCGCTTCATGTATGCCACATGTTGGGTCGCGCACACATTTTTCAGACAGGGGAAGTGAGCTGCATCACCACTGGCAAGTTGCGTCTCCCACAATGACAGCTTCAACTTGAAAGAACGTATGCTGTCATAATACTGCGTGACAACTTTGTTGCGCCCTTGCAGCTGTTTGTTCAAGTTATTCAGGTGCTCTGTAACATCCACCATAAATGCAAGGTCCTGCATCCATTCTGCGGAATGAAATTCTAACACTGGTTTGCCCTTTTCTTCCATGAACTGTTCAATTTCTTCTCGTAAATCAAAGAAACGCCTCAGCACAGCACCTCGGCTTAACCATCTTACCTCAGTGTGGTATGGCAGGCCATAGATGTGGTCTTTCTCTCTGAGAAGGCTGTCAAACTGACGGTGATTCAGGCTTCTGGATCGGATGAAATTAACAGTTTGGATGACCACCTTCATGACGTTATCCATCTTTAATGACTTGCAACACAAAGCCTCCTGGTGCAAAATACAGTGAAAAGTCAAAAAATCACATCCTCCATTTGCAGATTGCACTTTCTCTCTGAACTTTGTCACAACGCCTGCTTTTTTTCCCGATCATTGAGGGCGCACCATCTGTAGCCAGGCTGACAGCGCGGGACCAGTCCACTCCGACCCTGTCCAGCGCGCCGACGAGTGCGGTAAAAATATCAGCTGCTGTCGTTGTATCTGTCATCGGCACCAACTCCACGAACTCCTCGGTGACGGTCAATGTGTCATCAACTCCGCGGATGAAAATGGCCAGTTGTGCAACATCTGTAATGTCCGTGCTTTCATCAATTGCAACCGAAAACGCAATAAATGACTTTACTTTTTGCTTCAACTGGCTGTCCAAATCCACTGAAAGATCGGAAATCCTGTCTGCAACTGTGTTTCTTGTCAGGCTGATATTTGCAAAAGCCTGCCGCTTTTCAGGGCACACAATCTCCGCTGCCTTCATCATGCATGTTTTTACAAATTCACCCTCACTAAATGGTTTTGAAGCCACTGCGATTTCATTAGCAATGAGGTAGCTAGCTTTCACTGCAGCGTCACTGATGTCTCGGCTGTGAGTAAACACAGACTGCTGTTTCTTCAGACCCGCCAACAGTTCATTCACCTTCTCTCATCTCCGCTGTCCTTGAAAGTTGTCATATTTGTCGGCATGAAGACTCACATAGTGGCGACGAAGGTTATATTCTTTCAGCACTGCAACATGCTCTGAACACACCAAACATACAGCTTTCCCATTCAATTCCGTGAATAAATAGGATGACCATTTTTCTTGGAACACTCTGCACTCTGCGTCCACTTTTCTCTTTTTTGACAGAGACATATTGGGGCAATGAGGGTGCCAAAGCACATAATGTTAAAAGTAGAAGCCGTAATAAATATCGCGGGCAAAACAAAGTAGCTCATTGGCTGCACGTGCTTGACCTACTTGCTCTGCCCCGGTATAAACAGTTTGCTTGCTTAACACAATTGCTATTGCGCCATCCAGTGGACGCAATTGGAACAGCAGTTTATTTTATAGAAAAAATGCAGCGCATTTTTATACTTTACAAAAAAAATATATATATATTTTTTTTCTTCTCAAAATCATCTCGCGGGCCGGATTAAACCCGTTTGCGGGCCTGATCCGGCCCGCGGGCCGTACATTTGACACCCCTGGTGTAGATAGTAAGTATAGACCGGAAGTAGAGGCCTGGGCATTGTTGTTCACTAATTTACTCCAAGTAGGGAAAGGATGGTGGGGTTGAAAAGTAATAAAGGGGAGTATATATAAAAAAAAAAAAAAAACATGGGGGGATTGGAAGTAATGCAGACAATTACATTGATAGAAGATACAATCTATCTGCAATATTAAGCTGATCCATTCCCCCCCCCCCCCAAAAAAAAAAAAAAGGTTATTGACTTCATGGACCTTGTTTCTCAGGCTGCATATGTTAATATGGGCTATTTCTAGCACTTTTCTGGGTTGCTTGATTGTTTTTAATGCTTTACTGGGAAGCTTATCAGAAGTAGACTTGCTCATGTAATTTATATTGGAGCTGATAGTGCAGGGTGAGCTGCCCACAGTCCTTTTTATATCCGTACCCACAAAGGCCCTCATTTACATATCTGTAGATAACCCCACCCACCTTTAGGCTGGCTGTAACTTTCCACAGTATGGAATTTCTTATCTTTAACAGTTTCTAGCCTCCCTTCCCTGTTAGTGGTTTCATAAGTTGCTGTCAACCAGGCTACTTCTCCTATCTTGTCTGAAAAGGTTAGTCACACATATTTAATGGATTATTGTCTTATAATTCTAACCCAGTTCACACAGTTATACAGTATCGGGGTGGAATATTTTTGTCATTACATTAAACATACAAATTCATCTATCATCTCTCTCTTTAGCCCCTCAAACATCGGTGGCTTAAGATTGATGGAAAATAGGTTGATCTGTTTTGCTCTGTCACTGAACCCTTCTGGTCCTGTCTTCAGCTACCAGGTGGAGAGCGGGGGATTGTCTGTGAAGAAGGCAAGTAAGAGCAAGACTGTGGAGAAGACCAGGAAAGCCCTGAGTCTGGAGGAGGCCCAACTGGAGCTGCTGCAGCAGAGCAGAACTCTCACCAGACAAGCCCCGGTCAGGTAACTACACTGACACTGTGCAACCATGTAGACTCAAGACTTGGGCCTTTTCATAGTCGCATAAACATACCTGTTTTGTTTTCTCTTTGAAGCTAAGGCCTCTGTGTGACTGTTGGTCTGTCAGGAACCTGCTAAAGCCACAGACTTCACCAGTAACGTCATGCTGATGATCTCTTGTCTTCCACAGGTCTCAGACGTTCGATGTGGACAGACGTTTGGAGAGGACTGTAAGCATCGGTTTACAAAGTGTACGTTCACTACTGACTTTTTGACACTGTTTGTGGTTGGGATGGCTACACTCCGCTGCTTTACTTTATTAAGTTTTCAAGACTTCTCAGTAACATGGTTGATTTAGTAATGCTTTTCCTCTTCTGTTCTACAGAGTTTTATAAAGCACAACAAAACATTCCACAAGCTGTTTCCTGACATTCCAGAGAGTGAAGACTTGCTACATGGTAAGTGAAGTTTTGAATATTCTCTGTGGCCAAAGGTGGCTCTCCAAACGAAATGTGACCCTTGTGCCAAATAGTCATGTCATGGAAACGGCTAGTCATGCTTCTCACAAAGTCATAATCGCAAAAACCATGAGCGGTGACTTAAAAAAAATAAACTAATCGTTCAAACGATGGCATGGTTAGGCTAAGCTGCGGCAAGGGTTGCCATAGTAACTGACAATGGTGCACGTTAATCTGGCAGTCATTTTGACCTATACCCACGCTGACCGACAGCGCTTGCTGTGTCGTCATGCTGCCAGGACTTCTGTAACTAACGCTCCCATGTCCTCCCTCTCTCCCACAGCGTACATCTGTGCCCTGCAGAAGGAAGTACTCTACCACGGCAGGCTCTATGTCACCAAACATCACGCGTGCTTCCACTCCTCCGTGCTGCTCAAGGACACCAAGGTAAGTGACCCTTGACCCTGAATGGGCGACCCTGACCCTTGATTGTTTGTCTGTATAATAGTTTTTTACATGGCATAGCAGTAGGCTGTTCTGTATGGAAAATGGACTAGGCTTTTCAGTTAAACAACATTGTTTTGAAGTTTGTCCTATTTGTAAATGGACAGTTTGGCAGTCCTATTACTAGCTAATGGAGAAATGTATACATATCCCCCAGCTTTCTTACCCAATGACGTGTTCATGTTTAACACAGTTTTATTTATATACTGAACAAAAATATAAACACAACATGCAACAATTTCAAAGATTTTACTGAGTTACAGTTCATATAAGGAAATCCGTCAATTTAAATAAATATATTAGGCCCTAACCTATGGATTTCACATGACTGGGAATACAGATATGCATCTGTTTGCCAGATACCTTAAGAACAATGGGCCTCAGGATCTCCTCACGATATTTCTGTGCATTCAAATGGCCGTTGATAAAATGCAATTGTTCTTTTTTTCATGAAATAAAAGCCCAAAAGGCATTTGACTTAGTGCGTTGTGACGGTTACTGTATCAAGTGATGGTCTGTTGCTCCTCTGTCGGTTTCTACAGTTGGTGATCCCTGTGACCAGCGTGCAAATTCTGAAGAAGCAGAACACTGCCCTACTGTTGCCCAACGCCCTGTCTATCCGCACCGAGGGAGAAAAGGTCAGAGGTCACTTCCTCAGCTGTCCCATTGGCACAGTGCATAGTCCACCATTAGACTCTGCCACCTTAATCTGATGATTAGATCTATACTGGTGGTTTTAATATCAATCTTTAATAGAGGGCTTTCTAAGTCATCAGACAAGTTACGTAACACACATTGACCTCTGATGGATGACATGTAAGATTTTAATCTGATTAATGACTGGCTTATTTAACATAATGTTCATTTGAAGGTGAATGGTTGTATCCTTGCATGTTCCAGGGCATACAAGGGCATCCAGGCTAAAATGTCTCTCTCCTGTGTGTTTTCAGTACCTGTTTGTGTCTTTGCGGAACCGAGAGGCGTGTTACAAGCTCCTGCGGTCCGTGTGTCCTCAACTGAAGGATGGAAGTGCTAACAGCAGCCCTGTATTCTCCTCTGCTGAGAATAGTTTTGATCAGGACAAGCTGGTGGTAAGTTATAATCTTCAAGTTCATAAAGATGTCATTTTATAAAGTTTAAAGTCAGCCTAATGGATTTACCTGAACGACAGTACTGCAGATACTACAGAGGTCCTTCGTAACTCACCGATACTTCCTCATATTCCACTGTAGCTGTTTTGGGCTCTGTTTTTGAAGCTGGTTTTAACCCACTGTCTCTCACCATGTCCCTCTCTCATAGAACTCCAGTCAGTCCAGTCTAGAGGACAGTTTTGACCAGCTGGATGGGTCAGACCCCAAGCTCTTTCTCGACTCACCCACACCAAATAAAGGTGAGTAAGCCTAACTGGAAGACCAGAGTGGTATTTTACGAAGCAGGTTTGAGGAGATATTTATTTGTATGTATGTATATATATATATATATATAACTTTGGTCAGCTCTGAGTTCAACTCGGTATAACAGGTCATACGAAAGTGGGTCACGTTTTAACCAGGTACATTTCTATGGCAACGAATCCCTCAGCACTAACCTGCTCCGGGGCGGGCTAACTCCATTTACCCTGAATGAAGTGTCTGAGCCACGAGTTGAGGACCAATGAAATCAGATTCCCTCCCTCTCGCAATTTTGTATGACTTAATACAATATAATATTTTGTCGATAGGAGTGGGGGAAAAGGAGCTTGTTGTTGTACGTTGATAAACACACAAGTCGGCATTAACCATAAGTAATAAAATAAAGACTGCACTTCTAAAAGCCTTTTTCACACAATAGCCTGCTGAAACGGCAATAACTTTTCTTTCATTTTGATTTCGGCACAAATTAAAATGTGACACTGACTCGCCCATGGATTGATGTTTCAGCATTGTCTCAATGAGGAGTTGTGTGACATGCGTGCACAGTTACAAGCCTGCTAGATTTAGTGGCAGGCGGATGAGGAATATCCACCGTCGTAGTACAGATGAAGCCTGAGCTGGAATGTGAAGCTAACTGAAGCTGGTTAGCTTTAGAAAATCCTGAGTAGATCTGGCTTGCTTCGTAGGATACCCCTGTGGCCAGTAATGGCCTGTTTCCCTTGAGCATGCTTTTTAGTCTAGAACTAGGTTTAATGTTAAGCACAATGTTCAACCTCTCCTACAGGTCCTAATGTGTAGACTGATAAAGTTTTAGTTGGCTACATGTGAGCGTTATCTGTTGTGTACATACCTGACCTCCATATGCAAAGTCCAAGGTTATGTTTTTTTCCCCCCTTTCCTCTTCAGACCTTGTGCCTCAAGAGAGCAGATCCACCCTTAGGAGCATAAACGCACAGCAGAGAGACGGCTCCTCAGAGGACCTCTCAGGTAAACACACACACAACGTAGGCCTATGTTTCCAGCTGGCTCCTTTTCTCATGCAAACAGAAATACACGTGACTTTACAAAAGCTTTCACGCAGCGAGCCACTGACAAGCCAGTTATTTCAGTTAGTCGTGTGTGTGTGTGCCAAAGTGGGATTGATTTTATTTGGCGATTTTAAAAAATACAAATAAATGCATACAAAGCCGTCCTGGCTAGAGATTACATACAGGTGCTAACCAAGTGTTCCGTCTCTCCCGGGTCAGGTGGCTCGTGGGTGTGGAGTGTGGTGGACAAAGCCCGCTCCCTTCTCATCCAGAGAGACGCCGGCAGCCTCAACACTCTCCTCTTCATATACCTAATACTGTAAGTGACCTCTAAATAACCTTTAACCTGTAAGTGACCTCTAACATCTTTACTATACACGTAGTCTATTCTGTGTTTGTTCAGTTGAATGGCATTCGTGGGTGTATAAACTTGAGGGCCTCTCGTTTCACAGAACACGTTTCTAGGCATATACTCTGCAGGCATGGTAACCAAATGTTCCTAACAGCATTTGCATACATGTGCTTAGTGACGTGATAAAATGACAACATGAGGGAAAGCTATGCCACTGGTTAAAGATGCACTATGTGGAAATCACTCCGCCATTTCCTAACTGCTAAAATCCTAATAGTTCCCCTCATTTCAGTTTATGTGACAAAACAAGCAAGTATAGTGTAGAGAATCATTGTACCAACTAAACCGCTGTGAAATATATTTTCCATAACCAACAATATTGTATATTCAGCTGTTTATAAGCCGGTGTACACAACCGAAAGTAAAAGATGCAAAAATGAAACTTAAAAAAACAGGAAGTATAGAAATGGCACATATAGAACAGATCTACCGCTTCTTAGACTGGCTTTCAATGAGAATGACAGAACTATAACTCACATTTCTGCGAATTGTCGGGTCGCCCCAAAAAGTTAGATATTGCAGCTTTGCGTAACGGTTCTGACCTGTTTGAGTACAGAAGGCCCTGCAGCGTCATATCTAGATGATCTGGGACTACCTGCTGTGTTTAACCATTGGAATGTGCTCTTTCAAGACTATATATGACATTTAGCAGACGCTCTTATCCAAAGCGACTTAGTCATGCGTGCATACATTTTACATAGGGGTGGTCCCGGGAATCGACACACGTACTACCCTAGCGTTACAAGTGCCGTGCTCTACCAACTGAGCTACAAAGGACCACGCGATGACATTTTAGATTTAGAGGAAACTCATTTTGCATGACCTATGTCTACTTTGAATGATGTGAAATGAAGCTGTGTGAGAAGTGTATTGGGGAGCGTGACTTTAACATTCTGTGTGGGTGTTTTTTAGGGTGGTACTGCTGCTGCTGTCGTCGGGGTACATCGGCCTCCGCATCGTGGCTCTGGAGGAACAGCTGACCTCTCTGGGCGCCCTCCCTGAATTCTCCTCACAGAGTGGGTAAGACGACCCCACCCAACCACACAGCAACCATACCACAACCTCCACATACCACAACCACAACTAGCAACCTTTTATATATGAACGTAAGCATAACTATTTTCATTGCCTGGCGCCAGATTCTGATCGGCTTTAGCCAACTCCTCTGAATATCTTTGATCGCTATACAATGCATGGTAGGACCTGGTCAGCGGAGTTGGCTCAAGCAGATGGAGATCTTAGACCAGGCTGCTGCTCAATGGAAGATATGCCGTATCTCTGTGCTGTGGTTATACACAGGTGTGATTTCAGACAACTCTTGACTGAGACTTTTGATTACCTAAGATATCTTATCTGCTCTTTTGTGGTTGTGCAAGTTGCCTCTCCCTCCCTTTCAGAGCTCTGACTCAAATTCCCATAAGAGATGCAGCTCAGCTGATGAAAAGCCAAATTATTTTGTATCGCAAAGAGGCGTATTGTGTTTTCAGGCCTTAATTTTTTTAAATAATTATACTCAACTGCCTTCTTTCTTAGGTACAAGGACACATAACCCTGATTGGCCAGAGGAGATGTTGGAGGACGTGACAATATGGTGCCAGTTGAAGATCTACCAATGGAAAAAAGAGAACTGGAGCTCTCGTGTTGAAGATATACTGTCCTCATCCCAGAAGAACTTGAAGGAAGAACTAGGAGACATTTTGACAGTGTTCTAGTGCTGGCCCGTCACTTCCTTGCATATAGGAGTTGTAGAAGCACCTCCCTGTATGATCTCAGACAGACGGGTATCTCAAAGGGCTATATTTAAGAGCGCTAGACCCAGGCCAGCCACGACTCGCAGCAAGCGGCACCAAGCCAACACATACACACACACACACACACAAACACAAATGACCTGCTGTGTGTCTGTGACTTGAAACCAAAGCCAACTGGCTCAAACTGAGCACAAACTGAAGAGGGGAGGCGATAGTCAACTCAATCTGCTCTCAGATCAGATTGACAAGAAGCGATTTCTCAGATTTTCCAGAGAACTCTGGAATATGTACGCATTTCCATTCTACGTATTCTCTTCAAGAGCATGTGGTCTGTGCAGACTACCCAAATCCAGCGTAGTCCTGCGTTTGCTTTAACACCTCCCCTAAGGTACCAGTGTTATGCAGAGCCAAAGATACAGAGTGCACGTCTTTTGCATGAGCGCACAGAGATGACTTTGACTTTATCTCCTGCTATGGCATCCCATCATTTCATTAGGGAGTTGCAAGTCGATCTGTATTTAATCTTTCACCACTAAGCCATCTGCGGGTACTCTTGGATGATTCTTCTGGTAATCGGCCATGATTAATATCTTGTCTTACACGGATCAGCTAGCCGAGCAGCCATTTTAATTTTCTCTCCTGACAGTCTCTTCCTCTCCTCTCTTTTTTAAGATCAGCAGTATTAATCCTGCCATTTGCATAATTCTAAACCTGTTTAATGATCAATCCTTTGGAGGCCACTCCCTCGATTCTCGCTGGATGCATCTTCAACGAGTATGATCAGGTCGTCGTCTCGGTAACATTTCCTACATCTTCTACTACTTCGATCATCAAAGTAGTTTTGGCAAATTCCAAACCAATACTATTGTCTTGTTCAGATTTAATATATCTGATGACTTATGTACTGTTTAGAAGGAACTGACGCGTTTTAAAAAGCAAAAAATCTAACCTCTAGTCGTTGACAGGCCTGTTGAGAACAAACGCTTGTTCCTGCTGGTTCAGACGTTTCAGGACTGTTCAAGTAGCAACGTACTGTATTGTATGTTATTCTGTCTGGAACATCAGATAAGTGACTGATGGATTATGCACACTCCTTTGAGTCACCTTTTGAGAGAACAACCATAAAAGTGTAACTATCAAGCGACATTGTTACTGAGGTCCTATTTTCAACAGAAAGAGAAGAGGTGGTCCAGAAAATAAATTTCAATATGTAATAAAGATTATCCGCGGGGGGGGGGGGGGGGGAGAGATTAGTAACCTGTAGGTGTTTTTGTTTTTTAAATGGAGTCTGATGTTGAGGTGAGAATTGTTTGTTAAAAAAAAAAAACATGAGGTGAAAATTAATGGTTCTGGTGAGCGAGCCAGGGCACTTTAACAGTTGTTGAACTTTAACCTGCCCAAATCCAAAGACATCACATTTGACTGAGGTGGTGGGGAAGCAGGTGTTTTGTTCTCTAGTTACTATTTGATGGTGTTCTTCTCAGGGGTGGGTGCAACCTGCCACAGTTTCAGGGTCACTGCTTTTCCTTCGCCATTTCACGACTCAGGATCGGGGTTGTCACACACACAGTTTGTCCTTGTCCACCAGAGAGAATGCCCTATCCACTTTTCATTGAGAATCACATTGTACCTTTGCAATATATCAGTCTGTGATTTTTTGTTTTAAGTTGTTTGTTAGTTTTTTTTCTTTTCATGTTTTTCGACGAACAAATTGAAACATATCGACAATTAATCTAACATCTGACTGACTAGCTCAGTACTGGGTGTTCTGTGTTGACGGGACATGAAGAGCGTTGAAGTGACGTCTGTTATAACGATTGGGTAGTTGTAGTCAGATGTTGGGCTAAAAGATGTATGCCTACATGCCATAAAGCAGTACTGTCCGTTGTCTTCCTTCTCCATCAGTGGATAGCACATGTCAAATATATTCAAATGGACACAATGCAAGAATCTCAATGACGAGCCCAGTATTTGTGTGGTTTTGCGTTTATTGAAGTGTTGTAAATAATTTATGTCCTTCATTCTACTTCATTCTTGTATTTATTTGCATTCTATGTAATTCAAAGTAGTAGTCTCTGTGAGATTTTGCTTTGGTATTGTTCAACAATAAATCAACTGTTGCAAGAACAACTGTATTTGTATCCGTTTGTTTAAATGCAAAAGTTACATTTGGAAATTGTCATTTAGCAAACGCTCTTATCCAGAGTGACTTACAGGAGCAATTAGGGTTAAGTGCCTTGCACAACGGCACATCGACAGATTTTTCCACCTAGTCTGCTCGGGGATTCAAACCAGCGACCTTTCGGTTACTGGCCGAACGCTCTTAAAACCGCTAGGCTACCTGCCGCCCAGTTAAATGCATATGTTAATGTAAAGATATTTTCTGGCCTGCAAATGTAGCCTACAGTATTTGAAGGCTCCTGTTGCGGTTTGAATATTTCTATCACTATATTGCCTTTAAAGCACCACCCAGAGGTGAGTAGAGAAGAATTTGTGGAAGAAAATTACACATGTTGAAGTACAACCCTAACCCTACTTTAAACCACGCCCCAGGCTTAAGGGTGTGACTCAGTGACCAGGAAGGTGGTCAATTTGCATTTGTTAAAAAAAAATAAAAAAAATGGCTTCATTGTCTATTAACCAGAAAACGGATTAAGACTAAGCAATGAACTAGAGACCAGGCTGGAGTCAAATATTCAATTTTATTCTGTTCAGCAGATTTGACCAGACACAGGTTGTTTCCATAGCTGTTGTCACATTGCTATCAGTGACAATAGTAAAGACTAGTGGTTGGTAGATTTTTCTTTAGTATGCAGGTAAAAGATGAGTTCCATTTAGCTTTCTTGAACGTTGGTAGGGGGCGGTTCTGCAACGTTCTTCTGAAAGGCACAGAGTTGGAACACACCTGAAAGTTCGAGCAACAAGGAAATAGTCACTGCGTTACATTTGACAATATGCCAACACCATGTACTTAGAGGGACTAAGACTTCTGGCAAGTCTGAATTTGGACGGCCTGAAAAGCTATTTGCAGCCAATGTGACCTTGACACAATCTACAGCACCTGCACTGTCCGTTGCTGGCAGATCCATCCTAACCACAGATCTGTTGAAGGAGTGCGTGTTGCTAATCGAAGATCGATTGCAGCGGATCCAAACCCCCACTACAGACTGCACGCTACATTGAAATATAGCTTATGTACAAGACATGCTATCTAAAACACATTTAAAGACCGATGGGTTTATTAGAGAAGGAGTTTACCAGCAGCGAAAGATAAGATGATGGCCACCCAAGCTACGATGTAGGACCAGGAGAAGCGCCAATCAAGGAAGCGCTTGCCAAAGAAGTTGACCGTCACGCCAGTGTAGATGGCCAGAGCTAACAGAGCTAGGAAACCTGAGGGATGAGACCGAGTGGTGGAAGAAGAGAGAAACATGTTGTGGCCAAAACAGAAACGCTTGTTGAAGAATGGTGATGTCAAGTCTATAAACAAATTTACTAAATGTAATTCCTGACTGCTACACTATCCCATACTTCCTACTTTCAGTCTCCTTTCCTTTCCTCTCCTCTCATCCACCTTTCCGCTCCTCCACCCTCTCCTTTCCTCTCATCCACCTCTCCGCTCCTCCACCCTCTCCTTTCCTCTCATCCACCTCTCCACTCCTCCACCCTCTCCTTTCCTCTCATCCACCTCTCCACTCCTCCACCCTCTCCTTTCCTCTCCTCTCATCCACCTCTCTCCTCTCCTCTCCTCTCATCCACCTCTCCGCTCCTCCACCCTCTCCTTTCCTCTCCTCTCATCCACCTCTCTCCTCTCCTCTCATCAACCTCTCCGCTCCTCCACCCTCTCCTTTCCTCTCCTCTCATCCACCTTTCCGCTCCTCCACCCTCTCCTTTCCTCTCATCCACCTCTCCGCTCCTCCACCCTCTCCTTTCCTCTCCTCTCATCCACCTCTCTCCTCTCATCAACCTCTCCTCTCATCCACCCCTCCTCTCCCTCTCCTCCAACTTTCCTCTCCCTCTCAACCTTTCCTCTCCTCTCATCCACCTCTCCTCTCCCTCTCCTCTCATCCACCCCTCCTCTCCCTCTCCTCCACCTTTCCTCTCCACTCCTCCACCTTTCCTCTCCTCCACCCTCCTCTCCCTCTCCTCTCATCCACCTCTCCTCTCCCTCTCCTCTCATCCACCCCTCCTCTCCCTCTCCTCTCATCCACCTATCCTCTCCCCTCCTTGAAGGAACTGGACAGATCAAAGTAAACCCCCTGTAGGTCTTACATGCGTTTAACTTTCCTGTCTTTTCAGATGGGGTGTTTACCTGACAGGAGCAGAGCGAAGCCCCCCGTCCGGACCCTCCTGCTCTTGGTGCCGTTGACGAAGGCACTCAGGCCCAGCAATACGCCAGCAAAGCAGCTCAGCACGGACAGTAGCATGAAGGCCCTTGTCGCATCCCAGAAGGCTGTGCAGAGAGGACACCGTCATTTAAGTAAGTATATTAACCTCTACGAGATCGGTGTCCCATATACGGGACGGTTGAGCTAACGTGCGCTAATGTGATTAGCATGACTGTTGTAAGTAACAGCAAACTTTCCAGGACATAGACATGTCTTATTTGGGCAGAAAGCTTTAATTATTGTTAATCTAACTGCACTGTCCAATTTACAGTAGCAATTACAGTGAAAAAATACCATGCTATTGTTTGAGGAGAGTGCACAACAACAGAACTTATCATGGCAACTGGTTTGATACATTCACCTCTGACGGTAAATAATGTACTTACGTTCAGTAATCTTGCTCTGATTTGTCATCCTGAGGGTCCCAGAGATAAAATGTAGCATAGTTTTGTTTGATCAAATCCATTTTTATATTCAAATGTAGGAACTGGGTTCTACAGTTTGAACCCCTGCTGTCTCTGGCTCCACACCCACCCCGCCCGGTCATCTAGATGTGTGAAAGTTAGTGTATAAGCTAATGATCCGTCATGTATGACATTCCTGGGAGAG
The DNA here is from genome assembly GCF_964263955.1 of Coregonus lavaretus. Classification (NCBI taxonomy): domain Eukaryota; kingdom Metazoa; phylum Chordata; class Actinopteri; order Salmoniformes; family Salmonidae; genus Coregonus; species Coregonus lavaretus. The sequence continues at coordinate 53,424,857 of NC_139998.1, forward strand.
TGTAAACTTACATTTTGTATTACCATATCATTTTTGTATGTTCTCTATAGTTATGTGCTTGAAAATGTATCAATTTACGTATTTGGCACATTTGGGTAGACTTGATACAAAATAGTCCAGTATTGCAATGCATCACTGGAGCAATCTGAAACTTTGCACAGACACTGCTTCCATCTAGTGGCCAAAATCTAAACTGCAATATTATATTGTGGCCTTTCTCTTGTATTTCAAAAAAATAAAACGCATGATGTTTTGTTTGTATTATCTTTTACCAGATCTAATGTGTTACATTTTTCTACATTAATTTCACATTTCCACAAACTTCAAAGTGTTTCCTTTCAAATGGTATCAATAATATTCATATCCTTGCTTCAGGTCCTGAACTACAGGCAGTTAGATTTGGGTATGTCATTTTCCACATTTTGTTACACCTTATTCTAAAATGTATTAAATAGTTTTTTTCCTCATCAATCTACACACAATACCCCATAATGACAAAGCAAAAAAATAAAAGGTTTTTAGAATTTTTTGCACATTTATTAAAAATAAAAAACGGAAATATCACATTTACAAAATTATTCAGACCTTTTACTCAGTACTTTGTTGAAGCACTTTTGGCAGCGATTACAGCCTTGAGTCTTCTTGGGTATGACGCTACAAGTTTGGCACACCTGTATTTGGGGAGTTCCTCCCATTCTTCTCTGCAGATCCTCTTAAGCTCTGTCAGGTTGGATGGGGAGTGTCGCTGCACAGCTATTTTCAGGTCTCTCCAGAGATGTTAGATCGGGTTCAAGTCCGGGCTCTGGCTGGGCCACTCAAGGACAATCAGAGACTCCTGCATTGTCTTGGCTGTGTGCTTAGGGTCGTATTTCTCTTTTTTTAATTTTAATAAATTTGCAAACATTTCTACAAACCTGTTTTCGCTTTGTCATTATGGGGTATTGTGTGTAGATTGAAGAGGAAAACATGTAATTTAATAAATTTTAGAATAAGGCTGTAACGTAACAAAGTGGAAAAAGTGAAGGGGTCTGAATACATTCCGAATGCTCTATACATACAAAGGACAGTAAATGGCACTGGGTCACAATAGTTGAGGTTAAAGGGGTAGTTCACCCAAAATACAAAATAACTTGTATGTTACCATACCTTAATAGTAGTCTATCGGCCAAGAAAAAGTGTGATCCCCACGTGTTTGTATACATAGCGATACCATAGCCGCCATCTGCATTAGCCACGTTAGCGTTGATAACAAAAACACACTGAGAATCAATGGACCCCAGGTAGCATGCTCAAATCAACCTCAAAGTATGACAAATGAATAGAGAGGATCCAAAAACAACAAGTTTAAAAGTAGTGTGTACGCTCTACTACTCGGTACTCACCCACAGTGATGGTGTGGGCGTGGCACTTGTGATTGATGCAAAACCTCCAGAGGCCCTGATTGGCCGACGCTCCCGAGTAGCGGTACTGCATCCAGAAGTCGGTCGCCGTGGAGACGATGAGGAGCACGAGGGCGGCCACACCACAGAGTGTACCCCCTCCTGCTAAAGTGTACAGCATCAAGGAGAACCCTGGGATAGCACAGTCCTCCTAAATGCACTGCAACTATTTGAGCTACAAAAACGAGAGAATAATAGAAAATGGTTCATCACTGTGTTATCACTCTAATCAAATCAAATCACATCACATTTTATTTGCCACATGCCGAATACAACAGGTGTAGACATGACAGTGAAATGTTTACTTACAAAGCCCATAACCAACAATACAGTTTACGAAAAAATATGTTTTGCGAATAATTAAAGAGCAGCAGTAAAATAAAATAACAGTAGGGAGGTTATATACACCGTATGCTGTTATATCCTGTACATCTCCAAGTATAGGTTAACGTTTCAGTTACTTTTTTTAAAAGTTAAAGTTATTTTTATAATAGATCAGAGGGAACCATGCTTCATACTCATGACATGCATTACATAGAAGAGACTTGCTGTGGAATTAATAATTTTTACCTCTGAGAAAACAAGCCATAAAGTTATATGATCACATAGAGAAGCCCTTTATAGCAGGTTCAGAGACATCGAAATACATCAAACCATCGTCAAATGCGAAACAGATTTTTTTTTTTTTACTCTGTTCAACAGTTGCAGTCTAACCGAGCAAGTCTAAATTCAAACTAAACGTAAAGGAAGGTCCCCTTAAAATCTGCATGACAGAATTCTGGTGATACTTCAGGTTATTTTTGTTGTTGGCTCTGAGGGCAAGGTGACTGTGATGAATGTGAACTTTCCACACAGCTCAGATCAGCACATTGTTCCCACTAGGCTATCCACCAGCCCTTTGCTTTACCCTCCCCACGTGCTGGGGTGGACACCTGCTGGAGTAGACGCCGCAACGGTGTGTGGCATTGTTCACTGTTTCAGCCATGAGTTCAATTTGATAAAATGCATCCTTCCTTGGGTCTAATCTGGCATACTTTCATGGGGGAAAGCAGTTTAGTCTGATCTGTGATTAGGCTTAAAGGAAGGACTGAAGGGAAGGATGCATTTTTGAAGTATTCAAGCAGGGCCTTCATTTGGAAGTCAACCCTAACACCTTTACGCTTTAGAGTGGACACATCTGTAGTTTTATGGCATGTGGAGGTGGTGACACCTACCCTAATATAAGCACACCAACGACCTCTGCACTTCTAGTCATTATGCTGTGTTTTTGCGAAATAAATTACTCAAGTTGAAACCTCATTTCTAATCCATTCTAAAATGTAATTTCATTTCAAAATCTTTGAATGCACATTTCCATCTGATCAAGAGCAACCAAGTACAAAAGCAAACACCAGCAAATTGTGCCAAAGCAAAAACACAAAATGCCGCCATGTCAATGAGAATGCTGAACAAGCTGATTCAAACCATTGTTTCCAAGTAATTCCCCCAACGCTTCACAACTAATCTTCTGATGCTGAGCAATAGATCTGTCAGCATGTTGCTCTGTGACCAGCGTGATGGGGTGCCATACAAATACCCTTTTCACTCTACTGAGCTGTGCCGAATTGTACCTGTGCTGGCCTAGTTATGAATCCACCATAGCTGCTGGAACCCTGCTGGAAAGGGCAATGTGAAAAGATATGATTTGAAGAAATATCCACTTCATCCCAGTACAGTTCAGAGCAGCTCGATAGGGAGAAAATGTACAATATTCCATAGTTGCCGTTTCAATTCCTGCAGCAGCCTCAATTCATCAGAAGACCAAAAGCTCTAAAACAAATGTAAACCGGCCCATTTATACTCCAAAAAAGTTAATTTGTTTTAATTCTTCATAAACTTGAATAACAGGAAAGGGCCCCAAACCCAGGGGTGTCTCCAAAGACATGTCTTTGTATAAAGTCCATAAAAATGTTTTCAGATAGATACCTGTTGGTTGCTGTCTCTGTCCAGGGTTGTTGGCTGTCTGTGTGCGTCTGTCCTTTTTAAGCCCTCCACCCATGGCCCTCATTGTCTGCCTGTACAATAGAGGGAATGATCGAGGGCAACATGTGAATGATGGTAATCCCTCTCTCTCACTCTCTCGTTCCCTCGTTTACCATCTCTCTATTGCACACCATTACCCCTGGGCCCTGTGCCTCCCGACTCTCTCCCTCTAACCTGTACGCTTGCTAGTTCTCTCCATCTGTCTTAAACCTTCCCTCATGGCCTCCCCTCTCTCCCTCTAACCTGTACCCTTGCTAGTTCTCTCCATCTCTCTGAAACCTTCCCTCATGGCCTCCCCTCTCTCCCTCTAACCTGTACGCTTGCTAGTTCTCTCCATCTGTCTGAAACCTTCCCTCATGGCCTCCCCTCTCTTCCTCTAACCTGTACGCTTGCTAGTTCTCTCCATCTGTCTGAAACCTTCCCTCATGGTCTCCCCTCCTCCTTAACTCTTATTCTCTCTGTCCTCTTTGTATCTTTCCTCTCAGAAAGTGGCTGATCAGCCCTGGCAGGCAGCGCTCTACATCATGGGACTTTGTGGCGAGGGCCACGACCCCCCGGGTTCAACCATACCAGGGCTGGGTTCACTATGTTCATTACCACAGTGGTGGGTACTGGGTACTATCCAGGGTCAGAATGGTGGTGGGTACTATCCAGGGTCAGAGTGGTAGTGGGTACTATCCAGGGTCAGAGTGGTGGTGGGTACTATCCAGGGTCAGAGTGGTGGTGGGTACTATCCAGGGTCAGAGTGGTGGTGGGTACTATCCAGGGTCAGAGTGGTAGTGGGTACTATCCAGGGTCAGAGTGGTAGTGGGTACTATCCAGGGTCAGAGTGGTAGTGGGTACTATCCAGGGTCAGAGTGGTAGTGGGTACTATCCAGGGTCAGAGTGGTAGTGGGTACTATCCAGGGTCAGAGTGGTGGTGGGTACTATCCAGGGTCAGAGTGGTGGTGGGTACTATCCAGGGTCAGAGTGGTGGTGGGTACTATCCAGGGTCAGAGTGGTACTGGGTACTATCCAGGGTCAGAGTGGTAGTGGGTACTATCCAGGGTCAGAGTGGTAGTGGGTACTATCCAGGGTCAGAGTGGTAGTGGGTACTATCCAGGGTCAGAGTGGTGGTGGGTACTATCCAGGGTCAGAGTGGTGGTGGGTACTATCCAGGGTCAGAGTGGTAGTGGGTACTATCCAGGGTCAGAGTGGTAGTGGGTACTATCCAGGGTCAGAGTGGTGGTGGGTACTATCCAGGGTCAGAGTGGTAGTGGGTACTATCCAGGGTCAGAGTGGTACTGGGTACTATCCAGGGTCAGAGTGGTACTGGGTACTATCCAGGGTCAGAGTGGTGGTGGGTACTATCCAGGGTCAGAGTGGTGGTGGGTACTATCCAGGGTCAGAGTGGTAGTGGGTACTATCCAGGGTCAGAGTGGTGGTGGGTACTATCCAGGGTCAGAGTGGTGGTGGGTACTATCCAGGGTCAGAGTGGTAGTGGGTACTATCCAGGGTCAGAGTGGTGGTGGGTACTATCCAGGGTCAGAGTGGTGGTGGGTACTATCCAGGGTCAGAGTGGTAGTGGGTACTATCCAGGGTCAGAGTGGTAGTGGGTACTATCCAGGGTCAGAGTGGTAGTGGGTACTATCCAGGGTCAGAGTGGTAGTGGGTACTATCCAGGGTCAGAGTGGTACTGGGTACTATCCAGGGTCAGAGTGGTAGTGGGTACTATCCAGGGTCAGAGTGGTAGTGGGTACTATCCAGGGTCAGAGTGGTAGTGGGTACTATCCAGGGTCAGAGTGGTAGTGGGTACTATCCAGGGTCAGAGTGGTAGTGGGTACTATCCAGGGTCAGAGTGGTAGTGGGTACTATCCAGGGTCAGAGTGGTAGTGGGTACTATCCAGGGTCAGAGTGGTAGTGGGTACTATCCAGGGTCAGAGTGGTAGTGGGTACTATCCAGGGTCAGAGTGGTGGTGGGTACTATCCAGGGTCAGAGTGGTGGTGGGTACTATCCAGGGTCAGAGTGGTAGTGGGTACCATCCAGGGTCAGAGTGGTAGTGGGTACCATCCAGGGTCAGAGTGGTAGTGGGTACTATCCAGGGTCAGAGTGGTAGTGGGTACTATCCAGGGTCAGAGTGGTGGTGGGTACTATCCAGGGTCAGAGTGGTGGTGGGTACTATCCAGGGTCAGAGTGGTAGTGGGTACTATCCAGGGTCAGAGTGGTGGTGGGTACTATCCAGGGTCAGAGTGGTGGTGGGTACTATCCAGGGTCAGAGTGGTAGTGGGTACTATCCAGGGTCAGAGTGGTGGTGGGTACTATCCAGGGTCAGAGTGGTAGTGGGTACTATCCAGGGTCAGAGTGGTAGTGGGTACTATCCAGGGTCAGAGTGGTAGTGGGTACTATCCAGGGTCAGAGTGGTAGTGGGTACTATCCAGGGTCAGAGTGGTAGTGGGTACTATCCAGGGTCAGAGTGGTAGTGGGTACTATCCAGGGTCAGAGTGGTAGTGGGTACTATCCAGGGTCAGAGTGGTGGTGGGTACTATCCAGGGTCAGAGTGGTAGTGGGTACTATCCAGGGTCAGAGTGGTGGTGGGTACTATCCAGGGTCAGAGTGGTAGTGGGTACTATCCAGGGTCAGAGTGGTAGTGGGTACTATCCAGGGTCAGAGTGGTGGTGGGTACTATCCAGGGTCAGAGTGGTGGTGGGTACTATCCAGGGTCAGAGTGGTAGTGGGTACCATCCAGGGTCAGAGTGGTAGTGGGTACCATCCAGGGTCAGAGTGGTAGTGGGTACTATCCAGGGTCAGAGTGGTGGTGGGTACTATCCAGGGTCAGAGTGGTAGTGGGTACCATCCAGGGTCAGAGTGGTAGTGGGTACCATCCAGGGTCAGAGTGGTAGTGGGTACTATCCAGGGTCAGAGTGGTAGTGGGTACTATCCAGGGTCAGAGTGGTAGTGGGTACTATCCAGGGTCAGAGTGGTAGTGGGTACCATCCAGGGTCAGAGTGGTAGTGGGTACTATCCAGGGTCAGAGTGGTAGTGGGTACTATCCAGGGTCAGAGTGGTAGTGGGTACTATCCAGGGTCAGAGTGGTAGTGGGTACCATCCAGAGTCAGAGTGGTAGTGGGTACTATCCAGGGTCAGAGTGGTGGTGGGTACTATCCAGGGTCAGAGTGGTGGTGGGTACTATCCAGGGTCAGAGTGGTAGTGGGTACTATCCAGGGTCAGAGTGGTGGTGGGTACTATCCAGGGTCAGAGTGGTGGTGGGTACTATCCAGGGTCAGAGTGGTACTGGGTACTATCCAGGGTCAGAGTGGTGGTGGGTACTATCCAGGGTCAGAGTGGTAGTGGGTACTATCCAGGGTCAGAGTGGTGGTGGGTACTATCCAGGGTCAGAGTGGTGGTGGGTACTATCCAGGGTCAGAGTGGTAGTGGGTACTATCCAGGGTCAGAGTGGTACTGGGTACTATCCAGGGTCAGAGTGGTACTGGGTACTATCCAGGGTCAGAGTGGTAGTGGGTACTATCCAGGGTCAGAGTGGTGGTGGGTACTATTCAGGGTCAGAGTGGTAGTGGGTACTATTCAGGGTCAGAGTGGTGGTGGGTACTATCCAGGGTCAGAGTGGTAGTGGGTACTATCCAGGGTCAGAGTGGTACTGGGTACTATCCAGGGTCAGAGTGGTAGTGGGTACTATCCAGGGTCAGAGTGGTGGTGGGTACTATTCAGGGTCAGAGTGGTGGTGGGTACTATCCAGGGTCAGAGTGGTGGTGGGTACTATCCAGGGTCAGAGTGGTAGTGGGTACCATCCAGGGTCAGAGTGGTAGTGGGTACTATCCAGGGTCAGAGTGGTGGTGGGTACTATCCAGGGTCAGAGTGGTAGTGGGTACTATCCAGGGTCAGAGTGGTGGTGGGTACTATTCAGGGTCAGAGTGGTAGTGGGTACTATTCAGGGTCAGAGTGGTGGTGGGTACTATCCAGGGTCAGAGTGGTAGTGGGTACTATCCAGGGTCAGAGTGGTACTGGGTACTATCCAGGGTCAGAGTGGTAGTGGGTACTATCCAGGGTCAGAGTGGTGGTGGGTACTATTCAGGGTCAGAGTGGTGGTGGGTACTATTCAGGGTCAGAGTGGTGGTGGGTACTATCCAGGGTCAGAGTGGTAGTGGGTACTATCCAGGGTCAGAGTGGTGGTGGGTACTATCCAGGGTCAGAGTGGTGGTGGGTACTATCCAGGGTCAGAGTGGTGGTGGGTACTATCCAGGGTCAGAGTGGCACACTGTACAGTACATGGTCACACACTGGTCCAGGGTTCTCCAGGGCCTATATTAACACCACTCTCCGAGTGTGTATTATAAACATTTCCAATTCACACGTTTATAAAACACACTAGTACACAAATATAAGCACCTACCATCACATCTGTTTCAGCACCCACCATCACATCTGTTTCAGCTAAATATGGTTCAGAGAGAAGACCTTAATAGTTCAATACTGAATACTTGAACCCGGTGCATTACAACAGGGCTGGATTGAAAGCCTGCACAGCCAGTAGCTCTTCGGGACTGGAGTTGGACAACCCTTCAGTAGTCCCCTGTAGCTCAGTTGGTAGAGCATGGCGCTTGCAACGCCAGGGTTGTGGGTTCGTTTCCCACGGGGGGCCAGTATGAAAACATTTATGGACTCACTAACTGTAAGTCGCTCTGGATAAGAGCGTCTGCTAAAATGACTAAAATGTAAATGTAGCAACCCTCTGGTTACTGTCTGTTGCCAAGTATAGGTCTCGGAGGGCCCTGGAGTAGTTACTGTCTGTTGCCAAGTATAGGTCTTGGAGGGCCCCAACAGACAATGCAGAGATCATCCCAGTTTGGATAGGAGTTGGGTCATTGTGAGTCCAGTTGGAGAAAGGTCCTGACACCTGCCTTGGTCCGTGATCTGTAGAACTAATAGGATGCAGCAGAGCAGATGGAAAAGTTTCTCTATCATGTGGAGTAGAGGGTTGTGTACACCTTGCATTTACATCTGCAGTGTGCTGAACGTCGGGCCAAACTGAGTAAGGCCGGGACTCAATCCGATCACGGGGTTATAGGCCATTTCTGATTGCGTTCACGATAAACGCTGCAATCTCTGCGAACACCGGAACATTACTTTAATACCTGGTCCTAACATGCATCCTGATCGTGGCCTCATTCTGGCCTCATTTTTTGACCGGTGTAGATAAAATACCTAATTGTGAAGGTTAGCGTTAAAGGATTGTTGAGGTAAGGTTAGAAGAAAGAGAAAAATACATTTTATAAACCATACTGTCAGCACACCTTTTCCCCCCAAACTAAAACCACAATGGAACTGATATTTTTTAAAATGATTTTATTCAAAAACAGCTTGATGTTTTGTTTTAATTAACAATAATCAAAACACAAACCATACAGGCAATTCTACAAAGAAAAAGTATTCATTTTCACTAACATCAGTATACAAATAGAGCTGATCTATTCACATAATACACATCAACAGAACAGGAAGGCATAGGGAACTCTGTGTGTGTGGATATTTCTGAATTGAGGACATCTCTTCAGTGGCAGGTTATATGAAGCCTTGTATGTCATCGTTCTAGTCGCTGTGGAAACCCTCTCCGTGGGAGTGTCGTTGCGTGTGAGGGTGGTGGGATGTCTCTGAACTGGAGGTATGTCTGCAGTGGAGGGGGAAGAGGAAGCTGTCGGACCACATCCGTCTGCATCAGAACCACTGAACCCAACTCTTCCCTGACCCGCAGCCTGCAGAGGTGAGAGAGAGGGGGCACACACTCTACACACACACACAGTAACATACACACACCATTATTATTTATCTGTTGACAGTTTTCCGTGTGTGTGTGCATGTGTCGGTCTTAGTTATGTGCATAATATCCAGTGGTTGAATGCCCTTATTGTGTCAGTCTGGATAAGACGTTCAGCTAAATGCTAAAAATGTCATTTGTACGTGTTTCTTACCGTGGTACGCGAGTGGTCTCCAGCAGGTGACCTCCTCTCGGTGTAGCAGTATGTCCTTTAGCGGGTGGGAAAGAGTCGACCAATTGACAAACTGCAGGAAGTAATTCACAACCTCACTGTCCGCCTTCCCCAGCCTGTAAGGTTGCTGCAACAGTAGGGATGGCTCCAGCCCTGCCTGAAGTAGCTGTGGCAGCCAGTAGGAGGCATGGCACACCATATCAAGCGCCTCACACACCAGCCCACGCAACTCTTCTGGACTGAGTGGGATCTTGCTCTGCTGCTCTGTCCTAGAGCTGAGCGAGATGGTCCTGCTTAGCTGCTCTGGTCCGGGGATGCTCCTGTGTTGTAAGACATACTGCAGCACATCGGATTTGCACGTGGCCAGAATGTAGAACCATTCCCGCCCGGTCAAAGTGGCCCCTGCGGCTACCAAGAAACGCGCCGAATCGCTGAAGGGCTGGGAGGATGTGCATTTCAAGGCGAGGGTGTAGGCGAGTGGCGATGTGGTGTCTGAGCTGAAGAGGGAGCTACAGTCCTGGGCGTCTGGGCTGAAGCCTGCCCTCAGCAGCAGATCTACACAGTGGCTGTGATTGTTCTTCACAGCAGAGTACAGCGGACTCAACTCACTCTCTCCACGGTCACACACCCGGTCTGTCACAGCAATCAGCCTGGCCAGGATAGAGTTGTGGCCGAACTCGGCAGCTGCGTGGATGGGGAGCTGTGGCCAGTTGTCGGAACAAGACAGGTTCGGGTTGGCATTGTGGTCCAGAAGAATCTCCACACAGCCCTCGTGGCCCTCCTGTGACGCAATCAGCAGTGGTGTTGCCAAGTCTGACGCCTGGGCGTTCACATTGGCACCTACATGCAAACAACACACAATGTTTATACAGCGACTTAAAGGCCCAATGCAGCCATTTTTATATCAATATCAAATAATTTCTGGGTAACGATTAAGTATCGTACTGTATAAGGCGCATTCACACTGCATTTTAGCCCTGGGCTAAGCGAGTGTTGACACTTGCGCATTGTAATGTGGGCTAGCACCAACCTTAGCCCAGGGCTAGCTGGCCCTGCTCCGGAGCAGGGTTACCGACTTTTTTTCAAACACGGTGCCAAAATACTTAATTTGCACATGCTTGTGATGCGTTCTGCACACTATTTGAATAAGTATATTTATACTATTTCATCCTTCCATCTGCAGACAAAAACTTGACAAAAAACGAAATACTTTAATCCGTGCAAAAATATTGCTTGTTATGGCTAACAAAAACGGTTGCTATGCAGGCTGGCTAACATTGTTCTCACTTAGCTAGCCAACTGAAGCCAACAACTCTACAGCTGGAAGGGCAGCAAACACTCCTACAGCTGGAAGGGCAGCAAACACTCCTACAGCTGGAAGGGCAGCAAACACTCCTACAGCTGGAAGGGCAGCAAACACTCCTACAGCTGGAAGGGCAGCAAACACTCCAACAGCTGGAAGGGCAGCAAACACTCCAACAGCTGGAAGGGCAGCAAACACTCCTACAGCTGGAAGGGCAGCAAACACTCCTACAGCTGGAAGGGCAGCGAACACTCCTACAGCTGGAAGGGCAGCGAACACTCCTATAGCTGGAAGGGCAGCGAACACTCCTACAGCTGGAAGGGCAGCAAACACTCCTACAGCTGGAAGGGCAGCAAACACTCCTACAGCTGGAAGGGCAGCAAACACTCCTACAGCTGGAAGGGCAGCAAACACTCCTACAGCTGGAAGGGCAGCAAACACTCCTACAGCTGGAAGGGCAGCAAACACTCCTACAGCTGGAAGGGCAGCAAACACTCCTACAGCTGGAAGGGCAGCGAACACTCCATTTTCTTTTTTTCTAGATTTTTGTTGTCATTTTTACCCCCTTTTTCGTGATTACCATCTTGTCTCATCGCTGCAACTCCCCAACGGGCTCGGGCTCGGCGAAGGTCGCATGTGTGTTTGTCCGTTAGCCCAGGGCTTTGGAATACAAGTGTGACTCCTTAGCCAAGGGCTAAAGCTTAGCCCAGGGTTAACAAATGCTTGTGTGAACACAGGATAAGCTAGCCTGGGGCTAAGAACAATGCAGTGTGAAAAGGCCTATAGATCTCCATTAAAACAGGCTAAAATTGCACCCAAAAAAAACTCTGGCAATAATTTTGCTGGGGCTGTCTGGGAGTGGTCTGTGTGGGGAGGGGAAAACTGAAAACTAGCTGTAATTGGCAGAGTTTTTGAACTTTTTAATATTGGTCTAATAACCAATTTACTGTATGGTGATGTCACCGTGGAAAGCCGCAACTCTCGCCCATGCAAACCTGCTGATTAGAAGGTCCTGTGTAGATTGTATTTTTAACCAGCAACTATCAGGAAATAACACTGATCCAATTTTTACACACTTTTACAGTGTTTGTTTCATCAGCTGTTGTACAATATGATATAAAAAACAGAATTTTGACTGAAGTGGGCCTTTTAACATACAGATATTGATTTAACAAAACATGTTTTCAGAAAGCGCACACCCACAGATGTTTACCCGCGTCAGCGAGGATCTGGAGACACTGCTTCTGTCCGTACTGTGCAGCCACAAACAGGGGTGTGATCATGTGGTCGTCAAACACCTCCAGGCGACACACACCCACCAGGATACGCACAATGTCACTGTGACCCTTATAGGCAGCCTGATGAAGGCAGGTCCAGCAGGAGGCTGTGTGTGTTCCGTTAACCTCTGCCCCTTTCCGCACCAGCAACTCCACGATATCTGTGTGCCCACAGTCTACTGCTACACACACACACAAACACACACACCGTTTTAAGAGAACCTATAACACAGTTCCAAGTGTTTTGTCTGTGTCTGTGTGTCTTACCTGCGTAGAGAGGGCAGGACAGGTCATTGGTTGGCTGGTTGATGTCAGCGTGTGCTCTGAGGAGGAGCTTGACCACGGCTAGGTGTCTGCGCTGCGAGGCCAGGTACAACGCAGACTCACCCTCATGTGTCAGAGAGCCCACGTAGGCACGGCAACCACGGGAGGCTCCTGCTGCAGAGCCAATGGAAAGAGGAGCCAAGGAGGTTAGTGAAGGATGCACTTTTAGGTGCCCTGTTCAGATAGGCTATATTCCAATTAATTAAAAACCATCCTCTACTCGTCTCCTCCCCTTCACTAATTGGAAAAGACTTGACAGGTGAAAACAATATGGTGGAAGCTCATCATTAGGTTGCAGTGGAGGCTGCTGAAGGGAGGACGGCTCATTATAATGGCTGAAATGGGGTCAATGGAATGGTACCAACCACATGTGTTTGATGCCATTGCATTGACTCCATTCCTGCCATTGTTATGAGCCGTCCCACCCTCAGCAGCCTCCACTGTTAAGTTGGTTTTCACCTGGTCAATTCCTTCAGATCAGAGCAATGAAGGAGAGGAGGATGGATTTTTTTTGTCTCCAAAGAGACATAGAATGAGAGATGGTTCCCCCCTCTCAACTCAAACCTTACCGGCAGCCTTAAGTAGATGCCGCACACATACGATGGTGCCAGCGGCTGCAGCCTCGTGGAGGGCGTTCCAGCCACGGTTATCCCTACTGTCCACACTGCAGCCTCTCTGGATCAGTAAGCTCACACGCCTGACATTTATATCACGTGCTGCCACGGCAAGACTGGACACTGTGTCGCTGTAACACTCAGTAAAGTCCATCCTCCTTACTTCTCACCTGAACGACTCTGACAAAAAAATAAGCGGATATATTAGGCCTATATGATGAGGAACGAGAGGCGACGGAGAGAGGGATAAAATGACTAATTGGAGGGATCAGAAGAGATGTGGTGAGAGGGGGAAGCGGGAAAGGTCGGTCCTCTTACTATAGCCTGGTCCCAGATCGGTTTGTGCTCTTTCCAACCCCGTTGCTGTCATTGTCGAGACAAACAATGAGTTGGGATGATGGCACAAACGGATTGGCACGCAGCCAAATTTCAATAGTCGAATTAATAGATGGACTTTCATGTATAGCTATCGTTACTTCTCTCTAGCTACTAGAAGTAGCCCAAATCCTCTAGTGGAGGTCCTGGCTAAGCTAACGGGTTAGCTAGCTAACATTAGCAGTAATTGTAAGACTGCATTTTTAGTCAACAGAAGTGTGGTTGGCTATCAAAATTATTCTTACGCTTGTACACTTTCTAATAGGCGATATTAATTCAATAAGAAAGCAGCTTTGATGCAGTTTAGCTACCTTTTCTCGTCCTTTCAGCTGTTCGCAAAATCGACAAAACACCCGCGTTGAACCACTTCCGTACACACTCGATGTATGTCCTACCATTGGACTAAAAGTGAAAACCCCGCCCATCAAGCGGGCCGATGATGGTGACGTTGACCCATGCGTTCACCAATCATGAGCAAATGATGGCGCGAACATAGCCATACTTTCAGAGATGCAAGGACTGACAATCCATCAGATTAACATGAGTATCAGGCATACAAATATTGAATTCCAAATCTCTGATGTAGGGGTCACCACGACCACAAGCACCACATTGGATGAAAACTTTAGTTCGTAAAGAGAATCAGGGAGGTACTGGACATGGTGAGGTACAGACAATATCAATTAACTTGTTTAATCAAAATACGTTTATTGTGAAATCAGTATTTACAAGATTTGTCAGAACATCTGTGGAAAGCACATGTATATGTATTTTAATACACATTACTATTCATGTGAAATCTTGATCGAAACCATTTATTACAGAGTGGTTCAGGGTTTACACTGAAACAGCTCCAGTCAACACTGGATGTCAAGCAAGTATGTAATCCTCCCATAGAAAGATGTACACATAGCACTCCTTTTATTTACCCAAAAGATTGGAAGATACCTAAGGCTTAAGCATGTATTGTTTTATGTTTTTCAGTACGGTAGAGGGTCTTAAAGTACACCAGCGAAGTTCTGTGTTACCCACAATTCCACTGTAGCAGAAGCAGCAGTGTGGTGGCCATCTTAGCTTCCCTATTTGACAACGCTCAGATACAAAATCGTGAGGGCAAAGTTAATTTAACCCCCTGAAAACAAAAGGAGGGGACAAAGCGCCATTCTTTTTCTCATTTCCTGCCAGGACGTCCTCTTCCCCCCCTCATTCCTCCTCCACCTCCTCTGCCTCCACCTCTGCCGCCTCCACCTCCACCTCTGCCTCCTCCTTTGCCCTTGCCTCCTCCTTTGCCCTTGCCTCCTTTCTTGCCCCCTCTCTCACGCTGCTCTTTCCTCTGCATGCCTCTCATGTCCTTCTTCATGCGGCCATCCACCACTTTGAACTGGCCCTTGACACCGCCCGGACGACGCACCCTCTTGGTTCCAGAGCCCTTCTTGGCCACGACGTACGTGACCTCCCTCTTCTCCTTACCCACGCCTGCCTTCTTATAGATACTAAAACAGAGAGAGACTGTTGTTGGTACATGTCACTGCCACAGGTGTAGTAGAGTAAAGTGGTAGTTATTTAGCTAGTCACCGGTGTAGCAAAGTCATATTGTGTTGGTACAGGTCACTGCCACAGACGTAGCATTGTAAATGGTTATGGTACATGTAGTTGCAGTGGTTTTGGTGGTGTAAATGGCAGTCGTACCTCTTTAACTGGGCCATTTTCTCCCTTTCACCGATGTCCACTGTGTTGACCACTGCCTCCGCCTTCTTCTTGGCTGACTCCATCTTCTTCAGCATCTGTCACACCACACAGATAAACAAAAGGTCACATACTGTATGCTGCATCCTCCACCATGACTATTCACCCTTTCTCCATCTGCTCCCACCTTTTTTACCCTACATCCTCCTCCTCTATCCTCAATATTCTTCCCCCCATCTTTCTCATTCCCCTGTCTCCCTTCCATTTTCCCCCCTCTTGTTCCACCATCCACCCCCCATTACATTATTTTCCCCTCTCTCCTCCATCACCATCTCTCTCTCTTACCCTCCTCTTCTTCCTGGCCTTGGCCTCTGCCACTCGTTTAATGGGCCTGGCGTTGATCTCCTTCCATTTGGCCTTGTACTCCTCCACCATCTCCTTGGTGACGGGGATAGGCTTATTCCTATGTTTCTTCTCGTCATCCACGAACCACTCGGGCACCTCACACTGGTCCTCTGAGCTAGCAAACCTGAACACATACATCGTCACACACAAATAATGCATGGATAAATAAGTAGTATTGTTCATTCATATGGTGTGCCTGCACGCATCATTAGTGAACACACACACACACACAGTAATCCGCTAATCTTGCCTGTGGAAGGAACCGTCAACCAGGTCCCTCCCTCTCTTCTTGGAGGTGGCGATCTGACATCCCAGGGCTAAACCCTCTGCATTCATGATGCGAGCACGCTTGCCTGGGGGAACACACACCAGTTAAAGCTTTAGGACCGCTTAAATCTTGCCATTGGTCTAAACAGAGGTCAGTCACTCTAAGGCCCGTCCCTAGCCGTGTTCTCTTTACTCACTGGTGCTCTCCACTGGCACCACCTGGAAGTCGTCGCCGTCAGCGTCTCCTTGGATACCGCCGGACCCTTTAGCCTTCTTCATCTGAGCGATACTCCTGTAGACCACACGTTTACACTTTTAGATCATCAGGGAAAGTGCATATTTTGGTCATAAGCCAAGTCATAATGTCTACCTACATTACCCCTGTTGGAATCTGTCAAATAGAAGACAGTGCCATCTAATATGAATCTAAAATCAAATCGAAGATAATTCCTCCAATCATTTTTCAATCTGTTCGCTATCAGAATCCTGAAAAATCATTGAAAGGATATTTTGTTAACAATGACAAATGTGACAAAGTCTATTCTTTAATAAGTCATGAACCCTGACCTCTCATCATCCTCGTCACTGCTGTCGTCATCAGAGCAGCTGTCGCTATCCCCCTCTGCCCCAGCTTCCTGTGAAGGCCCCGCCTCTTCCCCCTCAGGCTGGGCCGTCTCAGGCTCCTCTTGGGCTTTCCTCTTCTTCCCCTTGGCTGGAGGAGACAAAGGTTCATCCAACACTCTTTTCTCACTACGGACGAATCTCAATAGTCTAAAGTGGACTCGTCCCTTTTACATACAATGGGCTGAAAGCAATATGGTGGACACCTACTGGGAATTTACACCTATCAAACAGGAGGGGAGGAAGACATGTTTAGTCTTGAGATGCTGTACTCTTCTTGTACCTGTGGGGTCCTTGTTCTGTAGCATCTGTGTCTGCCGCAGCTCGCTCTCTGCATCTCCGTCCAGATCCAGTTCAGAGAAGATGTCCTGTGGGGGTCAGAGGTCACAGGCATGAGAAAACAAAGTGTATTATAAAGTACTCTGTGCACAAGGATGTCTGTGTTAGTGTGTGTGTTAGTGGGTGCATGCGTACAGCATGTTATGTGTCGGTGAGCGTGTATCTGTGTTAGTGGGTGGGTGGGTACAGCGTGGTGAGCGTGTGTGTTAGCGTGTTGTGTGGGTGGGTGGGTGTGTACAGCGTGTTGTGTGGGTGGGTACAGCGTGTTGTGTGGGTGGGTACAGCGTGTTGTGTGTTGATGGGTGGGTACAGTGTGTTAGTGGATGGGTGGGTACAGTGTGTTAGTGGGTGGGTGGTTACGGCGTGTTGTGGGTGGGTACAGCGTGTTGTGTGTCTGTACTACAGACCTTGCTGAACCACATGCTGGTCTCACGGTCTCTCTTCTCCTCCTTTCCCTCCAGCTCCACTATCAGTCCACTCCCTTCCTCCTCCTCCTCCTCCTCTTCCACACTGAAGGACACTCTGCAACACACACACCAAGCATTGAAAAAAACAGTAACATTGAAACAGCAGTTTTGCCAACATTCTTATGAAGTTATGAGCCAAAAGTGGATTGATTAGAAGTACTTCAATGTAAAAGCATACGAAGTTAGAAGTGACTGCTCTGAGTGTCAAAAGCAGTGAGACAGAGATGCAGAGAGAGAGACTGAGTGAAATACTTACTTTTTCTTGGTGGCCTTGTCCTTGGCCATCTCCTTCTGTTTCTCTATGATCTCATCCAAGTCGTCATCGTCCAGGTCAGAGACCAGGGAGACCTCGTCACTGTCAGCGTCGTCAGAGAAGTACAGGTCCTCCTCCCCCTCCACCATGGCATCAGCCAACTTCATGTCCCCCTTGGTGATCTCACACAGGGCCTAGGAGAGGGACAGGGAATGAGGGGAGGAAGGAATGTTATCTAGCACTCAAACTTTTCAGAATCAAGAGATATTACCAGAAAGATGAGAAACAATATATTACCATTTTATTAGTCAAAAACAAAAACAACCTTTCTAAAATCTATTTAAAACAATGTCCATTCTGTCCATGGTCAATTGGTGTGTGTGTGTGTGCATGCATATCCGTCTGTTACCTTGGCCTTGTTAATGGTTGCGAGGGAGAACATGGAGGAGTCATTGCCGTCTGCGATGGAGACTCCCGGCAGGTCCATCTTCAGTGCCACCCTCTCCCTCTGCTTCCTCCTCTCCTTTAGAAGCTTCTTCTTCTTCCTGGTTGGCACAACACACCAGCACGCACGTCAGCACAACACCTCACATTGGACAATACAGCACTGGTCACACAATACACCAACAAACATGTCAACAGGAAATATATAGCATATCGGTCATATCATAACTCCCCCTTAACAATGAGGAAGCAGTTGCCATCAGGCCGCAGACTCAGATCTCTACCTCTCAAGACCAAGAGACCAGTTTTGGGCTGGCATCAGTAAGGCTTTTTAATGAACATTGATTCTTGGGACTTGTGTACTGTATCTGTAATGTGCGAATTGTGCACAGTGCTATTATGTATGTTTTGTACTGTCTAGTCCGAATGCCACACCCCAAGTTCCCCTTGGGAAAAGTGAAATTCTATATTGATCCATCAAATACCATTGTTGGTATATGCATTAGAGAGCAGGTAGGTGAGCAGTGAGTATAGACACCGTCTCAGCTCTGCCACCTCCTCAGTATAAAGACTTACCGTCTCAGCTCTGCCACCTCCTCTGTATAAAGACTTACCGTCTCAGCTCTGCCACCTCCTCTGTATAAAGACTTACCGTCTCAGCTCTGCCACCTCCTCAGTATAAAGACTTACCGTCTCAGCTCTGCCACCTCCTCAGTATAAAGACTTACCGTCTCAGCTCTGCCACCTCCTCAGTATAAAGACTTACCGTCTCAGCTCTGCCACCTCCTCAGTATAAAGACTTAACGTATCAGCTCTGCCACCTCCTCAGTATAAAGACTTACCGTCTCAGCTCTGCCACCTCCTCAGTATAAAGACTTAACGTCTCAGCTCTGCCACCTCCTCAGTATAAAGACTTAACGTCTCAGCTCTGCCACCTCCTCAGTATAAAGACTTACCGTCTCAGCTCTGCCACCTCCTCAGTATAAAGACTTACCGTCTCAGCTCTGCCACCTCCTCGGCTTTCAGCTCGGCCAGCTTCTGGTCCATCTCTACCTCCTCCAACTCTGCCTCTTCTTCCTTCTTTTCAGCCACCGTCATTTTCTTCTCCTCCTTCTTCTTCTCCTTCTTCTCCTCCTTCTTCTCCTCTGCGTCGCTCGCCTCCTCACCTGAACTCAGTCTGCAGACAACCACAACAATAAAGACCAATGTTGTTGATGCCTACTGCTCTTTATAATGGGATGTGCAACTTCAAATAATATTCATTTAGAACCTGACAAATATCTCATACCCTTGTAAAAGAGATTATCTTGTCTACCAGAATCAGCCCCAACCCCTAGATAGGCAAATCATGATACACTCATATCTGTTAAGACTGGATGGGTGTAAAACAAAATGGAGGGAACAAACAGAAGACTAGGTGGAGCCATTTCCATACTGTACCTACCTGTATCTGTTCTACCAGGAGCCTCTGGGAGTCTAGGGGGTTGAATCTGGACTGGGAGTCTAGGGGGTGGAATCTGGACTGGGAGTCTAGGGGGTGGAATCTGGACTGGGAGTCTAGGGGGTGGAATCTGGACTGGGAGTCTAGGGGGTGGAATCTGGACTGGGAGTCTAGGGGGTGGAATCTGGACTGGGAGTCTAGGGGGTGGAATCTGGACTGGGAGTCTAGGGTGTTGAATCTGGCCTGGGAGTCTAGGGGGTTGAATCTGGCCTGGGAGTCTATCTCAGAACTTGCTGTAATTATGAAGATGCAGGAATGTTCAAAGGGATTCTTACTTGATGTCCTCATCCAGCTGTTTGGCCTCGTCCTTTAGCTTCTTAGCCAGGTATCTCCTCAGCTTGGACCTCCAGTTTAGCAGCAGACTGGGGACACACACATTCAGAGGGCAAAGGTCATATGAGAGCCCAAGAGGAGGGGGCCCGGTGACAAGACTCAAGTTGCAGTACATATTTGGGTCTATAAAAAACACTTTATAAAGTCAGTGTATTGTTATCATTATAGTACAACAATCTCATTGGCTTACCGGAGCTCCTTGCGGCCCAGAACCTTGATGTCACCGCAACACTCTTTGACCTCGTCGGAGGTGGCCTCGTGAGACTCCAACTCAGGGTTGTCAAAATTGATCTGGAGGGACACCCCAATAAATACAATATTTAAGTCTGCTCAGAGACAAAAATGCTATTGTAGCTAAATGTTGTTTAGCTGGCTAGCAAGTTAACTTGCTACTAACTTGCCATCAATGCTGACTGCCATTGTAAAGTTATGTATGATGTGTCTCACCTCGTTGGCTTTGCTCAGGAAATCCACAGGGTTGTCAGCCTTGAGGAAGGCGGTCGCTGAGAAGGTGTGGTACAGGGTCAGATCACCGTCTGTGTATCCCTCCGCCTGAAACACAGCATGAATGAATGAAGCCACTGAATTATAGTCTGTTCATTCAGAAGACTTCATGTGAAGAATTACACACAGGCGCACACACACCTTTGGTTTCTTCACAGGCACCAGGTCTTTGATAGCCTTGGCTTGGACCTCCACCTCTTTGAAAGCATGTTTGGGGTCGAAGAACTTGTTGTCAATTTTGTCTGGGGCCAGGTAGCCTGAAATGGAATGAAGTCCCATCCTCAGTTACTCAACAGGACCAACATTTACCACAATAAACCCAAAGTATATATTTCTCAATTGACACTAGATAACTGGTGCTAAGGAGCAGGGTTGGAGTCAATTCCATGTCAATTCAGGAAGTGAATAGTAATTCCAATTAGAAGGGAAAAATCCTCAATGAAAATCAATGGCACTTTTCCAAATCTGCTAGAGAGAGTCCGGGTGAACCAACCCACCCTGGCAGATGACGAAGATCTCAGCCGACTCATTTCTGGAGGCCTGGGGCTTGGTGGCCTGCACCTTCTTGAAGAACTGCTGGAAGATCCACATCAGTGGCTGGTAGTCTTTGGAGCGGAACACCTTGGTGACAAACGTGCCCCCTTTGGCCAGAAAGTCGCACGCCAGCTTCAGGGCCATCAGGGTCAGATGAGCTGGTAGGGAGAGGAGGGTTCCAAGTAAGACAAAGTGACAAACAGCTGGGGTTTTTTTCTTCTTTGATTGTGTTCTGCGCCTCGACACTTATTTACTAAATGCGAATATCATTCATGTACTGTTAATCTAATACACATTTCTACTGTACATATGTTATGAGAGTGCTGATGGGACGGACAAACTTGGTTTCATGTGTTAAGCTTATTTTCTCTGAGTTTGCATATAAAAAGGTGTTATCAGTGCGTTACCTACCCTGAGAGAAGGCGTCATGCACCCAGTTGGCTCCAACATTTGGAGCTCCGTCATTTAGAACCACGTCCACCTTCCAGGTCTGGAGCTCCTTCTTCAGAGCCTGGCCAAAACAACAGTTACATCAAACACTGTCCTCTTTGGACTAAAGTTGTCACAATTTGGTGATGCAAAAAATGAAGTTACCAATGCATATAACAGTGTATCAGAGAATACTGTCCTAGAACATTCAATAGGAGTTATGTCAACACACTACTGTGATGAACCTACATTAAAACACCATCCTGTTGTGGTTTAAATAACAGATTCACTAATTTGACCTATGACCTTAGTGTATGTACATACCTGCCGGCATTTGTCTGTGGTGATGTCCTCTGTCAGAGCGACCACGTTGGGAATAGATTTGATTGGGACCAAGTCGACACCTTAGGAGATAGGAACGTGATGACACCATCAAATAACGATAACAGCACGTTTAAGATGTTGGCTCAGTATTACGTAAAACAGCAGTTGGTATATATTAGACATGGCTGAGACGAGGTTTGACTCACCAATAATAAGACTGGAGACTGGCATAAACTTGGACGCCACCTGTAACCTAAGGTATGACAGAGAGAAAGAATGTAAAACAAAAAGTAAAATAATTCAGACCCAGCTATTCAAAACAAGAGACGACAATACTTCATAGGCCTACTACAGGACAGGTTAATGTTTAACATATCAAATAGCTAGCTAAAGTACGACTTGACAGTCAGTAGCGTATGAGAGTATATTGAGGGTCCCCTGTAGCTCAGTTGGTAGAGCATGGCGCTTGCAATGCCAGGGTTGTGGGTTCGCTTCCCACGGGGGGCCAGTATGAAAATGTATGCATTCACTAACTGTAAGTCGCTCTGGATAAGAGCGTCTGCTAAATGACTAAAAATGTTTAAAAAAAATAGATAATGTGACAAGTGATGCAGCTTGCTACTGTACTCACCAACCACCTGGGGCAGCACATAAATCCACCAGAGCCCTGGCTTTCTGCAAGAACTGGAATTTTCGGTTCAGCTGAATAAGCTTGAAGGAAGAACGTGAACGATATCCTGAGGGAGAGGAGAGGAGAGTATTACACACACATAACCAGACAATGTCGTTTCTACATAGCCAGCTGTTTTAATGCAACACGATCCAGCTGGCTTCAACTATCATTATCACTATCATAACCCTGAGAAGCCAGTTAGCTACAGTATCTATCTAGATAGCTATATTCTTGAATCTTTGATGGCTATATGATCAAGGGTAGCCAATCCCTGATGAGCAACATTAGCTAGGTAGCTAACGTTACATTATCTGTTTAAACTCAAAAGCACACAGTACAACTAGCTTACTGTTTAGTTACTGTATCAATTAAGTTGACTTGATTTAGTTAGGCCATTTAAATGGGGCTAATAGCACGATGAGTTCTCTGGCTGAGTTGACAAATCTTACCCGTTTCCTTTGCTAAGTGGTAGAATTTATCTTTTCTGGTCTTTCCAACTTTGAGTTTCTTCCCCATGTTTGCTGGTGTTGTTGATCACTTATGATTTAAATTGTACGTTTCCTTTAGAATATTACGATTTACAAATTACCGAAGCAGATTACCAACCACCTCCAAGAAAACATAACACGTGTGGCTTCTCTGCGCATGATATCTACGTCACATATATGTTTGAAGCCTGGAAACTTTATTGAACCAAGGAACAGAACAGACCATGGAACAGACAGATACATTCACTGCAACTATAAAATAATGTGAGTTGTACTGATTGGATTCTTTACCTACGATATAAATAAATTAAAACAATTTTATATAATTAATTTCATTATTCTTTTGGCCAAATTTCATATTCTCAAATGTAAATTTACAAACAAAACACCACATTTTCTTACCTTACAAAAATAAATTGAAGTATATTTTAAGACAATTAAATATTCTACCAACAAAAAAGCTGTTAGAATTATAAGTGTGTGTATGTCTTTTAAGGTCTTTATGTAATGTGATTTTGTAACCCCTAGCCCAATTGTCCTCTGTATATTCTTTATACATACTTGTGTTCCCCTGTGTACTTTTTGTATTGATTTGTTGTCCCACTGGCTATCCTAAATTGAATGCACCAATTTGTAAGTCGCTCTGGATAAGAGCGTCTGCTAATTGACTTAAATGTAAATGTAAATGTAATAAAAATAAAAAATAAATATATAATGTAGGCACAGTTTCTAAACCCAAAGGCTCAACATAGACTTCCGGGAACGCTTGCGAAACATCAGACAGACCAGGCAGGGGTTTGGGGTTTGAGAATTTAAAATTCTTCCGTAGTTGTTAATTTTCTCGAAATCTAAAGGCATAACCTAGATTCGAGCCAATGTCTTAAGTAGTTGAACATGTTATTACTCCAACCTCGTGAAAGTGACAAACTAACAGGTTTTCATTTTCGTCAAAAACAACTTTATATCGAAGGAGTGCCTTTGAGTTGACGGCCAGCACTTGCGCAGTTCGGCGCGAGAAGACGGTGACCCAAGGACGTGTCCCAGTGGTTTTTATATATATTCTAGATAATTCATTGGGGGCGCTGTTTTTAGCCACCTTGCCTTACATTTTGGCGCTCCCTCAGCGGTGTAAAACATATTTTGGAAGCTATAGAAAATAATTTATTAATGTCTACATTCGTTTTTGCCACATTTATTATATTACAGACACCTTCATGTATACTTTTACATTATATTATGTGAGCTAAGCATACAAATAAATGAGCTAAGCATACAAATAAAACATATATTTAAACATTTTCCTTAAAGTATAATTTTTAGAGATGACTAATGTTACTGTCCCCACTACAACAACAAAATACTTAAATACATGTAATTTTGTCTTTGAAACGTTTCATTGAAATACTGTAGAATTCCTTTCATTCCTATGGTGGACTGCCAATATTTTTATTTTAGTCATTTAGCAGACGCTCTTATCCAGAGCGACTTACAGTTAGTGAGTGCATACATAATTTTTAATATTTTCATGTTTTCTTCCCTTTTTTTTATTTTTACTTTTTGTCTTTATATGTTTTTTTTTGTTTTTGTTTTTTTCATACTGGCCCCCCGTGGGAAACGAACCCACAACCCTGGCGTTGCAAACGCCATGCTCTACCAACTGAGCTACATCCCTGCCGGCCATTCCCTCCCTTACCCTGGATGACGCTGGGCCAATTGTGCACCGCCCCATGGGTCTCCCGGTCGCGGCCGGCTACGACAGAGCCCAATACTGCTGACCGGTGGCTTCAAAACCTCTCAATGGTCAATACATAGCATCAGCAATCCAGGGTTTATATACAGTACCTCATTGGTTTCTATGCATGAGTTTAGCTTGCCAACGTCGCCATTACATCGCCTACAAGTGTGATCAGGGATTTCTATTGGAAAAGCAGTCTTAGCCTATCTTCATTCTGTACTGTCTTTGATGTAGGACTTTATGTTTTATGTAAAGTGTGTCAACATACATAACAGTTGATTTAAAAAAATCACAATTCATTATTTTTTATTATGATTCAATTAGTTCTGTCAGTTTTCTTTTTGTGTTAGAATTTTAGATGCTATTCAAAACTATGTATGTGCTTAACAAAATGGTGTTATATAAAGAAAAGAAAAGAAGGGGTTATTATTGTAATAATAAAGACTAAATACTCCAATAATGTTTCTGTTTTCTTTATTAATGATTCCTTTGTTACATTTGATAATTTTTGATAATTTTCACCCAACCAATCCTTTCAACATCTCAAAATGTGTATCTCCAGCAAGATCGCATATATTTTAATGTAGGCAACATCTCTACTGTATACAGTATTTGGTCTTCTCGGCCTTCAATACAAAGGATGATAAAATAGGTAAATGCATCATTTTTAATGACAGTGGGTAAAGATGAGGTATCCTCTTAACCAAAAGACTGAGAGGAAGTTTGTATCCCAGACCAGTAGCACAGGACAATGCTGCTATTGTTGAGGGGCCTCAGAAGGGTCGGTTTCTGGAGCGTGTGTTGATCAGTCCGAGCACAGAGAAGGCACTTGCTGCAGCTGTCACCAAACTGATGGCCCCAATGGCCCGTGTGGCCTGTGGACACAAGAGAAAATAACAATTGTACCTGGTAAATACAATAACGCCTAATGTAACATCATGAAATTATAAGTGTATGGTGGTGGAGAGGAAGATTACATATTGACCTATACATTTACCAGACACTCTTATCCAGAGTGACTTACAGGAGCAATTAGAGTAAATTGCCTTGCTCAAGGGCACATCAACAGATTTTTCACCTAGTCGGCTCAGGGATTAGAACCAGCGACCTTTCGGTTACTAGCACAACACTCTTAACCACTAAGCTACCTGCCGCCCGGGGTATAGTGATTGTAAGTAGTGAGTAATGGCCAATGTCCAAATTGTCACCTAGGCACGTAGATCTCAGAGGATTACATAAGTATACAGAAATATGGCGGAAACTCCACCTGCCCTGTAAAAAAGGTATAATATGCTTTTATCATATGAGTATTGTACACAAAAACGTATGGGTAGTGGCTAGGTATCGATTTGGGATTGGGCATCGGCGAAGAGCGAGAGAGAGAGAGACAGAATGCAACGCATACACAGGAAGAAAGAGACAGGAAGTGTGAGAGAAAGAGAGAGAATGCAGCGCATACACAGGAAGAAAGAGACAGGAAGTGCGAGAAAGAGAGAAAAAATGAGTAAAATACCTGCTCAGACACCCCCTCTCCGTAGCGCAGCAAGGTGACAAAGTGCTCGCAGTTACTGCCCAACAGGTCATAAGACACCTCCTGGCCAATGAGGACTTGAGATTGCTGAATTATGTCTTCGACGGGCAATGGAGTGTGGTCGTCGTCGTATTTGTTGTTGACCCGGTACGAGTCGTCTCCAACCACTTCCTTTAGAAGCTGCATTCGGACCACCGCCTTCCGACTGAACACAGACTTCACACTGGAGATGGCTGCAGCCTGACTCTCATCTACAGGAGGGAGACAATATTCAGGGGGCGTGAAGCACTAGCATTATTATGTTGCAGTTATTAGTGGTTGAAATTCAATCAAACTTGTATGGATAAATGTGGATTTGATTGAATCACACCCTTTGAAAATGCTGAATACATTCACAAAGGCTATAATCTTGACGTAAGATAAGTGTGATTTAATTCAAATGTTTTAAGCAGATTGTGCATTGGAAGCGTTTACATTCTGCAGCATCAAGTACGACACACACAACACCCATTCGAAACACATACGAAACACATACGAGACACATACAACACCCATACGAAACACATACGAAACACATACGACACATACGAAACACATACAACATATGTGCATGTGACAAACTTTTAAACTTGAGATTTGAAACACACATACGACATATTCTAACTCAAGTTAGGATTTAGTCTCATGTCAACACTGCTTTCACTGACCAACAGGTGTCAAGTTGATGATGTAACCGTCTCCCAGGTACAGAGCCCAGTGCTGATAGGCCGGTCTGAAGATCTCAATGAGGTCACCAGGCTGGGGGGTACCGGGGGGGTCAAGATGGTCAGGGTCATTAGAGGCCATCTATAGGGGGAGGAAGTGATGTCAGAAGATTTACACACATGATCAACAATGTGAATATTGCCTGCATTTACAATCAATATACTATTATTTAGTATCTAAACCAGTTCAAATAGTTCACAAACCACAAACTCACTCCACATGTGAAAGGGTCTAAATGTATGCACTCCTGTAAGTCGCTCTGGATAAGAGCGTCTGCTAAATGACTAAAATGTAAAAAATGTTACAGCTAATTTAACCATCAAACTCTCTCCTATCACTATGGGGTCAATGAAGTTCAATGACGAGAGCAAACCTTTCCTCACTGAAGACAATATTCTTGTACTCTGAGGCTACAAAGACAGACATGTACCCTGACAACGTGCATAAAACACAGCAGTGTCTGTCACTACTGCTACTGGTTAAAATGATAAATCAATCAAAATTGTATTCAGTGAGTGCACATTTATCAATTTATCTCTGCACCCGAAAATACTTTTCTTATGTATAGACTTTGTGTAGAGAATGGCAGTTGCACACTCTCCTGTCAATTAATTTCAAACGAAATCAGTCGTCAAGGGAATTAGTTGGAAATTTAAAAATAAAAGAATTGGAATTGAAGAAAATGAAAGAAAATCCTAATGGCTAAATCAGGTAAGGCGGCAGGTAGCTTAGTGGTTAAGAGCGTAGTGCCAGTAACCGAAGGGTTGTTGGTTCTAATCCCTGAGCCGACTAGGTGTTCCTGTAAGTCGCTCTGGATAAGAGTGTCTGCTAAATGACTAAAATGTAAATTTGTCCATCCATATATGGTCAACCCGCCCCAACAACGCTTTACCTAGAAGGTCGACAGGGTCATAGAGTAGACAAATATGTTGTATAGGCTCACATGATAATCAAATATATTCTATAGGCCTACATATTAATCAAATATATTGTATAGGCCTACATATTAATCAAATATATTGTATAGGCCTATGCCTACATATTAATCAAATATATTGTATAGGCCTACATATTAATCAAATATATTGTATAGGCCTACATATTAATCAAATATATTGTATAGGCCTACATATTAATCAAATATATTGTATAGGCTCACATGATAATCAAATATATTCTATAGGCCTACATATTAATCAAATATATTGTATAGGCCTACATATTAATCAAATATATTGTATAGGCCTACATATTAATAACGCATCACAATAACAAATATAGTTGTGAGGTGAAAATAAGAAACTTTCACACACAAAACGATACTCACAGTAGAGGTTGCGTTTTTTCTATCCATCCCACATCATGCTTCCACAAATTCTGAAAACAGAAACATTAATGAAACCACGTCACCCCTCCCTCCCTCCCCCCTCTGTTTGAGATACCCTGTAGTTCTCTTTGTGCTATTGACTGCATGCACGCAGTGCACTATAACTCCGTTATACCCGAATGGCATTTCAATAGCAACCATTCTCTGAAGAATATGTTCAATCAATAAAAAGGAAAAGTGAGATTGACTATTTAATTGGATTTTGATGTTTTTGTGGTAATATTCTACTCTCAGGGTAGGTAAACTAATTTCACAGAGAGAGTGCTGGAGAACAGGGTACAATGTAGAGAGCAAAGGTCACACACAGACACACAGACAATACACACAAGCGGTTGTGCCACACACAGTCACAATAGCACTTACATAATAGAGAAACTGTTAGAAAAATAGTTTGTCACCACTGAAAATAATCTGACTTTGACATTGGAAAAAACCTATCTAAAGTGTCAAAGTCACAGTTTAATAACATAATTGTGAGTCCATTGGAAAACTAAAGACAATAAAGTCCAATACAAAACATGTAAAGGGGAGATTAAAAAAAATGCCATACATGTTTTCTTTCTAAATTATCAAACACATCAATATTTTAGTGCTTCAAATGTAACTACTTGACATAGTTTAATAGAGGCTCTATATGCCAATAGTTTAAGTATGTGCTACGTTACTATAACTAAACTACTATTCAACTGAATACAAAGACTTGAGGCAATACTTACTCAAATACCAATACCTTTTTCTTCCTCTCCATGTTAGTGTTCCATGATTTATATCCGCACCTTTTAAAAGTCAAATGAGAAAAATAATTGTATCCAAGTCCTTGAGATGGTCGGTTGTCTGAGAGAAAATCCAATTTATTCGGATTATAGTCCCTCTGATTGCTTGGCGAAAATTAAAGTGGTGCTTGAGGTCCTACAGGTAGGTAGTGTTTCATGTATCGACTTTGACAGATGATGACAGTCGCCAGGTTACGAGCATCCACAGGCCACTGATGCTAGAAGGCGATAACTTCCGTAGCAGCACTGACAGCGTTGATTCAGGTCCATACTATCTGGGATCCCTGGGACGTCCATACCCTTACTCTAACCCGAACCAAACCCTAACTCTTCCCTAACCATAACAAGTACCTTAACCGTTTTAAATGTCAACTTCAATGGGGTAGGGACGTCCCAAGGATTCTGATTGCACGGACCGTTCATTCATGTATCAATTTGTAAAATAAAGAATGCCTTGATATTATGTAGTATTGATGACTGACTATTCATCCCTGCAGCACATCATCACTGGCATGGAAGTTATTCACATAATTCACGTTTGTGGCTTGATGATTAAAAGGTAGATAATTTTCGTGAACTTGAATATTTTTTTCTGTTATGAATTATAATTTCTGCTTTGAATAGGCTATAATGTAATTCCAATTGAAAAAAATTCTTGAGTTATACATTAATTATTCAACAGAGGGCAGCATAGCCTACCTGCCTGTGTTTGTTTTCTTTAGACTATGTAGTCAGTGATATTTAATCGGACAAAACTTGATATAGGCTACTAAATTAAACATGAAATGTTACCCATGGACATAAAGACAATTAGTTTAACTATGGCTACACGTTATCTCACTTTTAAACATAGCCTATGGAAGTATTATTCTCAGCATACTGCAGTCATGTTCAACATTAAGGGGAAAATATTCATATTGATACATTCCAGCCTTTTGTTGTCTTGGCTATTGATCAGTTTAATATTATTGTTGTTGCACCATGCATACAAAGCATAGCGTTTTCTTGTTTTCCAAGATTCCAACTTTGCTGTTTGAAGTTGAAAATAAAAAAGAAGTGTGGTGCTTTCAGTTTCCTTTTTATTGCTGGTTCATTGAAGCACAATTTCCTTGAAACAGCTCTGCTTCCTCAGGCTTTTATTTGAAAAAACCAGACCTCTTTATGAATAGTCTCAACCTATGTGGTAATTTACCATTCTCTATGTGCAAACTAGCTATTGGACAAGAATCATCATGACATAGCTAATTAACTATTCATAATCCAGTGAACCACATCTTAAAAGTCAAATCTAATTGTATTTGTCACATGTGCCGAATACAACAGGTGTAGTAGACCTTACAGTGAAATGCTTACTCACAAGCCCTGAACCAACAATGCAGTTTTAAGAAAGAATACCAAAGACAAATCACAAAAAAATCCAATATAAAATAATACCAAATAAAAGTAACAAATAACCAGATCCTGTTAACCAACCCAGACAAGGTGCAGATTTTTCTTCTGCTCCTCTACTTTTCTATTTTTTTAATTTTTTAATTTCACCTTTATTTAACCAGGTAAGCCAGTTGAGAACAAGTTCTCATTTACAACTACTTTTCTATTTAATAAAATGTGCCTAACTAAAACAAATATATTCTGGCAGATTGAGTCAGATACAGCAAGTAACATTACTATCCACAGTAGTACATTGTCTCTCTACCAATTAGCCTACTATCTGCAGCTGTTTGGTAATGACGTTGACATACATATCTTGCAGTGACATATGTTCAACTTTGGCCCTGAGTTGAAGCAGAGACCATCATCTTAAATAAGACAAACTCTGACGCTTGGTTTTTAATGCACTCTGTCAAAACAATTCATTAGTGGCCACAGAAATGTCATAATACTTGTTGGGGCCCTTTGCCAAAAGTGAAACTGGGGACACCAAGGAGTTGGCTGCATTCTTTGGCCATTGATTGGATGTCTCATGGTCACATGTCAACTCGTTGATTATATAGTCCCACCCCTTTGCTCTGACTGTTTGGAGCTGCTGGGACTGAATGACAGATGAAAGGTTAGCGAGCTACCTGTAGAAATAACTTTACCAAATATCGACAATAAGGTTTACTCCTGTCTGTGGTATGAAAAGGTGACTTTGGCCATCTCGCCTGAAGTTGTGGTAAGGGGAATTCAATTGAATACCATGAAGATAGCTAGCTAACGTTAGCTAACTAGCTGACACTAAATAATGACACGCGTTACAAAACAGCTGAATTTCAATAATGCGAAATAACACGAACTTGTTAGTTAGCGATGTGATATATACAAATAGCATCGTTTGTAATGTAAAGAATGTTTACACCAATGTTGGGTGGGTAGTTGGTTTCCACTAATGACTTGTTAGCTAGCTGGGTGCAACTAGCTAACGTTAGCTACCCAGCCACATTCTTTTAGCCAAGATGTTTGTTGACATGTCATTCAATATCTGTCACTTGTCAGTGTACGGTTGCTCGAGCTTTAGCTAGTTGCTAATGTTTGTTGACTGATGGAATGTTTTTTTTGCCAGCCACAGTTTTTGTTTGCTAACCAGATCCTGTTAACCAACCCAGACATGTAGCTAGTTGTCATACATTAGTCTTACAATGGCTTTCATAACAACACTTGCTGCAGGTATTTGTGGGAAGCAAGCTAGGTTTCTCCACTACATGTAATGAAAACTAACAGCTGTATTTGGCATTGACTCATGAAGGCTGATATTTAATTATTAGTTATTTTTAAGTTGGGGTGTGAATGTCTTATCTAGCTGTGTGCACATTGGGAAAGTAATGATCACATTTTATTTGTCACGTGCTGAATACAACAGGTGTAGACCTTACAGTGAAATGCTTACTTATGATAAGTATCTAACGTTAGCATGGTCCAGGCTCATGCATCAGGGCTAGTCTGTCAAAGAACAGACTTGTCAGTATTTGGGGATAAGGAGAACTTGCAGTGTATGAGGTGCCATTCGATAGTGTGCAAATTATGACAAACATTCCACCTTTTGTAATTTGCATACTTTCTCTCCAAGATCAGAAAGCTGAAGCATGGATTTGCCTCAGGGGGACTTCTCTCCACTCAAACGCTTTGTAGTAGCCAAGAAGAAGATCAGTGACGTGTTTGATCAACTGCTGGAGTATGTGAAGGAAGGCTTGGTGTTTGTAGAAGGTGAATGTGCTGTATAGTAAATCAGATGCGTTGGACACATTTTGAATGTCAAAGTAATCAAATGCAGAAAGGGTTTGCTTTTTGTTATGTTGTGAGTGAGTCACGGTGTTCTCTTCTCACTTTTCCCTTTGCTGTGTGATTGTCAGAAACGTGTCGAAATGACGCCTTGGAGAACATTGCAAGTCGGGAGCAACAGGAGCAGATTCGGGCGTATGCCGGGAAACTGCAAACTATAAAAGATGTGCTGGCACGCAGACACATGAAGGTGGCCTTCTTTGGCAGGTAAATGTGTGTAGTCTGATGCATTTAGTTTTCTCCACTGTTTTGCATGTTTTTTTGTTTATTGTACACAGCTTCGAGGCTAGACTCGATGTGTGCAGACACATTTGAGCAAAGCTCAATGCATCGTGACATTGAGTTTGGTTTGATCAGTTAAGATTATTCTTGTTACACCATTCGTACAAAGCACTGTATTGTACTCTAGGAGATGCTTGTGTCCCAAGCTTTCAGCATTGCTACGTGAGGATGATGAGGAAAAGGTGCTGTGCAGCTTTCACTTATCTTTCTATTGCCGGTTCATTGAAGCGCACTTTCTTTGAAACCGCTCCGCTCCATTAGGCTTTTATCATACAAAACCAGACCTCTTTATGAATAGTCTCAACCTATGTGGTAATTTACCATTCTGTATGTGCAAACTAGCTATTGGACAAGATTCATAAT
The DNA here is from genome assembly GCF_964263955.1 of Coregonus lavaretus. NCBI lineage: Eukaryota > Metazoa > Chordata > Actinopteri > Salmoniformes > Salmonidae > Coregonus > Coregonus lavaretus. Next base: position 53,457,555 of record NC_139998.1, read on the forward strand.
GACAAATTGCCTATCCATAAGCCCGTAAACCATAACAGGTCAACATTCCTGTAGTAATGTCCCCATGAGATGTATGATGAAAATGAGGAGTCTCTATAGACCTCTTACATTGTGTCCTTTGCGTAGGACGAGTAACGGTAAGAGTACAGTGGTGAATGCCATGCTGAGGGACCGGGTGCTGCCCAGTGGCATGGGTCACACCACCAACTGCTTCCTGAGTGTGGAGGGCACGGACGCAGACCATGCCTACCTCAAGACAGAGGGCTCAGAGGAGGAGAAGAGCATCAAAGTAAGTGCACTGGCGAGGACGTGGATATACTGGCTTAGGCCTAAATGCATGGAAGATTAGGCTAGCTCTTTTTACCACTCGTACAGTGGGCTTTACCCACCTCAGTGAGGTTGGAAATGTGCTACCTGATTGAGTTACTTAGAGATTAATTATTTTTACCACTCGTACATAGTACCCTCAGTCACGTTTTTCCTTTCTGACCCTAAGCAATTCATTATTAAACAACTTTTGTCTAGATAAGGTTATTATGCAGTCTTCGCTTTGACCTAAGACACAGCCTCAACTTTGAACATTACATACAGATTGTCAGTCGGGCAGAGTTTGAGTGATTTGAAATCCATTAAATGATACTATGCCTCCCCCTCTCTCTCTCTCTCCTCTTACTCTCCAGACTGTGAACCAGCTGGGTCACGCGCTGCACATGGACCAGAGTCTGGACGCAGGCTGCCTGGTCCGAGTCTTCTGGCCCAAGACCAAGTGTGCCCTTCTCCGAGACGACCTGGTCCTCGTAGACAGGTACGGTAACGGAATGTTGACAACTCCGCCACACCTTGACTTCCAATTACACCGCTTGTCCCGACAGCTTGTACAGTACACCAGAGCTTTACGAATATCTAGATGTACACTGTATGTTGGCTGTGTTTGTTATTCGACCAGACACTGATGATCTGTGTATATGACGATCACTATCAACTAAACAGCGATAAAGGCTGAAGACGTGAACCTGCATTAATATTTTTTGCTTTTCTGTGTGCCTCCCTGTATATGAGGATTGCAATTGTAGCTCTGTGTGTAGATTGCTTGGAGTCCATACGGTACGATCTGTACTATTGCTAAGTAGCCTAACTAGAATAGCCATCAACCACCAGTGTCCGAAGCCCCATGGTAAGGACTGACCATCACTAAGCTGAGGTTGACTAAGCTGAGGTTGACCTTCTAACCCCATCCTCCATCTTCTTTAGCCCTGGAACAGATGTCACCACGCAGCTGGACAGCTGGATCGACAAGTTCTGCTTGGACGCTGATGTCTTTGTGCTGGTGGCCAACTCTGAATCAACCCTCATGAACACGGTAACAGAGCTCACAATCTGACCAATCCCAATGGTATTTAGACAGATCTGACCAATCAATGCGTCCATCTGAAAGATTGACAACCTTGTCAAGTAGCAGAGCTTCCAAGAGCTCAGATAGCTGTGTGCTAATGGATTTTTTAAAATGGATTCCTTGGAGTTCTTTGTCAACCACACCTCTTTTTGGAGATGAGAAATACAAAATGATTTGATTTAGTCATGTTAACAATTCTATCAAGAGGTTTGTGTTCTATGAAGCAAGACTTTTAAAAGTATTCTACGCAACTACACTGAACAAAAATAAACGCAACAATTTAAAGATTTTACTGCGTTACAGTTCATATAAGGAAATCAGTCAATCGAAATCAATTAATTAGGCCCTAACATATTTCACATGACTGGGAATACAGAACTTTTTTTTAAAAGTAGGGGCGTGGGTCAGAAAACCAGTTATTATCTGGTGTGACCACAATTTGCTTCATGAAGCGTGACATCTCCTTCGCATAGAGTTGATCAGGCTGTTGATTGTGGCCTGTAATGTTGTCCTACTTCTCTTCAATGGCTGTGCGAAGTTGCTGGATATTGGTGGGAACTGGAACACGCTGTCGATCCAGAGCATCACGAACATGCTCAATGGCTGACATGTCTGAGTATGCAGGCCATGGAAGAACTGGGACATTTTCAGCTTCCAGGAATTGTGTACAGATCCTTGCGACATGGGGCTGTGCATTATTATGCTGAAAATGAGATCATGGCGGCTGATGAATAGCACGACAATGGGCCTCAGACTATCGTCATGGTATCTCTGTGCATTCAAATTGCCATCGATAAAATGCAATTCAAATTTAATTTGTCACATGCGCCGAATACAATAGGTGAATCACCTTACCGTGAAATGCTTACTTCCAAGCCCTTAACCAACAATGCAGATCAAGAAATAGTTAAAATATTTACAAAATAAAAAGTAACATTAATAAAATAACAATACCGAGGCTATATACAGGGCAATTGTTTTCATTGTCTGTAGCTTATGCCTGCCCATACATAACACCATGCCACCATGGGGCATTCTGTTCACAATGTTGACATTAGCAAACCGCTCGCCCACACGACGCCATGCACGCTGTCTGCCATCTGCTCTGTACAGTTGAAACTGGGATTCATCCAGAAGAGCACACTTTTCCAGCGTGCAAGTGGCCCACTGAAGTTGGTTACTGCGCCAAACTGCAGTCAGGTCAAGACCCTGGTGAGGATGACGAGCACGCAGATGAACTTCCCTGAGACAGTTTTTGACAGTTTGTGCAGAAATTCTTCTGTTGCGCAAACCCACAGTTTCATCAGCTGTCCGGGTGGCTGGTCTCAGACGATCCCACGGGTGAAGAAGCCGGATGTGGAGGTCCTGGGCTGGCGTGGTTACACGTGGTCTGCGGTTGTGAGGCCGGTTGGACGTACTGCCAAATTCTTTAAAAGGACATTGGTGGCAGCTTATGGTAGAGAAATAAACATTCAATTCTCTGGCAACAGCTCTGGTGGACATAGCTGCAGTCAACTGCAGGAATGTCCACCAGAGCTGTTATTTGCACATTTTAGTGTCCTTTTATTGTCCCTGGCACAAGGTGCACCTGTGTAATGATCATGCTGTTTTATCAGCTTTTTGATATGCCACACCTGTCAGGTGGATGGATTATCTTAGCAAAGGAGAAATGCTCACTAAAAAACATCATGTAAACAAATTTGTGCACAAAATTGAAGCGAAATAAGCTTTGTGCATATGGAAAGTTTCTGGGATCTTTTTATTTCAGCTCATGAAACATGGGATCAACACTTTACATGTTGCGTTTTTATATTTTTGTTCAGTTATAGAAGGAATTGTCAACATATTCTAACCATATTTCTTTTTTCAAGACAATCTTAATACACTGCTCAAAAAAATAAAGGGAACACTTAAACAACACATCCTAGATCTGAATGAATGAAATAATCTTATTAAATACTTTTTCCTTTACATAGTTGAATGTGCTGACAACAAAATCACACAAACTATCAATGGAAATCAAATTTATCAACCCATGGAGGTCTGGATTTGGAGTCACCCTCAAAATTAAAGTGGAAAACCACACTACAGGCTGATCCAACTTTGATGTAATGTCCTTAAAACAAGTCTAAATGAGGCTCAGTAGTGTGTGTGGCCTCCACGTGCCTGTATGACCTCCCTACAACGCCTGGGCATGCTCCTGATGAGGTGGCGGATGGTCTCCTGAGGGATCTCCTCCCAGACATGGACTAAAGCATCCGCCAACTCCTGGACAGTCTGTTGTGTGGCGTTGGTGGATGGAGCGAGACATGATGTGCTCAATTGGATTCAGGTCTGGGGAACGGGCGGGCCAGTCCATAGCATCAATGCCTTCCTCTTGCAGGAACTGCTGACACACTCCAGCCACATGAGGTCTAGCATTGTCTTGCATTAGGAGGAACCCAGGGCCAACCGCACCAGCATATGGTCTCACAAGGGGTCTGAGGATCTCATCTCGGTACCTAATGGCAGTCAGGTTACCTCTGGCGAGCACATGGAGGGCTGTGTGGCCCCCCAAATAAATGCCACCCCACACCATGACTGACCCACCGCCAAACCGGTCATGCTGGAGGATGTTGCAGGCAGCAGAACGTTCTCCACGGCGTCTCCAGACTCTCACGTCTGTCACGTGCTCAGTGTGAACCTGCTTTCATCTGAAGAGCACAGGGCGCTATTGGCGAATTTGCCAATCTTGGTGTTCTCTGGCAAATGCCAAATGTCCTGCACGGTGTTGGGCTGTAAGCACAACCCCCACCTGTGGACGTCGGGCCCTCATACCACCCTCATGGAGTCTGTTTCTGACCGTTTGAGCAGACATTACACCTGCTGGAGGTCATTTTGCAGGGCTCTGGCAGTGCTCCTCCTTGCACAAAGGCGGAGGTAGCGGTCCTGCTGCTGGGTTGTTGCCCTCCTACACGTCTCCTGATGTACTGGCCTGTCTCCTGGTAGCGCCTCCATGCTCTGGACACTACGCTGACAGACACCGCAAACCTTCTTGCCACAGCTCGCATTGATGTGCCATCCTGGATGAGCTGCACTACCTGAGCCACTTGTGTGGGTTGTAGACTCCGTCTCATGCTACCACTAGAGTGAAAGCACCGCCAGCATTCAAAAGTGACCAAAACATCAGCCAGGAAGCATAGGAACTGAGAAGTGGTCTGTGGTCACCACCTGCAGAACCACTTCTTTATTGGGGGTGTCTTGCTAATTGCCTATAATTTCCACCTGTTGTCTATTCCATTTGCACAACAGCATGTGAAATGTATTGTCAATCAGTGTTGCTTCCTAAGTGGACAGTTTGATTTCACAGAAGTGTGATTGACTTGGAGTTACATTGTGTTGTTTAAGTGTTCCCTTTATTTTTTTGAGCAGTGTATATGTAGCATGTGTAAGGGGGATTAAGGGGTTGTAACTTTAACTGTCAGAATTGGTATGTTAACTGACAGTAAAGGAGGTGTTTTCTTGTAAGTAAGGGGAGGATATTTTCTTTCCGAAGCTTGTTATAGTCGTCAGTGCTAGGATATGGCCGGCTCCATCGCTCAGGCCCAGCTCTGTTTATGTCTGCCTAGGTATTCACGTTATGTCAGGGCACGTAGTCAATCACTGGGCTCTCGTTATCTGTGCCCAATCTCTTCAAGGGACAAGCCCTGTTTCCCCCTCTCATCACCCACCATTTTGACTATGCACCCTAGGATGCCCAGCCTCTGTTGATTTTTCAATCACAGAACCCTAGAGATTGTAAGTACTCTATAAAGTACATTAGATTAGCATTATTCGACTGTGATAATGCGATGCACCTGGACACTTGTTACACAGATGAAGTGAAATAAGCATTTTGTTCTGGTTTAGTTTAGGAAGTAAACTCAACTGTTTGATAAACAACAGACAATAACAGTGTTTCAATGAATGGAGCCCTTTTCTAGCTTATTAGCTATGTCATGACCTACAGTATCTTCGTGACCCTTTACAAACGCCCTTGACAAACTCTTATCTCCTTCCCCGATAGACTGTGTGAAAGTGTGTACTGCACATTCTCTATAGTAAAGGAGTGTTTATGTATGTGGGTCACCTGCATGCACACACATACATGCTGTATTTACACAGAACTGCATTGGGACACCTTTTATCTCTGAATTGTTTGTAAAGGTTAAACACCTGGGGAAGTCTGGTGTAGGCTGTAAAGTTTAACTCCATGCAAATAGCCCTGGCAACGAGGTTTCCAGCTTCACGTCAGCCAGCTTTCTGTGCCCTTGCGGTCTGTGCCCTTGCGGTCTGTGCCCTTGCGGTCTGTGCCCTTGCGGTCTGTGCCCTTGCGGTCTGTGCCCTTCCGGTCTGTGCCCCCTCCTCCAATATCTATACCCCAGTCTCTCTTCCAACTGTCCTGTCAAATTAAGTCAATAAAATACTGAAGGAGTTCGGAGTTCTCCTCAGAAAGAAATAGAAATAAATGCAAAATAAAGGTTAACACAACACTTTGGAATTAATAAGACTTAATTAGTGCACTAACTATTCCTGACCTTGCATTTTTCTTGTTTTCCAGGAGAAGCATTTCTTTCACAAGGTGAACGAGAAGCTCTCCAAACCCAACATCTTTATTCTCAACAACCGCTGGGACGCCTCAGCCAATGAGCCGGAGTACATGGAGGATGTGAGTGACTTACCAACAATAACTGGCCATTCATAAAAGTTTACAATTAGTCAAATTAGCCACAGGTCCTGAAGTGGAAATTACATTTATTGCTCCAGTAGGACAATAATCAGAAGTGTGTGTGTGTAAATGACATTTATGGACAAAAAAAAAAGTATTAAAAGGTGTGTATATAAAAAACATTAACAGGGTAAATAACTCCAACCACCCATTTGCCTATTCACAACCTATAGTAATCTAATTTCACCCCATTTAAAAAAAAAAAAAAAAAAACTTTCTGTGCATTTGCAGAGACATTCTGGATTTCTGGCAATTGCTCTGTGACATCACTGGGGGGAACCACTGAGTGCACTGGCATTGCACACATTTACATTTGAGTCATTTAGCGGACGTTCTTATCCAGAGCGACTTACAGTAGTGAGTGCATTTTTAGGTCATGTAGCTATCCTATGAAGTTATTTCCCAACAAAATGTTCTGACACAATAGCCCAGTAGTCCAATTACATATCACGTTTTGGATCATTTACAGATGTCGATAGTGATAAACAGATGACAAGGTGATTTGCAAGGTATAGGCCTATTCATCACAAAATATAAACTCAGCAAAAAATAGAAACGTCCCCTTTTCAGGACCCTGTCTTTCAAAGATCATTCGTAAAAATCAAAATAACTTCACAGATCTTCATTGTAAAGGGTTTAAACACTGTTTCCCATGCTTGTTCAATGAACAATTAATGAACATGCACCTGTGGAATGGTCGTTGAGACACTAACAGCTTACAGACGGTAGGCAATTAAGGTCACAGTTATGAAAACTTAGGACACTAAATAGGCCTTTCTACTGACTCTAAAAAAAACACCAAAGGAAAGATGCCCAGGGTCCCTTCTCATCTGCGTGAACGTGCCTTAGGCATGCTGCAAGGAGGCATGAGGACTGCAGATGTGGCCAGGGCAATAAATTGCAATGTCCGTACTGTGAGACGCTTAAGACGGCGCTACAGGACGGACAGCTGATCATCCTCGCAGTGGCAGACCACGTGTAACAACACCTGCACACGATCGGTACATCCGAACATCACACCTGCGGGACAGGTACAGGATGGCAACAACAACTGCCGGAGTTACACCAGGAACGCACAATCCCTCCATCAGTGCTCAGACTGTCCGCAATGGGCTGAGAGAGGCTGGACTGAGGGCTTGTAGGCCTGTTGTAAGGCAGGTCCTCACCAGACATCACCGGCAACAACGTCGCCTATGGGCACAAACCCACCGTCGCTGGACCAGTCAGGACTGGCAAACAGTGCTCTTCACTGACGAGTCGTGGTTTTGTCTCACCAGGGGTGATGGTCGGATTTGCGTTTATCGTCGCAGGAATGAGCGTTACACAGAGGCCTGTACTCTGGAGCGGGATCGAGGTGGCCAGCGACGAGCCCGGATCTCTTATCCCATTGAGCACGTCTGGGACCTGTTGGATCGGAGGGTGTGGGCTAGGGCCATTCCTCCCCAGAAATGTCTGGGAACTTGCAGGTGCCTTGGTGGAAGAGTGGGGTAACATCTCACAGCAAGAACTGGCAAATCTGGTGCAGTCCATGAGGAGGAGATGCACTGCAGTACTTAATGCAGCTGGTGGCCACCCCAGATACTGTTACTTTTGATTTTGACCCCACCCTTTGTTCAGGGACAGGTTAGTCACATGTCTGTGGAACTTGTTCAGTTTATGTCTCAGTTGTTGAAATGTTATGTTCATGCAAATATTTACACATAACGCAGTTGACAGTGAGAGGACGTTTCTTTTTTTTTGCTGAGTTTATTATTTTGTTATTTTGCGTGCGCTCTCAGCCAGAGCGACTTAGAGTAGTGAGTGCAAACATTTTCGTAGTGGTCCCATGCGGGAATCATAACAGCTGTAATATCACACTGGGAGGGATTATTGAAGATACTCTTTGAAGAGGTTGGGTTTCAAATTCCGGCAGACGGGCAGGGACACTGCTGTCCTAGCTTCAGGGGGAAGCTGGTTCCACCATTGGGGTGCCAGGACGGAGAAGAGCTTGGACTGGGCTGAGTGGGAGCTGCCCTCCCGTAGGGGTGGGAGGGCCAAGAGACCAGAACGGAGCGCTCGGGTCGGTGTAGGGTTTGAGCATAGCCTGAAGGTAGGGAGGGGCAGTTCCTCTTGCTGCTCCATAGGTAAGCACCATGGTCTTGTAGTGAATGCACGCTTCGAATGGAAGCCAGTGGAGTGTGTGTGGAGGAGCGGGGTGACATGAGAGAACTTGGGAAGGTTGAACACCAGGTGGGCTGCAGTGTTCTGGATAAGTAGCAGGAGGTTGATGGCACAAGCGGGGAGCCCAGCCATCAGCGAGTTGCAGTAGTCCAGACGGGAGAGGGAAAAGTACCTGGATTAGGACCTGCGCCACTTGCTGTGTGAGGTAGGGTTGTACTCTATGGATGTTGTACAGCGTCACGCCAAGGTTATTTTGCGCTCTGGGAGGGGGACACAGTGGAGTTGTCAACTGTGATGGAGAGGTCTTTGAGCGGGCAGGCCTTCCCCGGACGAAAGCGCAGCTCCATGTTCTCGAGGTTGAGCTTGAGGTGGTGGGCTGACATCCAAGTTGAGTTATCTGCGGGGGGAGGGGAGAAAAGTAGTTGTCATTCACATAGCAATGATTAGAGAGCCCATGTGAGGATATGAGTGACTTGGTGTATAGAGAGAAGAGGAGAGGGCCTAAAACCGAGCCCTGGGGGACACCAGTCGTGAGAGTATGTGGTGCAGACACAGATCCTCTCCACGTCATCAGGTAGGTCCGGCCTGCCAGGTAGGATGCAATCCAAGAGTGTGCAGAGACGCACATCCCTGAGAGGGTGGAGAGGAGGATCGGATGGTTCACGGTGTCGAAGGCAGCAGATAGATCTAGGAGGATGAGAACAGAGGAGAGAGATTTAGCTTTGGCAGTGCAGAAAGCCTCTGTGGCACAGGAGCAGTCTCGGTTGAGTGAAACGTCTTGAAGCCTGACTGGTTAGGGTAAAAAATATTGTTCTGAGAGAGTTTGTCAGAGACCACACGCTCAAGTTTCTTTTTACATCAGAGGAGGTGTTGGGTTCTTGAGGGGTGGGTTCAATTTCCCCTTCTCAAAAAGTCGGCTACTTCTAATAAAGTTAACAAAGCACTTGCTAGTGTGGGAAATTGGGCCTGGCTCGCAGTCGGTGTTCCAATTCATTCCAAAGGTGTTCGATGGGGTTGAGGTCAGGGCTCTGTGCAGGCCAGTCAAGGTCTTCCACACCAATCTCGACAAACCATTTCTGTATGGACCTCGCTTGGTGCACAGGGGCATTGTCATGCTGAAACAGGAAATGGCTTTCCCCAAACTGTTGCCACAAAGTTGGAAGCACAGAATCGTCTCGCATGTCATTGTATGCTGTAACGTTAAGATTTCCCTTCACTGGAACTAAGAGGCCTAGCCCGAACCATGAAAAACAGCCCCAGACCATTATTCCTCCTCCACCAAACTTTATGGCACTATGCATTTTGGCAGGTAGCGTTCTCCTGGCATTCGCCGAACCCAGATTCGTCTGTCAGACTGCCAGATGGTGAAGCGTGATTCATCACTCCAGAGAACGCGTTTCACTGCTCCAGAGTCTAATGGCAGCGAGCTTTACACCACTCCAGCCGACGCTTGGCATTGCGCATGGTGATCTTAGGCTTGTGTGCGGCTGCTCGCCCATTTCATGAAGCCCCCAACGAACAGTTATTGTGCTGACATTGCTTCCAGCGGCAGTTTGGAACTCGATAGTGAGTGTTGCAACAGAGGACAGACAATTTTTACGAACTTCAGCACTCGGCCGTCCTGTTCTGTGAGCATGTGTGGCCTACAACTTTGCGGCCGAGCCGTTCTTGCTCCTAGACGGGGGGGAAGGAAGGAAGGAAGGACTAGTGGTGATCAACAGCTCACGCCCTGTTGTAAATCAAAGGAGAACATTCAGGCTGCGGCTTCAAGATTAACCAATGGAATGTTCTTTGTTTTCAACATACTTTTTCCTGCTGAAACCTTTAACGCGTTCAAAAGCGAATACTGGAATAATATTCCTAACGTAGAATGTGGGGAATCGAGAGTTGCACCCCTCAAAAAACCTACACTCGATCCCTCCGATGTCAACAACTACAGACCAGTATCCCTTTCTTTTCTCTCAAACTCTTGAGTGTGCCGTCTATAGCCAACTCTCCTGCTATCTCTCTCAGAATGACCTTCTTGATCCAAACCAGTCAGGTTTCAAGACTGGTCATTCAACCGAGACTGCTTTTCTCTGTGTCACGGAGGCTCTCCGCACTGCTAAAGCGAACTCTCTCTCCTCTGCTCTTATCCTTCTACACCTATCTGCTGCCTTTGATACTGTGAACCATCAGATTCTCCTCTCCACCCTCTCCAAGTTGGGCATCTCCGGCGCGGCTCACTCTTGGATTGCGTCCTACCTGACAGGTCGCTCCTACCAGGTGGCGTGGCGAGAAGCTGTCTCCGCACCACGTGCTCTCACCACTGGTGTCCCCCTGGGCTCAGTTCTAGGCCCTCTCCTATTCTATCTATACACCAAGTCACTTGGCTCTGTCATATCCTCACATGGTCTCTCCTATCATTGCTACGCAGACGACACACAATTAATCTTCTCCTTTCCCCCTTCTGATAACCAGGTGGCGAATCGCATCTCTGCATGTCTGGCAGACATATCAGTGTGGATGTCGGATCACCACCTCAAGCTGAACCTCGGCAAGACTGAGCTGCTGTTCCTCCCGGGGAAGGACTGCCCGCTCCATGATCTCGCCATCACGGTTGACAACTCTGTTTCCTCCTCCCAGAGTGCAAAGAACCTTGGCGTGACCCTGGACAACACCCTGTCATTCTCCGCTAACATCAAAAATAGTGACCCGATCCTGTAGGTTCATGCTCTACAACATTCGCAGAGTACAACCCTACCTTACACAGGAAGCGGCACAGGTCCTAATCCAGGCACTTGTCATCTCCCGTCTGGATTACTGCAACTCGCTGTTGGCTGGGCTCCCTGCCTGTGCCATTAAACCCCTACAACTCATCCAGAACGCTGCAGCCCGTCTGGTGTTCAACCTTCCCAAGTTCTCTCACGTCACCCCGCTCCTCCGCACACTCCACTGGCTTCCAGTTGAAGCTCGCATCTGCTACAAGACCATGGTGCTCGCCTACGGAGCTGTGAGGGGAACGACACCTCCTTACCTTCAGGCTCTGATCAGTCCCTACACCCAAACGAGGGCATTGCGTTCTTCCACCTCTGGCCTGCTGGTCCCCATATCTCTGCGGAAGCACAGTTCCCGCTCAGCCCAGTCAAAACTGTTCGCTGCTCTGGCACCCCAATGGTGGAACAAGCTCCCTCACGACGCCAGGACTGCGGAGTCAATGACCACCTTCCGGAGACACTTGAAACCCCACCTCTTTAAGGAATCCCTGGGATAGTATAAAAGTAATCCTTCTACCCTACCACAATTTTTTTTAAATAATAAAATGTATAATAAATAAATAAAATATATATAACAAATGAAAATAAAAAAAATTATTTATATATATATATATTAATAATAATTAGCCAGTGGGACAACCACTTTACATAATAAGGTGAATGCACCAATTTGTAAGTCGCTCTGGATAAGAGCGTCTGCTAAATGACGTAAATGTGATCTATTGGACACTAAGGTCATTCTGTTTGGTGTTTTGTGATGTCATTAATGTTATAAAATAAATACTGTAGCTTGGAAAGTATACCCACTACATGTAGGAATGTTCCATCATATACGTTGTGCATGTAATATGAAAAATTATGAAATTGTTTTTGTTAAGAGGGATGTGATTTGAGAAGCTGTATGAGATCATTGTTTTCCATAAGCTTTGCACAGGGACAAGTCACGCCCCGAGTGAGGTCCGAGAGTGTCAGCCTGACGGAACCGCCCTTTTCGACCAAAGTGTGTAAAAGATGGGTTACAAATTAACACACTTAGACCAGAATAAGTGAAAGCGGCAGCTACACGTTTTAAAATGGTTGGAACTATGGATCTCAACACGTTGTGGAGATAATAAACTCTCCTCCCCGGACGATCACCGGTACGGCTGGTTAGCTGTCCTAAGTAAAGGATCTTCGGAAGCTAATTTAATTAGGCCCATCCTATTATTCTGCTCAAGCCCATCAGTAGGGTACTGGGAACCGTCGATTCGGCTGGCTAGCCTATCTTCGAAGAAGCATCTTCGAGCGAATGGAAGGTAAATCAGTTCTGTAGTTCTGTTCAGGACTACACGACAAGTCATCGGAGACCGGACAACTAGGAAGAAGAGAACAACAGAAGACTTGTTGGAACCTTTTTTGGACAATCTGAGCCTTACAAGCGTGCCGCGAGATGGCCCAACTCGCTTTCCAGGGTGGCGCTGTCCACTGAGATACACGGCGAACCAGGCATTTCACGTGAATACATTCTAGATTTCTTACTCGAAGAGGGCAGCAGTTCGTGTGCCAATGTATGTAATAACTGTAGGTGAGAGTAGTTTCGGAGTGTATCAAGGTTAAGTGTCTCTCTCTCTTTTATCTTCCTTTTCTCTTTTAACATTTTAGTCATTTAGCAGACGCTCTTATACAGAGCGACTTACAGTTAGTGAGTGCATACATCATTTTTTTTATTTTTCATACTGGCCCCCCGTGGGAATCGAACCCACAACCCATGCTCTACCAACTGAGCTACATCCCTGCCGGCCATTCCCTCCCCTACCCTGGACAACGCTTGGCCAATTGTGCGCCGCCCCATGGGTCTCCCGGTCGCGGCCGGCTACGACAGAGCCTGGATTCGAACCAGGATCTCTAGTGGCACAGCTAGCACTGCGATGCAGTGCCTTAGACCACTGCGCCACTCAAGCATCATTGTTGTCATTCTTCTAAGGACCTGTTTTTTCCAGTCAGTAACCAGTGCAGAGTGTATGTTTATCCTCTGTTCCCATTTTAATTAGCTAGTAAATAAATAAACCAATTTGTGTAGTACTGAATCCTAAGGCTCTGCTTTTTACAGATGCAAGGAGGTAACGACTTTCAGAATGATATGATACGAGGTTATGATAAGTTGACTGTTTTTTTATAGATGTGATAGGTAAAGACCTTTTTTTTAGAGTTTAATTCGGGAGATGGGAACTCTTCAAAGAACCACTCTCGTGGTGCCCCAGATACTAATGAGTTAATTGTTACATGATTAATTTAGTAGGGTAACAATTAAACATAGTTGGTTAATTAGAGAAAAGTCTTCAGATGAATGTTAAAGTCACGACACCACATACCTTTTGTGTGTAGATTACAGAAACTATGCAAAGCTGGTGGACATTCTCCTGATTGATGGACCGGGCGTCGCTTGTAATCAACTTGAGCGCCAACTTTCCACATTTCAGCGCCAACTTTCAAACTACTAGGATACTGTAGCAACTACTAGAGTACTGTATTGTGGTCGCAGTATTGACAAATGCTACGGTCATTTCAATAAATCAGTAAAGTACTTAAAAAAAGAAGTGGCCTACCTTTTTGGCTGGCAGTCATGTTCCAGTAGACCTAAATGCGTTTTATGATCCCTTTTTCAACTGTGATTATTTTAGCTCCCGACTGTGCATGCATTGCATTGCATGATCAGTGTTTCAAATGTGAAGTGCAAGCCGTTGATCATATAGGCCTGTTGCATATGTGGATGCTCAAAATAGATGTATTTTTATTTCTAGAATCAGATACATATTAAAAATGAATAGGGAGGTCCATCTTTAATACTGGTATTAGGTAATCGGGTATCGATTTCATGAATATTCATCCCTTTCCCAGTTTTTATTCTATGGCCTCTGCCATAGTAATACAGTGAGGGGAAAAAAGTATTTGATCCCCTGCAGATTTTGTACGTTTGCCCACTGATAAAGAAATTATCATTCTATAATTTTAATGGTAGGTTTATTTGAACAGTGAGAGACAGAATAACAACAACAAAAATCCAGAAAAACACATGTCAAAAATGTTATAAATTGATTTGCATTTTAATGAGGGAAATAAGTATTTGACCCCCTCTCAATCATAAAGATTACTGGCACCAGGTGTCTTTTATACAGGTAACAAGCTGAGATTAGGAGCACACTCTTAAAGGGAGTGCTCCTAATCTCAGTTTGTTACCTGTATGAAAGACACCTGTCCACAGAAGCAATCAATCAATCATATTCCAAACTCTCCACCATGGCCAAGACCAAAGAGCTCTCCAAGGATGTCAGGGACAAGATTGTAGACCTACACAAGGCTGGAATGGGCTACAAGACTATCGGCAAGCAGCTTGGTGAGAGGGTGACAACAGTTGGTGCGATTATTCGCAAATGGAAGAAACACGAAATAACTGTCAATCTCCTTCGGCCTGGGGCTCCATGCAAGATCTCACCTCGTGGAGTTGCAATGATCATGAGAATGGTGAGGAATCATCCCAGAACTACACGGGAGGATCTTGTCAATGATCTCAAGGCAGCTGGGACCATAGTCACCAAGAAAACAATTGGTAACACACTACGCCGTGAAGGAGCTCAGCTGGTAGAGCACGGCGCTTGTAACGCCAAGGTAGTGGGTTCGATCCCCGGGACCACCCATACACAAAAATGTATGCACGCATGACTGTAAGTCGCTTTGGATAAAAGCGTCTGCTAAATGGCATATTATTATTATTATTATTAAGGACTGAAATCCTGCAGCGCCCGCAAGGTCCCCCTGCTCAAGAAAGCACATATACAGGCCCGTCTGAAGTTTGCCAATGAACATCTGAATGATTCAGAGGAGAACTGGGTGAAATTGTTGTGGTCAGATGAGACCAAAATCGAGCTTTTTGGCATCAACTCAACTCGCCATGGTTGGAGGAGGAGGAATGCTTCCTATGACCCCAAGAACACCATCCCCACCGTCAAACATGGAGGTGGAAACATTATGCTTTGGGGGTGTTTTTCTGCTAAGGGGACAGGACAACTTCACTGCATCAAAGGGACGATGGACGGGGCCATGTACCGTCAAATCTTGGGTGAGAACCTCCTTCCCTCAGCCAGGGCATTGAAAATGGGTCGTGGATGGGTATTCCAGCATGACAATGACCCAAAACACACGGCCAAGGCAACAAAGGAGTGGCTCAAGAAGAGGCACATTAAGGTCCTGGAGTGGCCTAGCCAGTCTCCAGACCTTAATCCCATAGAAAATCTGTGGAGGGAGCTGAAGGTTCGAGTTGCCAAACATCTGGCTCGAAACCTTAATGACTTGGAGAAGATCTGCAAAGAGGAGTGGGACAAAATCCCTCCTGAGATGTGTGCAAACCTGGTGGCCAACTACAAGAAACGTCTGACCTCTGTGATTGCCAACAAGGGTTTTGCCACCAAGTACTAAGTCATGTTTTGCAGAGGGGTCAAATACGTATTTCCCTCATTAAAATGCAAATCAATTTATAACATTTTTGACATGCGTTTTTCTGGATTTTTTTGTTATTCTGTCTCTCACTGTTCAAATAAACCTACCATTAAAATTATAGACTGATCATTTCTTTGTCAGTGGGCAAACGTACAAAATCAGCAGGGGATCAAATACTTTTTTCCCTCACTGTATGCTGCAGTTGATTGATTGGTTCACCGAGTGACGTCAAAGTCCACTGTTTCAGAACGTCAAACGTCCAGAACGTTCAAAAATATTTTGCAAACTGTTGGTTTTAAAATTCATATCGCTTGTTTTTGGGGGATCAAATGTTAATAAATAGAATGAAAAATGTATATTATGGTGCCTGGTGAATGTGTTTCCTTGTTCCATGTAGAGTGCCTTCAGAAAGTATTCATACCCCTTTACTTATTCCACATTTTCTTACAGCCTGAAATCAAAAAGGATTTCTAAAAAAATTCTCACCCATCTACACACAATACCCCATAACGACAGTGACATTTTATTGAAAATGAAATAAAATATCTTATTTTCATAAGTATTCACACCCCTGAGTCAATACTTTTGTAGAAGCACCTTTTGGCAGCGATTACAGCTGTGAGTCTTTCTGGGTAAGTCTCTAAGAGTTTTGCACACCTGGATTGTACAATATTTGCACATTAGTAAAAAGAACAAAGTAAAACTGCAAAAAAAAAATGGCTACGAAATTAACTTCTTGTCCTGAATATAAAGCGTTATGTTTGGGGCAAATCCAACACGTCACGGAGTACAACTCTTCATATTTTCAAGCATGGTGGCGGCTGCATCATGTTATGGGTATGCTTGTCATTGGCAAGGACTAGGGAGTTTAAGAATAAAAAGGGGGGGGGGGGGGGGGGGGTGTATTCAACTTGATTTTCATGTAGATATAGTTGACCTACTTTACCCTCATGTAAAAATGAAAAACTGCTACTGGGTAATCATTTTGCGACCAGAACGGAATGGTCGGGAGAAGCTTCATTTCCAAAAATTCCAAGCTGTCAAAACCATTAGTTTGAGACTGGGTTGTCACCAAAGCTTTTGTATTCATTCGGTATGTCGTAGTTAATTTTCAAAGATTCATTACAAACTCAAAACATTTTTCAACAAGAATGACTATTATGACAATAACTGTGGCCATTTTGCATTACAATTAATCGTTACCCAGAATTCCATGACCATTACAACCCTAGGCTTCAGAGTTTCTGTTATTGCTATGGGCTCTTACCATTGTGGTAATGTTGTAGTAACAGTTCAGTAATGTTCCCCACCTACAGGTGCGCAAGCAGCACATGGACCGCTGTGTCGACTTCCTGGTGGAGGAGCTGAAGGTGGTGGACCGGGAGCAGGCACCCAACCACATCTTCTTTGTGTCAGCCAAGGAGGTGCTCAACTCCCGTATGCAGCGCGCCCAGGGTATGCCAGAGTCCGGTAAGCCCGGCCGGTGGTGGTCAAACCAGAAGGGTGTGTTGGTGGGTGGGTAGCCAAGCATGTGTGAATAGTGGCAAACCATCGTGTCCGCTGTGGTCAAACCAGGTGGTTTGTTTGTTTGGTTGGTAGGTCGGTCAGTGGGTGGGTCAATTGTTGGGTGTGTACTGTGTTGGTGACTGTGTGGACGGATGGGTGGATCAATGGGTGTGTGGGGTGGGCAGGCAGGCTCACTCATGCCACAGGTTTTGTCCTGTCCACACTGATGGGCTTCTCTAAATTAGATCCAGAGTGTCTCCAAACAACACCTCCCCAGCCAAGCTATAAAACATTCAAACTTAAACTTCACTATCAACTCTGGCTAACACCAGCTACATGGGATCAAGGCACTTATGCAATCCATTGGCTCACATGCTCCAACATGACCTTTTGTTTGGGTGGTGTCGGTCTTGAGCTCTGTTTTTAGCCTGGCGTCCATCTTCTCAGTCTGTGTTGATGTAGTTTATCTGATCCTTTCTAGGTTAAAGGGATATTTCACTTTCTGGAACTTTTAGCTTATTTTCAACGTACCTGTTGCCGTTTCATCCAAATTGTGTTAGCTGGTTATATAGCAACGTCTAGCATTTTTGGAGAATGTAGCAATGCTAGTGGAATGGATTGGATCAGTTAGCGGCGCGTTCAAAAGCGAGTGGACCAAAGCGGCGCCCTGCATAGCGCTTTCCCCATACTTTTGAGTTCTCTGCTAACTGATACAACAAAAGTGAAATGTCCCTTTTTTTTATTTATTTTTATTTTTGTAGTAGTTTAAAGGCAAAATGGTACTAGACTCCGTTTTGGAGAGATGTGATGTGGTGGTCTTTGGATGACAATGTGCCGTTTTCACAGGTGGAGCTTTAGCAGAAGGTTTCCAGGAGAGGCTCAAGGAGTTCCAGAGTTTCGAGAGGATATTTGAGGCAAGTGTGTGTGTGTGCGCGTGTGTGCGGTGTGACGACAACGTCTAACACCACTCGTTCTCAGCCTCCAAATTGTTTAATGATTTTTAAATACGACATCTCTAATTGAATGAAAAAGCAGTATGAAGTAATGAATGTCAAATGAAATGGCAGAATGACAGAACTACAATGACGCATATTCCAAGCAATCAAGATGAAAGTTAAAACAATGTGTAGTCAAGCCAAACAACACCATGGCTGCTCCTCAGGACATACCAGGTAAACTCTCTCTCTCTGAACTTTCTGGCCTGGCTTTGCCAGTGTGACTCTGAACGTGGTGTTGGAGTGATGTGGGAGGAGGGACAGAACTGCGTCTGTGTGTGCTTGTGTTATGGTAGAGAAAATATTAGCAATAGAGTTAATTCCTTGTCTAAAACCCAGCTTAGTTACGCTGCCCCAAAACATTTACCTCTATGGGGTCGGACACCTAAAGGGAAAGCTGTGTACTGGATAGGAGGTTAACTATATTATATTCCATACCACTGCAGAGAGTAGTGGTGAACCATTCTAATCACTATCTCTATGGTCCTGTGCTGTGAGAAACACCTAGTCTCTCCATCTCATCACCGGACTACTAGTCTCTCCACCAATCACGTCTCCAAGCCCGCCCCGCTAAGTCCCTGCTTAGGCCAATCAATGTGCACATTGCCATCAATCTGCGTCTTCATTGCTGAAGTCTAGATTTACTTAGGCGAGGATCATCCATTTCTTTCAGTTCAAATTTTCATTCTGTTCGCTGTCTCATTTTGTTTCATTCTGTTCTGTTGGCCGCATTCTGTCTCGTCGGAGTTGTTTTATGTTCAGGAAATACTAATCTCCTTTTTCTTAGAGTAGTTTTTCTGTTGTACTGGCTTTTCTCCTATGATTTAGCTTTGTCTTCACTAGCACGTTACTGTGAGCCTAAGAACCAAGGGGCTGTGCGACTCGAGATGCAGAACTGCTGCCGTAATTCCCCCCCCCCCCCCCCCCCCCCAACCATTAGTTACGGCAGCAGTTGTATATCTTATTCCTTTTTGTCCTGCCTATACCCTTTTCAATATCGTGCTGACCCCTGACCCCAACCAAACTGTTCTGGCTTCGCATGGTCCTTTTCAGCACAGTTCAAGCAACTATGGTGGATGCTTATGGCGCAATCAGGCCAGCACGGCTTGGTTTGGCTCGGCTCAGTAGATTGAAAAGCCCTGTAGGACGTGTCGCAGCCCCCCCCGGTACGGTAACGTGTGTTGTTATGTGGCCTCCCAGGAGTGTATCTCGCAGTCAGCAGTGAAAACAAAGTTTGAGCAGCACACTATCAGGGCCAAGCAGATCACTGAAACGGTCAAATCCATCATGGACGCCATCAACATCGAGGCGGCAGAGAAGAGGTGAGTGTCCTCTGATCCATCCACTCACAACCCAACCCATCTTCTTCCGGGATGTTCTGTTTATTCAGTCATTCCCAAATGTTTCGCTAGCACTGACTTTAACTAGTTTGTATGGAAACGGTAACATGTATTATGAGTTAGCATTGTTTCCAATGACTAAGATGTTTTGGTGTGGATCCAACAGGGCAGGCACAATACATTTTGTACATTTCTAAGTAGTATGTCAGTATTGGACATTGAAACATAAAACCTTTGCACTTCCTGTGGAAGCACTGACTTACTACTTGTCTCTCCTTACCACGTCCTGTGCACCATCTAGAGTGGCCTCATTGGAGGACCGTGAGTACCAGATGGACCGTCTGGAGTTTGTGAAGAACCAGCTCCAGCTGCTCATAGAAGACATCAAGAAGAAGATCAAGACTGTCACAGTAGAGGTGGAGAGCAAGGTAAACCGTGGCCTTCGGATAACATTAATGTTTACAATATGTTTCGAAATATCCTAAAGCCTCTTAACACTGCAGGGAATGGCCCTGCAGGGTCATACTGCCAACGGCAATTTATGGATTTAATACCGCACTAATCCTCAATCCATTCCAAGGGTTACTTACCCCAAATGGTAAAAAAAAAAAAAATGTTTTAGCCAGGTACTAACACAGCTGCTTTCTCAAGGTGTCCAGCGCCATGGGCGAGGAGATCTGTCGTCTCAACGTGCTCGTCCAGGAGTTCCACTCTGACTTCCACCCCTCGCTCCACATCCTCAAGCGCTACAAATCAGTGAGTTTGATTTCCGTTACACCAATGACTGGACACACCGGTCTTCTCCGTGAAATGGAAGCGTTGTCACAAATGTAGCACACAGAGCTTTTAGGTTAGGAGCATCACGACTCACACATCTCAGTAGTGACCTCCTTCTATGCACTCTGTTTCTGTAACCACTCCATGACCCTCTGTCACCCAACCCTTCCCTTACAGGAGCTCCTGAGCCACATCGAGGAGGGCATGGGCAAGAATCTGGCCTTCCGCTGCTCCAACGCCGTCAACGCCTCCGTGCAGTCCTCCCAGAGAGACATGATCGGTAGGTAGCAGTCCTCCCAGAGAGACATGATCGGTAGGTAGCGGTCCTCCCAGAGAGACATGATCGGTAGCTAGCGGTCCTCCCAGAGAGACATGATCGGTAGGTAGCAGTCCTCCCAGAGAGACATGATCGGTAGGTAGCAGTCCTCCCAGAGAGACATGATCGGTAGGTAGCAGTCCTCGTGTGTGTGTGACAAGGCAACCAGTCATAAATCAGACTGACATAAATGTTATGGCCCTCTATGATGTTCAGGACTGGGACTATTGCGAGAGAGTGTAAACCAATTGAATGAGTACGCCTAGCGCTACAGGACTGTTCCATATTGCTCGCTTCTCACCCATCTGTTCCTCTCAGATCATTGTGTATTTAGACACTGTTATGGAAAGGAGGACCCCGTTTTTAACACTGTTAAATAGGGTGCCAATTCAGGTTCTACTACATAGCTTCCACTGATCCAGTTCTGTCAAATCTCTGACTTCAAGGAAAGCAGGAAGCATTCAAAGTATTTGGGTCTGATGTCATCTAGACCCCTCAAACTCAACTCTGGACCTTGAAGCGAGTTCCACTGCGTTTTTTTCATTGTTGCCCTCTAATTAGGGACTGATTTAGACCTGGGACACCAGGTGTGTGCAATTAATTATCAGGTAGAACGAGAGAACCAGCAGGCTCCGGACCTCGTAGGGTCAGAGTTGAATACCCCTGATAGACTTGGTGTCAGTGTTTCCTTCTTTGTCATCCCACCACCAGAGAGTCTGCAGCCTCTGCTGCCTCCTGCTGTTCAGAACCAGATACAGACGCTGGTGCCCTGCCACAAATTTGACCTGACCTACGACCTGAACTGTGCCACGCTCTGCTCGGACTTCCAGGAGAACATAGAGTTCCAGTTCTCGATGGGTTGGACGGCGCTGGTCAACCGCTTCCTGGGGCCCACCAACGCCAATCGGGCCCTCATGCTGGTCGACAAGAACTTCCCGGTAACGCGGATAAGGTGGCTCCAGGGTGAAGTTTCCCCTAGGTGCAGATCGAGGATCAGTTTCCTCCACCAAACCTAACCATAACCATTGGTGGTGGGGGGGAGGGGGGTGGGGGGGGGGGGGGGAATGCAAAAATGACCCACGATCAGCGTGTAGGGGCAACTTCACCCTCCTCCAGTAAGGCATGAGGGTGATGGATGTGTCATCTGTACTGTATTCTGTTGTATGTCATGTAGGTATGCTATCACTGTACTAGATGGTTAATAGTTGTGATGTTGGTCGACAGGACCTTTTCAGGTAACCACAGTTAGAACACATGGGTGGTTGAGTGGTAATGGGTGATAACACTGCCCGGCTCTTACCGCGTGTGCCTACAGTGAGGGGGAAAATAGTATTTGATCCCCTGCTGATTTTGTACGTTTGCCCACTGACAAAGAAATGAGCAGTCTATAATTTTAATGGTAGGTTTATTTGAACAGTGAGAGACAGAATAACAACAACAAAAATCCAGAAAAACGCATGTCAAAAATGTTATAAATTGATTTGCATTTTAATGAGGGAAATAAGTATTTGGCCCCCTCTCAATCAGAAAGATTTTCTGGCTCCCAGGTGTCCTTTTTATACAGGTAACGAGCTCAGATTAGGAGCACACTCTTAACAAACTGAGATTAGGAGCACTCCATTTAAGAGTGTGCTCCTAATCTCAGTTTGTTACCTGTATAAAAGACACCTGTCCACAGAAGCAATCAATCAATCAGATTCCAAACTCTCCACCATGGCCAAGACGAAAGAGCTCTCCAAGGATGTCAGGGACAAGATTGTAGACCTACACAAGGCTGGAATGGGCTACAAGACCATCGCCAAGCAGCTTGGTGAGAAGGTGACAACAGTTGGTGCGATTATTCGCAAATGAAAGAAACACAAAAGAACGGTCAATCTCCCTCGGCCTGGGGCTCCATGCAAGATCTCACCTCGTGGAGTTGCAATGATCATGAGAACGGTGAGGAATCAGCCCAGAACTACACGGGAGGATCTGGTCAATGATCTCAAGGCAGCTGGGACCATAGTCACCAAGAAAACAATTGGTAACACACTACGCTGTGAAGGACTGAAATCCTGCAGCGCCCGCAAGGTCCCCCTGCTCAAGAAAGCACATATACAGGCCCGTCTGAAGTTTGCCAATGAACATCTGAATGATTCAGAGGAGAACTTGGTGAAAGTCTTGTGGTCAGATGAGACCCAAATCAAGCTCTTTGGCATCAACTCAACTCGCCGTCTTTGGAGGAGGAGGAATGCTGCCTATGACCCCAAGAATACCATCCCCACCGTCAAACATGGAGGTGGAAACATTATGCTTTGGGGGTGTTTTTCTGCTAAAGGGACAGGACAACTTCACCGCATCAAAGGGATGATGGACGGGGCCATGTACCGTCAAATCTTGGGTGAGAACCTCCTTCCCTCAGCCAGGGCATTGACAATGGGTTGTGGATGGGTATTCCAGCATGACAATGATCCAAAACACACGGCCAAGGCAACAAAGGAGTGGCTCAAGAAGAAGCACATTAAGGTCCTGGAGTGGCCTAGCCAGTCTCCAGACCTTAATCCCATAGAAAATCTGTGGAGGGAGCTGAAGGTTCGAGTTGCCAAACGTCAGCCTCGAAACCTTAATGACTTGGAGAAGATCTGCAAAGAGGAGTGGGACAAAATCCCTCCTGAGATGTGTGCAAACCTGGTGGCAACTACAAGAAACGTCTGACCTCTGTGATTGCCAACAAGGGTTTTGCCACCAAGTACTAAGTCATGTTTTGCAGAGGGGTCAAATACTTATTTCCCTCAGTAAAATGCAAATCAATTTATAACATTTTTGACATGCGTTTTTCTGGATATTTTTGTTGTTATTCTGTCTCTCACTGTTCAAACAAACCTACCATTCAAATTATAGACTGATCATTTCTTTGTCAGTGGGCAAACGTACAAAATCAGCAGGGAATCAAATACTTTTTTCCCCTCAATGTACGACCCCAGAGATCGGTGTTCAATCCCTGCGTCTACCTCTCTCACTGTCTTTTCCATCTGTGTCCACCTCTGTTTCCATGTTGTCTAATTTAAGCATCAAAACCCAAGGCTGAGGAACATTCATTAGTCATTGGTGAGGATTGGTGGTGTTCTGGGTGTTGTATAGATACAGTTGAAGTCGGAAGTTTACATGCACCTTAGCCAAATACATTTAAACTCAGTTTTTCACAATTCCTGACATTTAATCCTAGTAAAAATTCCCTGTTTTAGGCCAGTTAGGATCACCACTTTACTATTATTCTGACATTTCACATTCTTAAAATAGAGAGATTTATTTATTTCAGCTTTTATTTCTTTCATCACATTCCCATGTGTAGTTCCAAACCGTAGTCTGTCTTTTATGGCGGTTTTGGAGCAGTGGCTTCTTCCTTGCTGAGCGGCCTTTCAGGTTATGTCGATATAGGACTAATTTTACGTGGATATAGATACTTTTTTGTACCTGTTTCCTCCAGCATCTTCACAAGGTCCTTTGCTGTTGTTCTGGGATTGATTTGCACTTTTCGCACCAAAGTACGTTAATCTCTAGGAGACAGAACGCGTCTCCTTCCTGAGCGGTATGAAGGCTGCGTGGACCCATGGTGTTTATACTTGCGTACTATTGTTTGTACAGATGAACGTGGTACCTTCAGGCGTTTGGAAATTGCTCCCAAGGATGAACCAGACTTGTGGAGGTCTAAAAAAAAATTTCTGAGGTCTTGGCTTATTTCCCCATGATGTCAAGCAAAGACGCACTGACTTTGAAGATAGGCCTTGAAATACATCCACAGAAGCTTTTAAAGCCATGACATCATTTTCTGGAATTTTCCAAGCTGTTTATAGGCACAGTCAACTTAGTGTATGTAAACTTCTGACCCACTGGAATTGTGATACAGTGAATTATAAGTGAAATAATCTGTCTGTAAACAATTGTTGGAAAAATTACTTGTCATGCACAAAGTAGATGTCCTAACCGACTTGCCAAAACGATAGTTTGTTAACTAGAAATGTGTGGAGTGGTTGAAAAATGAGTTTTAATGACTCCAACCTAAGTGTATGTAAACTTCCGACTTCAACTGTACGTAGTAGATATGTTTTAACATGACTGGAATAGATATGTAGTATATGTGGACACCTGCTCGTCGAACATCTCATTCCAAAATCATGGGCATTAATATGAAGTTGGTCCCCCCTTTGCTGCTATAACAGCCTCCACTCTTCTGGGAAGGCTTTCCACTAGATGTTGGAACATTGCTGTGGGGACGTGCTTCCATTCAGCCACAAGAGTATTAGTGAGGTCGGGTACTGATGTTGGGCGATTAGGCCTGGCTTGCAGTCGGCATTTCCAATTAATTCCACAATTGTTCGATGGGGTTGAGGTCAGGGCTCTGTGTAGGCCAGTCAAGTTCTTCCACACCGATCTCGACAAACCATTTCCGTGTGGACCTCGCTTTGTGCACGGGGGCATTGTCATGCTGAAACAGGAAATGGCTTTCCCCAAACTGTTACCACAAAGTTGGAAGCACAGAATCGTCTCAAATGTCATTGTATGCTATAGTGTCAAGATTTCCCTTCACTGGAACTAAGGGAACTAGCCCGAACCATGAAAAACAGCCGCATACCATTATTCCTCCTCCACCAATCTTTAGTTGGCACTATGCATTAGGGCAGGTAGCGTTCTCCTGGCATCCGCCAAACCCAGATTCGTCCGTCAGACTGCCAGATGGTGAAGTGTGATTCATCACTCCAGAGAACGCCTTTCCACTGCTCCAGAGTCCAATGGCAGCGAGCTTTACACCACTCCAGCCGACGCTTGGCATTGTGCATGGTGATCTTAGGCTTGTGTGCGGCTGCTCGGCCATGGAAACCCATTTCATGAAGCTCCCGACAAACCGTTATTGTGCTGACGTTGCTTCCAGAGGCAGCTTGGAACACTGTAGTGAGGACAGACGATTTTTACGTTTCAGCACTCGGCGGTCCCGTTCGGTGAGCTTGCGTGGCCTACCACTTCGCGGCTGAGCCGTTGTTGCACCTAGACGTTTTCACTTTACAATAACAGCACTTACAGTTGACCGGGCAGCTCTAGCAGGGCAGAAATATAATGAACTGACTTGTTGGGAAGGTGGCATCCTATGACGGTGCCACGTTGAATGTCACTGAGCTCTTCAGTAAGGCCATTCTACTGCAAATGTTTGTCTATGGAGATTGCATGGCTGTGTGCTCGATTTTATACACCTGTCAGCAACGGGTGTAGCTGAAATAGCAGAGTCCACTAATTTGAAGGGGTGTCCAAATACATTTGTGTGTGTGTATATATAGTGTATGTTTTAACATGACTAGAATAGATCCATAGTAGATATGTTTTAACATGTAATGAATGATATAGAATGGACATGGCATCGATACCACTTCAAAATATCAACCAAATGTTTCGTACTCCTTATGTTCCATTCATATTCTGCCCATTCATAACTGATATGGTCCGTTTGACCGGTGAAACAATAGATCGGTTTGGATGCCAGGTTATCATTAGTGTTTTTTTTATTCAAATGAACTGGTAGTTAATTTCCTACATCGTCCCAATAACAGCCCATGTTTTGTTTGTATGTATGTATGTAATCTCACCACACTCAGTAACCCTGTGTCCGTCTCTCCTGTCCCATTTAGATGACGCGCTCCCTGTCCACCACGCCATCTAACGGCCCCTCCAGTGTTGCGGTGGCCCAGCCCCAGGAAGCCGCGCTTTCCCAGGAGGACCTGATGATGTCCGTGGCCACCAACCTGGCCTCCCTCAATTCCCGCACATCCATTAGCATGGTCATCGTCGGAGGAGTGGTCAGTGGTAGTCGTACTGCACCCGCCCCTCCTTCAAGTCACCAATCTGGCAACCTGTTTACCATTATACAGGGCTCGTATCACCAGGGCTTTATACATACAGTACATGTCAATACATTAGTTTTTTCCCCACATAAATACAACTGTGTTTTGCAACAATGTAGATGGGTGCTGCTCTCCCAACTTCCCTCGAATGTTTTGGAAACTATTGTATAACAACCCACCCTCCCAGATTAGGCCTGTCACCCCATAGAGGTACACTGCTCAAACTATAACCCACCTCCTCTCCCGTGTCTGTCCCCTAGGTGTGGCGGACGGTGGGCTGGCGGCTCATAGCCCTGTCGGCCTCCATGTACGGCCTGCTCTACCTGTGGGAGAAGCTCACGTGGACCACCAAGGCCAAGGAGCGCGCCCTCAAGCGCCAGTTTGTGGACTACGCCACCGAGAAGCTGCAGCTGATTGTAAGCTTCACCAGTGCCAACTGCAGCCACCAGGTCCAGCAGTAAGTACATGCTGCAGCTCTGGGAATAAGGATACGCTTAAAAGGGGATGTTTCTATTGTAGACCGCTTTTGAGGTATGAAAATGTCTGACAAATCAAAATAAAATAAAATTTTATTAGCCACATGCGCCGAATACAACAGGTGCAGACATTACAGTGAAATGCTTACAGCCCTTAACCAACAGTGCATTTATTTTTAACAAAAAAGTACAAATAAAACAACAACAAAAAAAGTGTTGAGAAAAAAAGTAAAATAAAGTAACAGTAGGGAGGCTATATATACAGGGGGGGGTACCGGTGCAGAGTCAATGTGCGGGGGCACCGGCTAGTGAGGTAGTTGAAGTAATATGTACATGTGGGCAGAGTTAAAGTGACTATGCATAAATAATTAACAGAGTAGCAGCAGCGTAAAATGATGGGGTGGGGGGGCAGTGCAAATAGTCCGGGTAGCCATGATTAGCTGTTCAGGAGTCTTATGGCTTGGGGGTAGAAGCTGTTAAGAAGCCTTTTGGACCTAGACTTGGCACTCCGGTACCGCTTGCCGTGCGGTAGCAGAGAGAACAGTCTATGACTAGGGTGGCTGGAGTCTTTGACAATTTTGAGGGCTTTCCTCTGACACCGCCTGGTATAGAGGTCCTGGATGGCAGGAAGCTTGGCCCCAGTGTTGTACTGGGCCGTACGCACTACCCTCTGTAGTGCCTTGCGGTCGGAGGCCAAGCAGTTGCCATACCAGGCGGTGATGCAACCAGTCAGGATGCTCTCGATGGTGCAGCTGTAGAATCTTTTGAGGATCTGAGGACCCATGCCAAATCTTTTCAGTCTCCTGAGGGGGAATAGGCTTTGTCGTGCCCTCTTCACGACTGTCTTGGTGTGTTTGGACCATGATAGTTTGTTGGTGATGTGGACACCAAGGAACTTGAAGCTCTAAACCTGTTCTACTACAGCCCCGTCGATGAGAATGGGGGCGTGCTCAGTCCTCTTTTTTTTCCTGTAGTCCACAATCATCTCCTTTGTCTTGGTCACGTTGAGGGAGAGGTTGTTGTCCTGGCACCACACGGCCAGGTCTCTGACCTCCTCCCTATAGGCTGTCTCATCGTTGTCGGTGATCAGGCCTACCACTGTTGTGTCGTCGGCAAACTTAATGATGGTGTTGGAGTCGTGCCTGGCCATGCAGTCATGGGTGAACAGGGAGTACAGGAGGGGACTGAGCACGCACCCCTGAGGGGCCCCCGTGTTGAGGATCAGTGTGGCAGATGTGTTGTTACCTACCCTTACCACTAGGGGGCGGCCCGTCAGGAAGTCCAGGATCCAGTTGCAGAGGGAGGTGTTTAGTCCCAGGATCCTTAGCTTAGTGATGAGCTTTGAGGGCACTATGGTGTTGAATGCTGAGCTGTAGTCAATGAATAGCATTCTCACGTAGGTGTTCCTCTTGTCCAGGTGGGAAAGGGCAGTGTGGAGTGCAATAGAGATTGCATCATCTGTGGATCTGTTGGGGCGGTATGCAAATTGGAGTGGGTCTAGGGTTTCTGGGATAATGCTGTTGATGTGAGCCATGACCAGCCTTTCAAAGCACTTCATGGCTACAGACGTCAGTGCTACGGGTCGGTAGTCATTTAGGCAGGTTATCTTAGAGTCCTTGGGCACGGGGACTATGGTGGTCTGCTTGATGTTGGTATTACAGACTCAGTCAGGGACATGTTGAAAATGTCAGTGAAGACACTTGCCAGTTGGTCAGCACATGCTCGGAGTACACGTCCTGGTAATCCGTCTGTGAATGTTGACCTGCTTAAAAGTCTTACTCACATCGGCTACGGAGAGCGTGATCACATAGTCATCCGGAACAGCTGGTGCTCTCATGCATGCTTCAGTGTTGCTTGCCTCGAAGCGAGCATAGAAGTGGTTTAGCTCGTCTGGAAGTCTTGTGTCACTGGGCAGCTCGCGGCTGTGCTTCCCTTTTGTAGTCTAATAGTTTTCAAGCCCTGCCACATCCGACGAGCGTCAGAGCCAGTGTAGTACGATTCAATCTTAGTCCTGTATTGACTCTTTGCCTGTTTGATGGTTCGTCGGAGGGCATAGCGGGATTTCTTATAAGCGTCCGGGTTAGAGTCCCGCTCCTTGAATGCGGCAGCTCTACCCTTTAGCTCAGTGCGGATGTTTCCTGTAATCCATGGCTTCTGGTTGGGGTATGTACGTACGGTCACTGTGGGGACGACATCATCGATGCACTTATTGATGAAGCCAGTGACTGATGTGGCGTACTCCTCAATGCTATCTGAAGAATCCCGGAACATGTTCCAGTCTGTGCTAGCAAAACAGTCCTGTAGCTTAGCATCTGTGTCATCTGACCACTTTTTTATTAACCGAGTCACTGGTGCTTCCTGCTTTAGTTTTTGCTTATAAGCAGGAATCAGGAGGATAGAGTTATGGTCAGATTTGCCAAATGGAGGGCGAGGGAGAGCTTTGTATGCGTCTCTGTGTGTGGAGTAAAGGTGGTCTAGAGTTTTTTTTTTTTTTTCCTCTGGTTGCACATTTAACATGCTGGTAGAAATTAGGTAGAACGGATTTAAGTTTCCCTGCATTAAAGTCCCCGGCCACTAGGAGCGCTGCATCTGGATGAGCGTTTTCCTGTTGATTTATGGCCTTATACAGCTCATTCAGTGCAATCTTAATGACAGTCAATATTCCTGTGTCATCTGTCGAGTAGATCCTGTTTTGTGCATTCTGACGAATCTGCAGGCCTCAATCCCAGTACAGTAACTCATAGTTGAGCCTCGTATGTAGAGGTTTCTGAAGACACTTCCTTTATGAACCGATTCACTACTGATGTATTGTATGGGGCTGAATCTGCTGATAGACAAATCTACGTCCTGCCCCCTCCTTTTCTGTGAAGTGGGTAATAAAATAAGTGATAAAAATGCTTTTATCTTTGCGTTGCCCAGGGAGATGGCCACGACCTTTGCCCGGCTGTGTCAGCAGGTTGACCTGACGAAGAGGGAGCTGGAGGGAGAGATCAGCCGACTGACAGCCAAGGTCCAGACTCTGGAGACAGTCCAGTCCCGCTCCAAGACCCTCCGGTCAGTCTAGCTGCCTCCTGGGTCCGGTATTGCCCCCCCTCCTGGGTCCGGTATTGCCCCCCCCCTGCATAGCTCTGTTGTAATTTAGTCCCCAATGGTTTCCATTTAACATTTTGATGCCCGTGGCGCTTTGGTAAGTCTTTGTTTTGCCTAGAAAAGAATGTCACATTTTGTAATTTTTTCACCATTGGTTGTATTGAGGGTTAAAGGTCAGAGTTGTACCCTTTTGAACTGCATGTGTAGTTATTTTGTTTCTCTTCTGTTGAACAGCATTCATTTATCAGTAGGCATTTTCACCTCCAGTATAATTGGTTCTACAACAATATTGTACAAATAGGTGTGGTCTGTGTGTAACCGCTTTTTCTCCATGGTTTCAGGCACAAAGCCACAGAGTTGGAGAGGCAGTTGGGGACTTTTACAGACCAATATCTGAATCCCCATCATTGATGGACTGGGCCTCTCTGGCTTCCCTGGAGCCTCAGTTCTGGCATTGACTCGCCATGCCTGTACTCCCTTCCCCTCTCCACTCCACTCGGAGAAAATATGTCCACCCTTGATAGTATTCCTCCCAGAATTTCCCCACCTCCAAACAGATGTTTCTCCAAGAGATTTGCGGAAGTGTACAGTCTTCCACGCACTTTATAGAATGACTTTGTTGAACTAACAGGAAGTTTGTTCTCTGCGAACACAACTACCTGTAACACAATACAAACTGTGTAACTGTGTGAATCGGACATGTGAATACTGTTCTGAAGGTCGGGACATAAAGCCTTGGTTGTGATTGGAGGTTGGGTTGACGCTACTGCTCTTAACTGTGAATATGCCTTTCACTAACTCCTGAGGTAAATGGGTGTGTGAGTGTTTAGACACATGTAGGCATGTGATTTTCATTCAGAGCTGAATTTGTTCTGGTTGACCCTTGGCACTGGTACCCCAAAATAAATACACACACACACACAGCATTCAGAAAGTGTTCAAACCCCTTGACTTTTTCCACATTTTGTTACGTTACAGCCTTATTGTAAAATTGATTAACTTGTTTCCTCCCCCCATCAATCTACACACAATACCCCATAATGACAAAGCAAAAACAGGTTTTTAGACATTTTAGCAAATAATTAAAAATATTATGAAATATAATATAAATAAAAAAAAATAGAAATATCACATTTACATAAGTATTCAGATCTTTTACTTAGTACTTTGTTGAAGCAGCTTTGGCAGCGATTACAGCCTTGAGTCTTATTGGGTATGACACTACAAGCTTGGCACACCTATATTTGGGGAGTTTCTCCCATTCTTCTCTGCAGATCCTCTCAAGCTCTGTCAGGTTGGATGGGGAGTGTCGCTGCACAGCTATATTCAGGTCTCTCCAGAGATGTTCGATTGGGTTCAAGTCTGGCTGGGCCACTCAAGGCTCTGGCTGGGCCACTCAAGGACATTCAGAGATGTGTCCCGAAGCCATTCCTGCATTGTCTTGTCTGTGTGCTTAGGGTCGTTGTCCTGTTGGAAGCTGAACCTTCGCCCCCAGTCTGAGATCCTGAGTGCTCTGGAGCAGGTTTTCATCAAGGATCTCTCTGTACTTTGCTATGTTCATCTTTCCCTCGATCCTGACCAGTCTCCCAGTCCCTGCCGTTGAAAAACATCCCCACAGCATGCTGCTGCCACTACCATGCTTCACCGTCGAGATGGTGCCATGTTTCCGCCAGATGTGATGCTTGGCATTGAGGCCAAAGAGTTCAATCTTGGTTTCATCAGACTAGAGAATCTTGTTTATCATGGTCTGAATCCTTTAGGTGCCTTTTGGCAAACACCAAGTAGGCTGTAATGTGCCTTTTACTGGAGTGGTTTCCATCAGGCCACTCTACCATGAAGGCCTGATTGGTGGAGTGCTGCTGAGATGGTTGGCCTTCTGGAAGGTTCTCTCATCTCCACAGAGGAACTCTGGAGCTCTGTCAGTGACCATCAGGTTCTTGGTCACCTCCCAGACCAAGGCCCTTCTCCCCCGATTGCTCAGTTTGGCCGAGTGGCCAGCTCTAGGAAGAGTCTTGGTGGTTCCAAACTTCTTCCATTTAAACATGGAGGCCACTGTGTTCTTGGGGACCTTCAATGCTGCAGAAATGTATTGATACCCTTCCCCAGATCTGTGCCTCGACACAATCCTGTCTCTGAGCTCTACGGACAATTCCTTCGACCTCATGGCTTGGTTTTTTCTCTGACATGCACTGTCAACTGTGGGACCTTATATAGACAGGTGTGTGTCTTTCCAATCAATTGAATTTACCACAGATGGACTCCAATCAAGTTGTAGAAACATCAAGGATGATCAATGGAAACAGGATGCACCTGAGATCAATTTCGAGTGTCATAGCAAAGGGTCTGAATACTTATGTAAATAAGGTATTTCTGTTTTATTTTTAATAAATGTGCAACATTTTCTCAACCTGTTTTTGCTTTGTCATTATGGGGGTATTGCGTGTGTATATTGATGAAAAATATTTATTTAATCCATTTTAGAAAAAGGCTGTAACGTAACAATGTGGAAAACGTTAAGAGGTCTGAATACTTAACGAATGCACTGTATGTATTTTTTGTTGTTGTGAAGGACCTGCTTAAATTCAGAAGAAATCCATTTGACTGAAAGAAGATGCTATTGTTCTCTTCAGAAGCAACATTCTTAGTCTCAACTACTGACAAAGCATGTCTGACCGAGGAAATACAGTGTAGATATTATTTTAACTAGATGCATTTTATAGTTCCTTTGCTGTTTGTACTAATTAGACCCCTCATGAGAATACATTTGAACAATCTCCACTTTGTTAAAAAAAAAAATGGTTTCCTTTCTTGATTAACTAATTTAAATACATCTGATTTACCAGAATTTATTAAAAGAACATTGATTCTCTAGATGCTTTTTTTTTTTTTTTTTCAAGAATAGCATGTTGTAGAATCTCTAATGGACTCACATTCCTACAAGTGGAAAGGGGATGTAACAGTTGCTCAAAAAAGAGAAGCTTTTACTGAACGGTAGATGGTCAGCATTCAAGCAACTATGTTTGAAAAGGCATTTGTTAACAAATTTATAGCGGTTTTGTTGTTGATATAATAGACTTCAACACGGAAATCCATGGTTAAAAGCTTTTTTTTTATTGGTTACAATATCAACTCCTGACAAAAAAAATAATAACAATCTGGTGTGAAAAGACTATATAAAAACAATTCTTCCATAACAAGTGATTATAATTTCACACAATATCACTGTCAGTAATCATGGCACCACGTCCCTGGGTTTCACTGGCTTAAAACAAACAACGACGAATCCATGAAGCCTGTCCGAATAGATCCAACAGCCAAAAGGCAGTGCATTCATTTGTGTTTGTGGTGATCACTAAATGTAATGCTAATTATCGAAAGGAGAACTGGGGTACAATTTCAACGTCTGTTTGTTTTTCTCGATGTGCGCTCCTCCGTTTTCAGAACTTTGTCCAAACTCTGACGACGTTAAAGGGCGAACCTCTAAAAATACTACTTTGACGCCTGGATAATATTCCACCTCAATCCCCAAGGCAAGACCGTCCACATGTCAACACAATGCATGCCGCTTCGCTTCTTTACTTTAGCTTTTTTTTTTTTAATGACTTTGAATATGTATGTCAAGGAGACTTAAAAAAAAACATCACACACTGTGTTCGTTGCCGCCTGAGGCTCAGCATCCCATCAGGTAGAGCACTCGCTGTCACGACTGCTCTTACAAAATAGTTGTTTCATATGATGAATACAACTATTGAAGACTGTAAGGAAATACAATGACATGGTCAAATACAGGGAGGTTGATCACCTTCGACTACTGAAGCCTACAAACCATTGGTCCCAGCTAACTAACATGATCAGTGGGACTGCACAGGCACATTTCAATGTGGTCACTATTTCAGGTTAAACCCTTTTAATACTGGTGCATCTTATAGAGCGCTGTGGTCAAGCCTCCAATTATCAGTGTTATAGGACATCCCTTTTTTGGCCATTAAGGGCTATGGTGCTCTGTTGTCACAGGTGATGTCTGAGCTGAGGAATCAACACAACCCATTTTGCTTTCAGGAGTTGGGGATAGTTTCACTGGCAGCCATGTTGGTGTAAAATGACCAAACTTCATCCAGCCATTTTGTTATGTCTTTCCTGTCTTTTAAAAGGGCCACTTTTCCTGTCTTAAAAGGGACACATTTCTCATTGGATCTTCATCATTCACAATGGGATTAGATTCATTTAATTTGGGGAAAACAAAGTGTTTTAATAACATTGAAGGAATATCCATATGTTCTCTTTTATTGGGCACCTTATGAAGTCAACAGAGGACCTTGTTACAGGCCAAGCGTAATAAATGACACTGATTTGATTCAGATTTAGGGAAAAGGGCTAGCACTTTCTGTAAGCAAGCGAAGAGAAACAATGAATTGTCAATGATGACATGTTTTCAGTTCACAGCTGTAGGTCAGTGAATGACATTGGCACAAATGTGAAAGGTAACACAACCGGCATGTATGTTACCCACACGGATCAGTGAGAATTTCAACACTGATATGGAATACATTTTCCATCCAAGTCACCTCAAAGATGTGTTTTTGGGGGCTTGACAAACCACCAGCCATTTATTTTACGTTTCTCAAATTAATTAAACGCAAAGCCAGGTAAAGCAGCTAAAAACGTACAACTAAATAAAATGGCTGATATAAAATCACTATACGATCACAGGGTGCTCCTTGTAATCAATAAATACAACGTTGTACGGTAGAAATCAGAATTGTATAAAATAACATACAGCCCTTTTGAGAAGCTGCGGTTTGCACGTCTTCGGTCGTGGTCATCTGTAAGCTTGGCTTTTAGTGTTTACTATGGTACTGACGTGGCTCTGTGCTTCACAGTTGCTTAAATTTTTCAGCAAATCATTAGACTGTTACAGCAGGTTAAGGCCTGCCTCATCCTTTTATCCAGTGCCAATTTTTTCTAAACGAAACAATTATCTTCTAACGTTCTCTTGGGGCCCACTGAAATAGTGGCGCCTCATTAGGCGACTGGGTGATTTGAGGTCAACTGAACTGTTGGAGAGATGGAAAAAGTGAAAGGCTTGAACACGCAGGCCCAACATTTGAGTTCCTGGTCAGTTCCGGTCAATGTTGGCAATGAGATTGGTAGAATGAAGATAGAACTGCTCTCAGGCCACAGATCCTTCTAATACGAACCACATGGATCCAATGGATGTACTGTGTGTATATACACTACCGTTCAAAAGTTTGGGGTCACTTATACATTTCCTGGTTTTCCATGAAAACATACATGAAATGAGTTTGAATAGGAAATATAGCAAAATGCATAGAAAATGTAGACATTGACAAAGTTAGAAATAATGATTTTTAATAGAAATAATAATTGTGTCCTTCAAACGTTGCTTTCGTCAAAGAATCCTCCATTTGCAGCAATTACAGCCTTGCATACCTTTGGCATTCTAGTTCTAATTTGTTGAGGTAATCTGAAGAGATTTCACCCCATGCTTCCTGAAGCACCTCCCACAAGTTGGATTGGCTTGATGGGCACTTCTTACGGTCAAGCTGCTCCCACAACAGCTCAATAGGGTTGAGATCCGGTGACTGTGCTGGCCACTCCATTATAGACAGAATACCAGCTGACTGCTTCTTCCCTAAATAGTTATTGCATAGTTTGGAGCTGTGCTTTGGGTCATTGTCCTGTTGTAGGAGGAAATTGGCTCCAATCAAACACCGTCAACAGGGTATGGCATGGCGTTGCAAAATGGAGTGATAGCCTTCCTTCTTCAAGATCCCTTTTACCCTGTACAAATCTACCACTTTACCACCACCAAAGCACCCCCAGACCATCGCATTGCCTCCACCATGCTTGACAGATGGCATCAAGCACTCCTCCAGCATCTTTTCATTTGGTCTGCGTCTCACAAATGTTCTTCTTTGTGATCCGAACACCTCAAACTTCGATTTGTCTGTCCATAACACTTTCTTCCTCTGTCCAGTGTCTTAATATTTTCTTTTTATTGGCCAGTCTGAGATATGGCTTTTTCTTTGCAACTCTGCCTAGAAGGTCAGCATCCCGGAGCCACCTCTTCACTGTTGACGTTGAGACTGGTGTTTTGCGGATACTATTTAATGAAGCTGCCAGTTGAGGACCTGTGAGGCGCCTTTTTCTCAAACTAAACACTCTAATGTATTTGTCCTCTTGCTCAGTTGTGCACCGGGGCCTCCCACTCCTCTTTCTATTCTGGTTAGAGCCAGTTTGCGCTGTTCTGTGAAGGGAGTAGTACTCAGCGTTGTACGAGATCTTCAGTTTCTTGGCAATTTCTCACATGGAATAGCCTTCATTTCTCAGAACAAGAATAGACTGACGAGTTTCAGAAGTAAGTTCTTTGTTTCTGGCCATTTTGATTCTGTAATAGAACCCACAATTGCTGATGCTCCAGATACTCAACTAGTCTCAAGAAGGCCAGTTTTATTGCTTCTTTAATCAGCACAACAGTTTTCAGCTGTGCTAACATAATTGCAAAAGGGTTTTCTAATGATCAATTAGCAAACACAACGTGCCATTGGAACACAGGACTGATGGTTGCTGATAATGGGCCTATGTAGATATTCCATAACAAATCAGCCATTTCCAGCTACAATAACCATTTACAACATTAACAATGTCTACACTGTATTTCTGATCAATTTGATGTTATTTTAATGGACAAAAAAAATGCTTTTCTTTCGAAAACAAGGAAATGTCTAAGTGACCCCAAACTGTAGTTCAAAAAATATATATATATATATATATATATATATATATATAAGGGTGCCTATTTTTTTGTTATACACCCTAACTTCTTAAACAACTATATATATATAACAAAAAAATAGGCACCCTTATTCAAGTGTTGCGTCCAAACCAAGGTTTTCTTGCGAGGAAAATGGAAGATGGACTGATGCACAAACTAACAAAGTCTTGTGAGAGACACAGGCAACTGCCAAAATAAAGGAAACACCAACATAAAGTGTCTTAATAGGGCGTTGGGCCACCACGAGCCGCTAGAACAGCTTCAGTGCACCTTGGCATAGATTCTACAAGTGTCTGGAACTCTATTGGAGGGATGCGACACCATTCTTCCACGAGAAAGTCCATCATTTGGTTTTGTTGATAGTGGTGGAAAACGCTCTCAGGCGCCGCTCCAGAATCTCCCACAAGTGTTCAACTGGGTTGAGATCTGGTGACTGAGATGCCCATGGCATATGACTTGCATTGTTTTCATTCTCATCAAACGATTCAGTGACCACTCGTGCCCTGTGGATGGGGGCATTGTCATCCTATGGGGGGGCATAGCCATGGTAGCCAAAATAATGGCCTGCCCAGCATTTTAATACATGACCCTAAGCATGATGGGATGTTAATTTCTTAACACCTGTGTGGAAGCACCTGCTTTCAATACACTTTGTATCCCTCATTTACATTATTTTGGCAGTTACCTGTACCTCCTCTCTGCTGTTGGAGTATGTTGCATGTGCTCTTTGCTTACATTTGGTGAGTATAATCTAGCTCTCTACCATGTGACCTTTCTTCTCCAGCAATACTTTAAACTGTTCAT
This sequence comes from Coregonus lavaretus, assembly GCF_964263955.1. NCBI lineage: Eukaryota > Metazoa > Chordata > Actinopteri > Salmoniformes > Salmonidae > Coregonus > Coregonus lavaretus. Next base: position 53,495,054 of record NC_139998.1, read on the forward strand.
AAAATTTTGTTTTGGTGAGAAATGTTTTTGTTAAATAAGGACAATGGCCCACCGGTGTGATTTGTAGTGACAAGATTTTTGAACCAACAGCGTTACGTTCCGCACTCAACTAAATCACCCCATTGATGGTCATCAAGAATTGCAAAAATAGAATTGAAGACAACATAGCAAGAAGCTATTACAGGCGTCTTCCCTTGAGTCCACTCATAGGGAAGGAATGACAGGATTTACTCACAGCTCATTGAGCAGACATTTTTTTCACATCTTAATGCTTCAACTGACCAACCTCTGGTAGAGACTGTACAGACTGCCAGCATTTCCGCTTCTCTTTACTTATTTAGTTCTATGATATAGGCTTGAGCTAGCTCGCAGTAGCCCCAGGATCACATTTCTAGGAACCCCCCCCTTGTCAGTTTGGGGCCCTACGTTTGATACCATTGGGCCCTAGATTTCTCTATCCTCAGTGGTGAGATGTAAAGGCTTTGGCCTTTGGGGTATATTCAGTAAAGCTTCTATTAGTAAATGATCGCAACATATGTATTGCATATCACACTATTGTTGATTTGCAAGGCGTGGGTGTGATGTTATACTATTCGCTATACAATCGCGGTTTTGAACTCAGCCCAAGACCCCTTGCGAGGGCTCTAGGCTGTAGTTTCACGCTGTTTGAGTTTGTTGAGATTGCCGAGAGAGACGGTGCCTCTAAAACACTACAGTGGCTGTGGTTCACAGCTTAGTTTAACCCGTTTCTAGAAAAGGGATTGGGCTAAAACGTATTAGTCTGTCTCTACAAAACGACCACAACAGCTCTGTTTAAAAAAAAAAAAAAAACGTTTGTTGAGAGGAATGCCACCAGATCATAACTCATATCATTACCTATCATCAACATAGGAATATACAGTATTTTAGTTACAGTACATGTGTGCATGCCTTTGCCATTAGACCATCACACACACACACACACACACACGCATACTGAAATGTACATTATGTTGTACATGAGGCAAGTGACAAAAATCGGAATTGTGTAATCGTCTAGTACTGTGAATATTATATACATTAAACAACGTAAGGCAAATAAAACAAAAAGGGTGGGAAATAAACTACAAAAATATATACATACACATTATATATGCATATATGATGCATATATATATACACACATAATGCTATACATATATACTGTATTTATATATACATTTACATATTACACACGGACTGGCCTCTAATTTGGCGGTAACCACGGTAACATGCGCTCTAGTCCCCCCCTGTCCAAAAACAAGAGGGGATGCAAGGTTTTTTTTTTTTTAGCACTTGTTTTTTTTTAAATTATTTATTTTTTTATCTCGTTTCGTAATTGTTTTAGTTTTTTGATTGGACATTCTAACTGTAGGTACTGTAAGCTCTGTGTAATAGGTGTGTAAAAAAATGTCACTTGGAAAAGGTAGAAAGAGTTGTTACTTTCTCACAGCGGCGCTGGCTGTGGCTTGAGGGGGAGGAGGTGGACGGGACATTGGTGGTGGGGGGGGGGGAGACACAGTGTTCACCCTCAAGTCCAGCCCAGCAGTATGGGTGGGTGGAGAGAGGAGGAGGACGTGATCTGGAGGGTTTAGTTCCAGATTCGGAGGAAACTGTCCCATGAGCCCGTAGCTACGGCCATGCCGTCGTCTGTCACGCCTAAACAGCTCACCCGGTTGTCGTGACCGGCCAGGACACCTAGAAATAGAGGGAAGGGAGAGGGAGAGAGAGACGGGAGAGAGAGACGGGAAGAGGGAGAGAGAGAGGGAGAGTGAAACAATAGAAGGGTCATTGTGATACATTGTGAGTCAATGTGAGTAAATGTACAGCCAGTGTTTAACCAACTATGTACTGACTAAGTTTCTGTCGATAAGTGCAACTGCCAAATGAATACCTAGCACAAAAAGCTTCATTGATTAAAGCAATGTGGTGAAAACATCTCCCTTGTCCCATTCCAATCATGTCCCTTCCTCCAACCTCAAGGGGGGGGGACCAAGAAAGGTTGCATTTAAAAAAAGGGATTTGAATTAGTGGCCTGGTGAGTCTCCCTCCACTACCGTACCTGCGCGCTCCGCCTTGAGGGTGTCCCACACGTTACAGTTGAAGTCGTCGTAGCCGGCCAGCAGCAGACGGCCGCTCTTGGAGAAGGCCACCGAGGTGATGCCGCAGATGATGTTGTCGTGCGAGTACATCATCAGCTCTTGGTCGGCTCGCAGGTCGAACAGGCGGCAGGTGGCGTCGTCCGAGCCCGTGGTGAAGGCGTTGCCGTTGGGGAAGAACTGCACCGCAGAGACAGAAAGGTTATTATAACAGAATGGGTTAGGTATAGTGAATTAAGTTATTATAACAGAATGGGTTAGGTATAGTGAATTAAGTTATTATAACAGAATGGGTTAGGTATAGTGAATTAAGTTATTATAACAGAATGGGTTAGGTATAGTGAATTAAGTTATTATAACAGAATGGGTTAGGTATAGTGAATTAAGTTATTATAACAGAATGGGTTAGGTATAGTGAATTAAGTTATTATAACAGAATGGGTTAGGTATAGTGAATTAAGCTATTATAACAGTGTACTTTGTCATACAAATTTGTTATACTCACTGCTTTTTCTAATGTGTGTGACATGATGTTTTGTAATAATCTGTGTTAGTGTAAAGTGATTGTGATGCTAAATGTACATTTCCTTCTTCCGATGGACAAAGTGATATTCAAGGTCAAGCAAGTACAGACAGTTACAGTAGGTACGGGTTGCTCCACTAATAGAGTATATTTAGCATCCCTTTGATATTTGAAGTAGAAATTGTACAGCATGTTGCTCTGTATTGTTTTGAAAAATACTCATAAAATCCAAGTATAAAAAAAGAAATTGTGCACCAGTATAGCATTTTAAAAGCCTGTTTTATTAAATGAAGTGCCTTTTTAATATAGAAATCATTTTTAATATGAATAAAATACTTGCTAAAGTGCCAAGAATCTGCATTTTGACGTGTCCCTCGTCATGTTATTCCCACTTCTTTCATTGTAGAGCCCTAGTTATGTTCTTGCTTTTACAAAGTAATTTCTAAAGATTATTATTTATTTTACATCTTGAATGAGCATTGAATGGAAACTGAAGTTAGTGTGTAGAACAGCACTTTCTGTAAAAGCTGTTCACCACTGGCACCAACTTCCAGAATGGTTCAAATGTGTGGCTAGTGTTGGCGAGGTCGAGATACATACAATAGTCTAATCGTATTTTCCTTTTTTTTTTTGTGTGGTGGAAAACTGAGTGCATTTAGCATAACACGTCAACCCTGTTACCAATAGATAGATACATTGAATTGTTAAAACATATCTAGGCTGTTTGTGAAGCTTTCATTCAATTGCCCATCCATGTTGCACACAACAAGCTTGCCTTCCCCTTGTCACAAGGGGATTTATGGCTGATTTTAAAATAAAAACCTCAACCCTGTTACGGTCAAACCTGTTACTTAATAGCACTTACTATAGTCTTTTTTTCGATTTAACCCCTTGAGACTTACTATAACAGAGACAATGGGTTAGGTTGTGCACCGGGGCCTCCCACTCCTCTTTCTATTCTGGTTAGAGCCAGTCTGCGCTGTTCTGTGAAGGGAATAGTACACAGCGTTGTACGAGATCTTCAGTTTCTTGGTAATTTCTCGCATGGAATAGCCTTCATTTCTCAGAACAAGAAAAGACTGACGAGTTTCAGAAGACAGTTCTTTGTTTCTGGCCATTTTGATTCTGTAATCAAACCCACAATTGCTGATGCTCCAGATACTCAACTAGTCTCAAGAAGGCCAGTTTTATTGCTTCTTTAAATCAGCACAACAGTTTTCAGCTGTGCTAACATAATTGCAAAAGGGTTTTCTAATGATCAATTAGCCTTTTCAAATGATAAACTTGGATTAGCAAACACAACGTGCCATTGGAACACAGGACTGATGGTTGTCCATAATGGGCCTCTGTACGCCTATGTAGATATTCCATAACAAATAGTTTTTCCAGCTACAATAGCCATTTACAACATTAGCAATGTCTACACTGTATTTCTGATCAATTTGATGTTATTTTAATGGACAATGTTTTTTCTTCTTCCGAAAACAAGGACATTTCTAAGTGACCCCAAACTTTTGAACGGTAGTGTGAATACATATAAAACTCTACTACTCACGCAGACAGCGTTGATGTCGGACACGTGGCCAGTGAAGGACTGCCTGCACATGCCGTCCCTGACATCCCACAGTTTGGAGGAGGCATCGCAGGCCCCCGACACGAAGGTCTTGAAGTCGGGACTGAGGGACAGGCTCATCACGTCCCCAGTATGGCCCGTAAAGCTGGTGGCCATCTGGCCCGTCTCGATGTCCCATAAAGCACTGATAGAGAGAGGGGGGAGGGGGAAGGGAGGTGAGAAATAGAGGAGGTATGAGGGTACAGTGGAGATGTTGAGACTTGAAATTAATGGATGGGGAGGTGCACCGGTTTCTCGTGTGTTTGTCAGTATAGTCTGTGCACAGCAAATTTGCAAGTGTCTAGGTGTTAAGGTAAAACGTGTTGAGTGTTATATCTGAGTGTTGATTCTAGTGGGGTTAACACCAGTGGGATTGAAATTGACACCACATCCTGTGAATAAATTACATTTTATAGCGGAATCAACATTACGTGGTGTTGTTGTTACTCAACTGTGTTGAATTCATTTCCGTTAACTCTCTCAGAGTGAAAAAGACCTGGGAGGGGCCTCATGATCATTCTTCCCAGAATGCTTTGTTGCAGATAGATTTTTTTGAATAGTTTGTTTTAATATATCTCTGTTTCCTCATGCACATTGATTGATTAATTGATCTTATACTATACAAAGATAAATAAATACAACAATTCTAAACTAATCCACCCGTTACTGAACTGTTCCAGTTTAGGTCAGGGATTGGCAAATGTAGGCCCGCGGAATGCGTAAAATTGCAGGAAATTAACTCTTAAACTTAAAATATTTTCTCTACTCTGTCAAGAGGGGATCCGCTAAAATGTTTTGCTCGAGAGGTGGGTGGTGCTTAGGGCCCCCAAAATGCTAGGGTCGGCTCTGACTGCATGTGTGGGTATGGATGAGGTTAGCAGACCCCTCATGATGATTTCACATTTTTGGTGGCCCCCACTCCCTTCAAAGTTGCCCATCCCTGTTTTAGGTAGTCTTCTTTGTCAAGTCCTTCACCATAGCAGTCATTCTGCAGGTTGTCGGTGAGGAAATATTAAATTATTGGATATCCTCCCTCTGGCTGGATTCTGATAGGAATTACTAATCACTTCACAAACCAGCTTATTGTGACTTGCGGGTTTGATGTGTAGACCATTGGCCAAGATTTTCAGACCACAATATTAAGGATAACTAGGCCATACCTAAAGGCCTTCTGACATGTATAACATGTGGTCATAAAGGGTTTACTTTTTAATTGAAACACATTCACTTAGGCAGTCACTTGATGAAGGCTTCATGAATATAAGTTATTGAATGCAATAACCATGTCTCTGTCACTAACAAACACAGTCATGGGTGGGTATCTCTCACATTCACTTGAAAGGCATGCTGGGAAATATGCAAATAGGGCTGTACAACCTATAATATTATAACAACAACACCCCCAAAAAAAATATTTATTCCCCAACACTAAAAAAGTTTAACAGCATCAACTCTAATAACCTCCTGAGTGGCGCAGTGGTCTAAGGCACTGCTTCGCAGTGCTAACTGTGCCACTAGAGATCCTGGTTAGAATCCAGGCTCTGTCGCAGCCGGCCGCGACCGAGAGACTCATGGGCGGCGCACAATTGGCCCAGCGTCGTCCAGGGTAGGGGAGGGAATGGCCGGCAGGGATGTAGCTCAGTTGATAGAGCATGGCGTTTGCAACGCCAGGGTTGTGGGTTCGATTCCCACGGGGGCCAGTATAAAAAAATAAAATAATGTATTCACTAACTGTAAGTCGCTCTGGATAAGAGCGTCTGCTAAATGACTAAAATGTAAAAATGTAAATGTAATAAAGTGTTAATTTAAGTGGGAATTTGCAACACCCATGGTGTTAAGGCATCCGCACGCTTCAGTTCGGCTGGCGCCTAGAACCAAACGAGTGTTTTCGCATACTCCCTTAAAATACCTTTGCTTGAAAAACAATTAAAAAGCGGCAATAGTACCGGTTGTCCATTTTGAGACGCGATAGCCAGTACACACTTCTTCAAAATAGTCAGAATGAATCTAAGATAATTCAAGAAACCTGTCATTAATTTGGACGTTTTTGCCAAGGAGATCTTAGTCGCGCAACTTTACATCAAACTAAGATGTTTGGTGCAGTATTTCTCAATGAAAAAAAGTGCACGAACACGAGTCGTCTCTCGTTGAATGACAACAAAGACTTTACTGAAGAATCCCTACTGTTGACCAATCACTGACGAAGGGGCTACCAACTTCGGCTAATTACTTCGTCCAAAATGTTGACTCAAGTTTGCCAAAAAGCACCTGGATGATCATCAAGACTCTTGGAAGAACGTTCTATGGACAGATGATTCAAAAGTATAACTTTTTGGACGACATGGTTCCAGTAATGCCTGGCGAAAACCAAACTCTGCATTCCACAGTAAGAACTTCATAACAAAGGTCAAGCATGGTGGTGGTGGTGTGATGGTTTGGGGATGCTTTGCTGCCTCAGGACCTGGACGACTTGCCTTAATAGAAGGAACCATGAATTCTGCTCTGTATCAGAGAATTCTACAGGAGAATGTCAGACCATCCGTCTGTGAGCTGAAGCTGAAGTACAGCTGGGTCATGCAGCAAGACAATGATCCAAAACACACAATCAAGTCTACATGAAAATTGCTAAAAAGCAACAAATTGGAAGTTTTGGAATGGCCTAGTCAAAGTCCAGACCTAATCCCAATTGAGATGTTGTGGCAGGACTTGAAACGAGCAGTTCATGCTTGAAAACCCACACGTCACTGAGTTAAAGCAGTTCTGCATGGAAGAGTGGGCCAAAATTCCTCCACAGCAACGTGAGAGACTGATCAACAACTACAGGAAGCATTTGGTTGGAGTCATTGCAGCTAAAGGTGGCACAACCAGTTATTGAGTGTAAGGGGGCAATTACTTTTTGCACACAGGGGAATTGGGTGTTGCATAACTTTGTTTATGAAATAAATATGTAATTGTTGTGTTATTTGTCCACTTATGTTCCCTTTATCTAATATTAGGTTTTGGTTGAAGATCTGATAACATTCAGTATCACAAATATGCAAAAGTATAGAAAATTAGAAAGGGGGCAAATACTTTTTCATAGCACTATATATATATATATATATATATAATTTTTTTCTCATATAAACACACATAAGACATGGAAGAATGCATAGAATTGCAGGAAATGAGCTTTAAAACAGCAAATAAAAATCTCTGTCCCATGCTAAAGTGTAGAATTGCGGGAAATTAGCTTTAAAACTGCATATTTTCTCTCCACCAACAAGAGGGGTCTGAACAGTTTGGGGTCGCATGGGTTGTAAGGTGGGGATTTGTTACTACGCCGATAAATTACATTATCCATCTGGACCTTTGCCACCTAGGAAATTTGTGTGACCTGACCTTCTCAAATAGTACTTGAGTACCCCTGACCTAGAGAGTCAAGTTGTGTTCTTCCTCCCACACTACTTCAATAAACTCACCAGGTGGTGTCCCCGGAACTAGTGACAATCTGGTTGTCATCCAATAAACTCACCAGGTGGTGTCCCCGGAACTAGTGACAATCTGGTTGTCATCCAATAAACTCACCAGGTGGTGTCCCCGGAACTAGTGACAATCTGGTTGTCATCCAATAAACTCACCAGGTGGTGTCCCTGGAACTAGTGACAATCTGGTTGTCATCCAATAAACTCACCAGGTGGTGTCCCCGGAACTAGTGACAATCTGGTTGTCATCCAATAAACTCACCAGGTGGTGTCCCCGGAACTAGTGACAATCTGGTTGTCATCCAATAAACTCACCAGGTGGTGTCCCCGGAACTAGTGACAATCTGGTTGTCATCCAGGAAACGACAGCAAGACAAATAGCCTGAAATATAGAGGTTGAAAATAACCATGCAGGCTAACACACTGTGTTAACATCAATCCCATAATATGTAATTACCTATACATTTCAGTGGTCATCAGAGCATCCTTTTTTAAAAATGAAATAGTCTTAGCATAAGGTCAACTAGGCTTGAACCAATCAAAAGACGTTGACGAGATGAAATTGTTCCATTTCCTCTCTAAAATGGTGGTATTCCGCCACTTAAAAAAAAAACTTCTCCAGTGTGTACCTGTGTGTCCAGGCAACTCGCGGGTGACGCGCACGTTGCCCTCGCGGGTCTTCAGGCTGTAGATGGAGCAGATGTTGTCCAGGCCTCCACACGCCACGTAGTTCCCAGAGGGCGCGTAGGCACACGTCATCACCCAGGAGGAGCGCAGCGGGATGGCGTGCATCTACGGAACACACGATCATCGTCTGTTAGCTCCAGGGCTGCACAAAAAAATGTCTGTCCATTCAGAAAGGACCAAATCCTAACTTGAGATCTGCATGCGTAACCTGCATTCTGGCCTCCAAAAGTCCAAGTCCAAGTTAAGCGTGCAGATCTTATGTCAGGATCCGTCCTGAAGTGACAATAGAAATATCCTGGTAGGAAATTAGAGGCAATTCTTTCAGGCAAATTCACTTCCTGATATAACCTAATTGGAAATTTTGTTGAACCCAACCGTGCTTAACTCAATCACTCAGGAGAGTGGAATGTAAGACATTATGCAGAGGAGAACCAAGGACAACGAGGGTGGCAATGTTTGCTACAATGTGAGTTACTTTGCTGGTGCTCGTTTGTCATGATGCTATTTGAGAGAGGTTACACAGGTGCAGTATAATGTCTCTCTATTTGAGAGAGGTTACACAGGTGCAGTATAATGTCTCTCTATTTGAGAGAGGTTACACAGGTGCAGTATAATGTCTCTCTATTTGAGAGAGGTTACACAGGTGCAGTATAATGTCTCTCTATTTGAGAGAGGTTAGACAGGTGCAGTATAATGTCTCTCTATTTGAAAGAGGTTACACAGGTGCAGTATAATGTCTCTATTTGAGAGAGGTTACACAGGTGCAGTATAATGTCTATCTATTTGAGAGAGGTTACACAGGTGCAGTATAACGTCTCTCTATTTGAGAGAGATTTACAGGTGCAGTATAATGTCTCTCTATTTGAGAGAGGTTACACAGGTGCAGTATAACGTCTCTCTATTTGAGAGAGATTTACAGGTGCAGTATAATGTCTCTCTATTTGAGAGAGGTTTACAGGTGCAGTATAATGTCTCTCTATTTGAGAGAGGTTACACAGGTGCAGTATAATGTCTCTCTATTTGAGAGAGGTTACACAGGTGCAGTATAATGTCTCTCTATTTGAAAGAGGTTACACAGGTGCAGTATAATGTCTCTATTTGAGAGAGGTTACACAGGTGCAGTATAATGTCTATCTATTTGAGAGAGGTTACACAGGTGCAGTATAACGTCTCTCTATTTGAGAGAGATTTACAGGTGCAGTATAATGTCTCTCTATTTGAGAGAGGTTACACAGGTGCAGTATAATGTCTCTCTATTTGAGAGAGGTTTACAGGTGCAGTATAATGTCTCTCTATTTGAGAGAGGTTACACAGGTGCAGTATAATGTCTCTCTATTTGAGAGAGGTTACACAGGTGCAGTATAATGTCTCTATTTGAGAGAGGTTAAACATGTGCAGTATAACGTCTCTCTATTTGAGAAAGGTTACACAGGTGCAGTATAATGTCTCTATTTGAGAGAGATAACACAGGTGCAGTATAATGTCTCTATTTGAGAGAGATAACACAGGTGCAGTATAATGTCTCTCTATTTGAGAGAGGTTACACAGGTGCAGTATAATGTCTCTATTTGAGAGAGATAACACAGGTGCAGTATAATGTCTCTCTATTTGAGAGAGGTTTACAGGTGCAGTATAATGTCTCTATTTGAGAGAGATAACACAGGTGCAGTATAATGTCTCTCTATTTGAGAGAGGTTTACAGGTGCAGTATAATGTCTCTATTTGAGAGAGATAACACAGGTGCAGTATAATGTCTCTCTATTTGAGAGAGGTTACACAGGTGCAGTATAATGTCTCTCTATTTGAGAGAGGTTACACAGGTGCAGTATAATGTCTCTCTATTTGAGAGAGGTTACACAGGTGCAGTATAATGTAGGTCTTACCTTGTTAGTTGTGTAACTGTCCCAAATGATTAATTTACCATCTTGGGAGGCGCTTACGAGTAACCTAGACGCCAGGGGAAAAAAAGAGTATGGCTTCATTATATTGAAGGGTTTGACCTGTCAGCATAGCACACTGGCATACATTCGCAGGACCAAAAAAAAGCTATGGAGCTAGTTAGAGCATACCTAATGCATGCATAACTAATGTAGCCAGAAAACCTGCTGCTTCCAAAGCAGTTGAAATGCGGTGCGACTCCCTCCCTCCTCTCCCTCTCCCTCCCTCTCCCTCTTTTTCTTCCTTCCTTCCCCCCCTCCTCCTCCTCCTCCTCCTCTCCCTCTCTCTCTGGTGGGACACCCCACATGCCAGGATCGCTGTACGAGCCATCCAGGATAGAGACCACTTTGGATGAGCCATTTCATGTAATATTCATTGCCTCAGTTATCTGAAAGGCTCTACAGTCAAGAGGGGGGGCAGGGAGAGACAGGAGAGAGAAAGAGAAAGGTAGAGAGAGAGAGAGAGAGAGACAACCCAACCCCCCTTTTTCTCCTGCCACCCACTGCCCGTGTTTCCGTCTCTCCAGTGATAGGAAGTGGGTTGGCCCCCCCCCATCTGTAGCGCACAATAAAGGGAGAGCTGTGCTGCTGAAATGTCAACTGCTGTATATAAAATAAACACAGGCTGTTTGTCCTCCAGGTGGTTCACCAAGAGTGCAGACGCACACTCGGATGTATTTGGGAGCAGCAAGAATGAGCCGGTAAGCAAACATACTTGTACTCCAATGGCTCACATTTAAAATCAGAGTATCAATTGGAAATCAGTCGGTCCGACTGTACTAGTTTGCCTAGCAACAGTACAGTGACTGGTTAAAATGTGCCGCTGCTCTATAGGGCATAGTATTGAACTAGTAACACATAGCTAGCTATGGGCTAAATCCAGTTCTAACAGTCTGAGTAACTTTTATTTGACTTTCTGTCTAAAACCCACAGGACACGAGCAGCCTGTGCTTAAGAATATGGAGTTTTAGTAGTAGTAGTGGTGGTAGTAGTAGTATAGCAGCCGTAGTGGTGGTAGTAGTAGCAGTAGTAGTAGTGGTACAAACTAGTAGTAGTACTAATAATAAAAATACATTTAATTTCTATAGTGCTTTTCATTTTACCTCATAGGACTTAAGCAAAAATAAAAAGACAATAAAAAACATTTAGAATCAAGGAAGTTAAATAACAACAGTATCAGTAGAAGTGTAGTAGCAATATAAGTATTGTAGTAGTATAAGTATTATATCAATATAAGTATTGTAGTAGTATAAGTATTGTAGTAGTATAAATACTGTAGTAGTATAAATACTGTAGTAGTATAAGTATTATATCAATAGAAGTATAGTAGCAGTATAGTAGTAGTAGAAGTATAGTAGTAGTATATAAGTAGTAGAAGTAGTATAGCAGTATTAGAAGTATAGTAGTTGTAAAAGTATATTAGTAGTAGTAAAAGTAGTATAGTAGTAGTAGTATAGTAGTATAGTATAAGTAGTAGTATAGTAGTAGTATAAGTATTGTAGTAGTATTATATAAGTATAGTAGTAGTATAGTAGTAGAAGTATGGTAGCAATATAGTAGTAGTTGAAGTAGTATAAGTATTGTAGTATTGTAGTAGTATTGTTGTAGTAGTAGTATTGTAGTAGTATAATTATAGCAGCAGTAGTATAGTAGTAGTATAAGTATTGTAGTAGTAGTATAAATATTGTAGTATTCTAGTAGTATAGTAGTAGTATAAATATTGTAGTAGTAGTACAGTAGTAGAAGTATTGTTGTAGTAGTAGTATAAATATTGTAGTAGTAGTAGTAGTTGTAGAAGTATGGTAGTAGTAGTAGTATAATTATTGTAGTAGTAGAAGTGTAGTAGTACTATAGTATCAGTAGTAGTATTGCCAGACCTGGAGTCGGTGCCCCAGTGCATTGCATAGATCTTGGCGAGGTGGCCCCTGAGAGTACGCCGCGTCCTCATCTGTATCCGGCCCACTGAGTCCAGACCAGCTGTGATCTGCCAAGAGGCCAGGCCCAAAGGAAACATCATCAGCATAATCCACCACAGTCATTCATAAACTTCAGGCTAGTCTGAAGTTCAATCCAAATATGTCAATGTTATTTCATTGCCTAATAGCTAGGCTATTTGCTTTATAGCTATGTTTATTTCATAGCTATTTGTGTCTTAGCTTAGTGACTAATATTCAAATCGAAACTGATACAGGGTGTACATGGTAAGACTAGAAAGACCTTGGGATTTCAGATGGTCAAAAGAGGCTCAAATTAAAGCGTAACAATGTACTTCCTTATCCTGAAAGCCTGTTTACTGGTTGTGATTGGAAGGAGCCCAACAGGTCATGTTTATATAGACGGTGGTAAATGTTTGGCTGTATCAAGCACACAAGGAACAGGCATTTCTTTCTATGTAAGTAAATATGTAATCTCAACTTGTTGAATCCTTTACCTGCGAAAGAGTGGAGTCACTACAGGCTTTCCTAGCATCCTGTAAAACAACAACAACAACATGGCAGAGTTCAGAGTTGAGAGCCTGAAAGAACATTAGGAAGGTGCTAAGGAAAGCGGTCCAGTATTAATATGATATGATTTAAATGGCTGATCGATAATGCCAAAAGAATTACATTGAATGCTCATCTGAAACAATATTCCGGATAGATCTTTACTTGTTCAAGGATTCAATACAAACACACACACACACACACACACACACACACACACACACACACACCAACACACCCACACACCCCCTACCCGGATTTGATTGCGTAGTTGCTCCGCTTCCTGCCGTAACTGTTCCAGCTCGCTCATTGTCCCTCTGTGATGTGTTCAGGAATACTGGCTTTGTAAAAAAAAAAAACACACACACACAGACGAGTTGATACCTGCAGAACACAGACAGACAGACAAACCTTCAGAGGAGCACTTCCCTGGGCTGGAACAAACACGGACATCCTGTGGATGGGGCTGCTTTGACCTAAGTGGAGGGGGCGCCAGCCTGTACCCAGACACAGGCACCACTAGGGGAGGCCTGGGTTTTCAGTAACCTCCAGTCTGGTTCAAAAGGTCATATAGAAGCACAAGGCTCAGAGTCTCTGACCTTTTCCACTCAATCAGGCCTGGTGTTTTGCATTGTGCTGTTTTAGCTCCCTGCCCGGCCCTGCCATTGATTCTGTTTGAATATGATTTGATGTGCAAATGAAGGGTAACTGTACTGTAACTGTATTGTAACAAGTGGATTGGGTTAATATACACACACACACACACACACACACACCAGGCTGTGTATGTGTGTGTGTTGCCACTTCCTTTACCTATGGGAGCCTGAATGTGGATCACAGAGCACATACACACTGTTTGGAGCGCCAGGCCCCTTCCCTTTTCCAGGACATTTTGCAGCATTCTGTCCAGAATGCAACCCTGTATTCATGTTTTAGTTCACTTTCTATAATTTAGCAATTAGTCTGCTAGGGTAGGCCTGTAAGATGGTATTTTTGTTCCACATTGGAAAAGAAATAAACGTTCATGATGTAGTACAAATTATTTTGCTACACATTTAATAACTTTCGTCAAAGCATTCATAGCAGCTGGCATTTCTGTTTATTGAATGACCATGGATGCATGATGCTTTATGAAAAATCGTTAACAAATAAGCGTTAATGGCCTGTGCGCTAATAACCATGTTAAATCATCTTTATTCCACATGCTTATTTTACATAACATCGTACTACTTCCAGCCTACATAACAGAATGTAGAAGCTATGCATATACAGTACCAGTCAAAAGTTTGGACACACCTACTAATTCATACTATTTACTACATTGTAGAATAATAGTGAAGAAATCAAAACTATGAAATAACACATATGGAATCATGTAGTAACCAATAACCAAAAAAATGGTTAAACAAATTAAACAGATTCTCCACCCTTTGCCTTGATGACAGTTTTGCACACTCTTGGCATTCTCTCAACCAGCTTCACCTGAAATGCTTTTCCAACAGTCTTGAAGGAGTTCCCACATACGCTGAGCACTCAACTGATGCAGCACTCCATCACTCTCCTTCTTGGTAAAATAGCCCTAACACAGCCTGGAGGTGTGTTGGGTCATTGTCCTGTTGAAAAACAAATGATAGTCCCACTAAGCCCAAACCAGATGGGATGGCGTATCACTGCAAAATGCTGTGGGAGCCATGCTGGTTAAGTGTGCCTTGAATTCTAAATAAATCACAGACAGTGTCACCAGCAAAGCACCTCCACACCACAACACCTCCTCCTCCATGCTTTACGGTGGAAACTATACACACGGAGATCATTCGTTCATCAACACCGCGTCTCACAAAGACACAGCGGTTGGAACCAGAAATCTCAAATTTGGACTACAGACCAAAGGATACATTTCCACCGGTCTAATGTCCTTTGCTCGTGTTTCTTGGCCCAAGCAGGTCTCTTCTTCTTATTGGTGTCCTTTAGTAGTGGTTTCTTTGCAGCAATTCGACCATGAAGGCCTGATTCACACAGTCCCCTCTGAACAGTTGATGTTGAGATGTGTCTTTACTTGAACTCTGTGAAGCATTTATTTGGGCTGCAATTCCTGAGGCTGGTAACTCTAATGAACTTATCCTCTGCAGCAGAGGTAACTCTGGGTCTTCCATTGCTGTGGCGGTCCTCATGAGAGCCAGTTTCATCATAGCGCTTGATGGTTTTTGTGACTGCACTTGTAGAAACTTTCTTGAAATGTTCCATATTGACTGACCTTCATGTGTTAAAGTAATGATGGACTGTCATTTCTCTTTGCTTATTTGAGCTGTTCTTGACATAATATGGACTTGGTCTTTTACCAAATAGGGCTATCTTCTGTATACCTTGTCAGAACACAACTGATTGGCTCAAACACATTAAGAAGGAAAGAAATTCCACAAATTAACTTTTAAGAAGGCACACCTGTTAATTGAAATGCATTCCAGGTGACTACCTCATGAAGCTGGTTGAGAGAATGCCAAGAATGTGCAAAGCTGTCATCAAGGCAAAGAGTGGCTATTTGAAGAATCTCAAATAAAATTGTATTTGTTTAACACTTTTTTGGTTACTACAGGATTCCATATGTGTTATTTTTTGACTGGTAGTATATATATATATATATATATACATACATACTGTATATGCACTTGAATGCCACTGTATGTACAACCTTCTCATTCCAAAGCTACTCTATTCAAGGCTCTGGTCAAGACTGTTTGCCATTCTATTTCCACTGCAGAATAAAAAAATAAACAAAATTCTGCATCCTTTCGTTGTCAGGTAGGAAGCACACTGACAAAAGTAAGACAGCGGAGAAAGCAACACTTCTGTCTGGGAATGCGGTTTCCGTCAGGACACCTGCTGAAACAAGCCCCCTGCAGAGCCCCTGACGTCAGCTTACAAGTCAGGACACCTGCTGAAGCAAGCCCCCTGCAGAGCCCCTGACGTCAGCTTACAAGTCAGGACACCTGCTGAAGCAAGCCCCCTGCAGAGCCCCTGACGTCAGCTTACAAGTCAGGACACCTGCTGAAGCAAGCCCCCTGCAGAGCCCCTGACGTCAGCTTACCAGTGACTTGCTGCTGCTGGTGCCTTACTGCAATCTGCTCCTCAAAAAAACATAATACAATATACAGTAGCTTACATGTCTCACTGGCCAACAAGTTCATTCCATTTCAACCATTAAGCATAACATTATGCACAGCTTAATTAAACCAATCCCCAAAATGGAACAGTACATATCTACAACAACAGACTTCAAAAGTAGACTCTAAAAAGGTTAAATCTGGAATGTTCTCTACTTTTGTAAACTACTCAAATGACACATTTCTACATTTTTTGCGCAAGGCAGTTAACCCTCAACAACAACTACTCCTCGGACGCCGATGACGTGGATGTCGGTTAAGGCAGCCCCCTGCACCTCTCTGATTCAGAGGGTTTGGGTTAAATGTGGAAGACACATTTCGGTTAAATGCATTCAGTTGTGCAACTGACGAGGTATCCCGTTTCGCCCTTCCCCTTTCCATTTCAACCATTTATGAGGCCATCTCTGAATCCAATAACCCATATTCAGTGGTGTAGGGCTGGGCGGTTTACCATGTTTTACTACCGGACCGGTTTGGGTTTTTACTTTACCTTCTATAAAAAAATATTTGAATGTTTGGTTTGTTAAATGTGATACGCCGTGTGCAACGTCCATTTTATAGTTTTCTCCACTACTTGAGTCCTCTCCCTCCGCTCTCTCTCTCTCTCCATGCCACTTTCCACCCAGCCCTAGCCCCGCCCCCTGTCACTCGAGGGCATTTGTTGTTGCTCGACTACAAGGCACTTGCGTTCAGGCTGCATGGTCAATGCAGCAATATTGATGACTACGATGCTGTTTCCACTTTGCTTCTTAATATAAATCCAGAAGCATTCTATAATTACACTATTAGTTTGTGTTTCTTACATCTGCAAACAGCTAGTTTGTCTTTTCTTTTGGTTAAAAATAAGGCCCGTATCGTGCAGACCTACATGGCAGTGTGGAAATGATCTCAAATGAAATCAGGAAATAAAGAAATAGATTAAAATGCATAAAATTACTTTGGGTTGAAGTTGAATTGAACAGTATAAAACAATCAGAATGGAGAGAGACCCATTGAAATCACTTAGAAGGTATGTGATGCCAGCCTAGGGTCACACACTACTCATAAAGCACATTTAGAACTTTTATTATTCAAAAACGTAAAAAATACCGGCAAATACCGTACACATTTTGAAAAATACCATCATATGATATTTTGGCCATATCGCCCAGCCCTAACTGGGAGGCCCAGCAAATGGCACCGTGCCAGGGAAGACAAAAAGGGGCTCTGCACTGGCTCCCTATTGGGTAGCGCTTGGCCCCACCTCAGCAGGCAGGTCCTGAGTATGGCCATTGGTGGAAGGCTCTCCACTCTACCCAGTGACGACAGCCACCGCACGCCCACCTGCCCTGTTCAGCACCAATGTAACCAACGCTGACACACACGCATAAATGCGTTCCCAAATCAACATGTCAAATACACAAACATGTGCATGCACACACAACACATCACACACAATACACCCACAGAATTGTGCATCACACACACACACACAATGTCTGCTGGGTTAAAGCAGGATAGTCACGGGAAATTCAACTAGATGTCCTCAAAGCAACTGTTGTAATATCACATGTAGCTTCGGCTTCCAGGCCTCGCTCACATGGTTCTCCAGAGCCTGGAGAAGTTCAGCTTCCAGGCCTCCCTCACCTTTTTCTCCAGAGCCTGGCGAAGTTTAGCTTCCAGGCCTCCCTCACCATGTTCTCCAGGGCCTGGAGAGGTTCAGCTTCCAGGCCTCCCACATCTTGTTCTCCAGAGCCTTCCAGGTCTCCCTCACCTTGTTCTTCAGAGCCTGGCGAAGTTTAGCTTCCAGACTTCCCCACCTTGTTCTCTATAACCTGGTGAAGTTCAGCTTCCAGGCCTCCCTCACCTTGTTCTCCAGAGCCTGGTGAAGTTCAGCTTCCATGCCTCCCTCACCTTGTTCTCCAGAGCCTGGTGAAGTTCAGCTTTCAGGCCTCCCTCACCTTGTTCTCCAGAGCCATAGTTCATATTGTAATAGTAGGTATGAGTGCTGGCCGACTGACTGTGAGTAGACGCGATTTTTCAACAACAAAAAAACACCCCTTCCGTCCCTCTTCAGAAGCGCAAATTACCAGATTATGCTCATTTACAGTGCTAGCATGCTATATTTTAGAAAACGTATATTTCAGATGTTTTTTTGTTTTATTTGGTTGTAGTGACACTACCCCTCATTGGGCACCGTTTAATATTATTGGCTTTCGGTTTTCAAATCTCCACCTGTGTTTGAACCTATTCCACCTTCTTTTAGCCTCTTCCTAACAAGAACTTCCTCAGGCTTTCATACCAAAGGTTCACATGAAGGTTAGGTTAAAGCCTGGTAGAGGCTATATCACTTGCTACCACGCTGAATATTCCCTGACATCCACTCCATTAAACAACGATCTAGCATTAATGGATTTACAAGTTACACTTGCATCTGAAATTAGCACGCCCACTTTCAGTTCAAATTTGTAACTGTAGTACTATAGACCCGTTTCCCGGCCGCATCATGAAAAGTTGTGAGCGCAGCTCGTCATTAGAAACCTCTTTGTTTACCTAGCAGTGGAATACGATCACATGCAACTTCAAATGCAGCTTGTGTAAGTTAACAAACACATGATCAGATGGTTATCGTCTACAACATCACAGACGTCATCAGAGGATTGATTACCTAGCAAGCTAGCAAGCCAGTGAGGCAAGGTAAAAGATCACAAATAGAGCTAGATGAAGCCAGAACAATAATATACTTGCTGAACATAGCTATAGGCACCAGTCTTGCGTGTTTTCATGGTCATCACTAACTCACTGTTCAGTTTGTCAAGGTCCCGACATCAGCGTTAGCTATCCTGCTACAGAACCTTTGATGTCGGGATGTGTGCGCATCGCTCGACCGTGACGTTTGATTGGTAAACAAAGAAGGGCTCCATTGGGAGTATTGTCTGTGTATCTCACCCAAACCCTCTTACGGTCACAAGGCCACTAACTTTACCTCTCCTGATTAGGTCACAATGTTAGACTTCACTGTAACCTAATCCTAAGGATTACCACGGTTTAGTATTATCTAGGGCGGTGACAGTCATGGAATTTTCATGGGCATTAATATGGAGTTGGTCCCCACTTTGCTGCTATAACAGCCTCCACTCTTCTGGGAAGGCTTTCCACTACATGTTGGAACATTCAGCCACAAGAGCATTAATGAGGTCGGGCACTGATGTTGGGCAATTAGGCCTGGCTCGCAGTCGGCGTTCCAATTAATCCCAAAGGTGTTCAATGGGGTTGAGGTCAGGGCTCTGTGCAGGCCAGTCAAGTTCTTCCACAACGATCTTGACAAACCATTTCTGTATGGACCTCGTTTTGTGCACAGGGGCATTGTCATGCTGAAACAGGAAAGGGCCTTCCCAAACTGTTGCCACAAAGTTGGATGCACAGAATCGTCTAGAATGTCATTGTATGCTGTAGCGTTATGATTTCACTTCACTGGAACTAAGGGGCCTAGCCCGAACCATGAAAAACAGCCCCAGACTATTATTCCTCCTCCACCAAACTTTACAGTTGGCACTATGCATTGGGGCAGGTAGCGTTCTCCTGGCATCCCCCAAACCCAGATTCGTTCGTCAGACTGCCAGATGGTGAAGCGTGATTCATCACTCCAGAGAATTTATTTCCACTGTTCCAGAGTCCAATGGTGGCGAGCTTTACACCACTCCAGCCAACGCTTGGTATTGAGCATGTTGATCTTAGGCTTGTGTGCGGCTGCTTGGCCATGGAAACCCATTTCATGAAGCTCCTGACGAACAGTTCTTGTGCTGACGTTGCTTCCAGAGGCAGTTTTGAACTTGGTAGTGAGTGTCGCAACAGAGGACAGACAATTTTTACGCACTAAGCGCTTCAGCGGTCCCATTCTGTGAGCTTGTGTGGCCTACCACTTCGCGGCTGAGCCATTGTTGCTCCTAGACGTTTCCACTTCACAATAAGAGCACTTACAGTTGACCGGGGCAGCTCTAGCAGGGTAGAAATGTGACGAACTGACTTGTTGGAAAGGTGGCATCCTATGATGGTACCACGTTGAAAGTCACTGACCTCTTCAGTAAGGCCATTCTACTGCCAATGTTTGTCTATGGAGATTGCATGGCTGTGTGCTCGATGTGATACACCTGTCAGCAACGGGTGTGGCTGGAATAGCCATATCCACTAATTTGAAGGGGTGTCCACATACTTTTGTATATATATAATGATAACGGCGCCGGAGGTGATGGCTGCCATTTTACGGGCTCCTAACCAACTGTGCCATTTTGTGTGTTTTTTTCGCATTGTTTGTAACTTATTTTGTACATAATGTTGCTGCTACCGTCTCTTATGACCTAAAAGAGCTTCTGGATATCAGAACAGCGATATCTCACCTCGAACTGGACAAAGATTTTTTCTTTAATGAGTCCGACTCGAAAGATATACTGTTTCTCCGAGACCAGGCCCAAATCCCCGTCATTCGCGTGAAGAAAAGACAGAGGTACAGGGGGCGAAGATCGGAGTGCCTTGTGAGAATTTCGTCGGCGAGTGGGTAATCCGCCTCTCCCATCCGTTCTATTTGGCCAACGTGCAATCACTAGAGAATAAACTGGATGAGCTCCGTTCGAGACTATCCTACCAACGGGACATTAAAAACTGTAATATCTTATGTTTCACAGAGTCGTGGCTCAACGACGACACGGATAATATACAGTTGGCTGGGTTTTCCGTGCATTGGCAGGACAGAACAGCTACGTCCGGCAAGACGAGGGGTGGGGGTGTGTGTCTGTGTCTATTTGTCAACAACTGCTGCTGTGCGATGTCTAATATTAAGGAAGTCTCGAGGTATTGTTCGCCTGAGGTAGAGTACCTCATGATAAGCTGTAGATCACACTATCTACCAAGAGAGTTTTCATCTATATTTTTCATAGCCGTCTATTAACCGCCACAAACCGATGCTGGCACTAAGACCGCACTCAATGAGCTGTATAAGACCATAAGCAAACAAGAAAATGCTCATCCAGAAGCTTCGCTCCTAGTGGCCGGGAACTTTAATGCAGGCAAACTTACAGTGGTATGAAAAAGTATTTGCCCCCTTTCTAATTTTCTCTACTTTTGCATATTTGTGATACTGAATGTTATCAGATCTTCAACCAACACCTAATATTAGATAAAGGGAACATATGGGAACAAATAACACAACAATTACATATTTATTTCATAAACAAAGTTATGCAACACCCAATTCCCCTGTGTGCAAAAAGTAATTGCCCCCTTACACTCAATAACTGGTTGTGCCACCTTTAGCTGCAATGACTCCAACCAAATGCTTCCTGTAGTCTCTCACGTCGCTGTGGAGGAATTTTGGCCCACTCTTCCATGCAGAACTGCTTTAACTCAGTGACGTGTGGGTTATCAAGCATGAACTGCTCGTTTCAAGTCCTGCCACAACATCTCAATTGGGATTAGGTCTGGACTTTGACTAGGCCATTCAAAAACTTCCAATTTGTTGCTTTTTAGCAATTTTCATGTAGACTTGATTGTGTGTTTTGGATCATTGTCTTGCTGCATGACTCAGCTGCGCTTCAGCTTCAGCTCACAGACGGATGGTCTGACATTCTCCTGTAGAAGTCTCTGATACAGAGCAGAATTCATGGTTCCTTCTATTAAGGCAAGTCGTCCAGGTCCTGAGGCAGCAAAGCATCCCCAAACCATCACCACGTGCTTGACCTTTGGTATGATGTTCTTACTGTGGAATGCAGAGTTTGGTTTTCGCCAGGCATTACTGGAACCATGTCGTCCAAAAAGTTATACTTTTGAATCATCTGTCCATAGAACGTTCTTCCAAGAGTCTTGATGATCATCCAGGTGCTTTTTGGCAAACTTGAGTCAACTTTTTGGACGAGATGGGTCCCATTATGCCTGGCGAAAACCAAACACTGCATTCCACAGTAAAAACATCATACCAAAGGTCAAGCATGGTGCTGGTGGTGTGATGGTTTGGGGATGCTTTGCTGCCTCAGGACCTGGACGACTTGCCTTAATAGAAGGAACCATGAATTCTGCTCTGTATCAGAGAATTCTACAGGAGAATGTCAGACCATCCGTCTGTGAGCTGAAGCTGAAGCGCAGCTGGGTCATGCAGCAAGACAATGATACAAAACACACAATCAAGTCTACATGAAAATTGCTAAAAAGCAACAAATTGGAAGTTTTGGAATGGCCTAGTCAAAGTCCAGACCTAATCCCAATTGAGATGTTGTGGCAGGACTTGAAACGAGCAGTTTATGCTTGAAAACCCACACGTCACTGAGTTAAAGCAGTTCTGCATGGAAGAGTGGGCCAAAATTCCTCCACAGCGACGTAAGAGACTGATCAACAACTACAGGAAGCATTTGGTTGGAGTCATTGCAGCTAAAGGTGGCACAACCAGTTATTGAGTGTAAGGGGGCAATTACTTTTTCACACAGGGGAATTGGGTGTTGCATAACTTTGTTTATGACATAAATATGTAATTGTTGTGTTATCTGTTCACTTATGTTCCCTTTATCTAATATTAGGTTTTGGTTGAAGATCTGATTACATTCAGTATCACAAATATGCAAAAGTAGAGAAAATTAGAAAGGGGGCAAATACTTTTTCATAGCACTGTAAATCTGCTTTACCTAATTTCTACCAGCATGTCACATCTGCAACCAGAGGAAAAAAAATTAACTCTAGACCACGTTTACTCCACACACAGAGATTCCTGCTTACAAGCAAAAACTAAAGCAGGTAGTACCAGTGACTCGCTCAATACGGAAGTGGTCAGATGACGCGAATACTACGCTACAGGACTGGAATATGTTCCGGGATTCATCCATTGGCATTGAGGAGTATACCACCTCAGTCACCTGCTTCATCAATAAGTGCATCGACGACGTCGTCCCCACAGTGACCGTACGTACATATTCCAACCAGAAGCCATGGATTACAGGCAACATGGTCATTCAACTGAGACTGCTCTTCTCTGTGTCACAGAGACTCTCCGCACTGCTAAAGCTAACTCTCTCTCCTCTGCTCTTGTCCTTCTAGATCTGTCTGCTGCCTTTGATACTGTGAACCATCAGATCCTCCTCTCCACCCTCTCCGAAATGGGCATCTCCGGCGCGGCTCACTCCTGGATTGCGTCCTACCTGACCGGTCGCTCCTACCAAGTGGCGTGGCGGGAAGCTGTCTCCGCACCACGTGCTCTCACCACTGGTGTCCCCCAGGGATCGGTTTTGGGCCCTCTCCTTTTCTCCCTATACACCAAGTCACTTGGCTCTGTCATATCCTCACATGGCCTTTCCTATCATTGCTACGCTGACGATACACAACTAATCTTCTCCTTTCCCCCTTCTGATCACCAGGTGGCGAATCGCATCTCTGCATGTCTGGCAGACATATCAGTATGGATGACGGATCACCACCTCAAGCTGAACCCTGGCAAGACGGAGCTGCTCTTCCTCCCCGGGAAGGACTGCCCGTTCCATGATCTCGCCATCACGGTAGACAACTCCGCTGTGTCCTCCTCCCAGAGTGCGAAGAGCCTAGGCGTGACCCTGGACAACACCCTGTCGTTCTCCGCCAACATCAAGGCGGTGACCCGCTCCTGCAGGTTCATGCTCTACAACATTCGGAGAGTGCGACCCTGCCTTACACAGGAAGCGGCGCAGGTCCTGGTCCAGGCACTTGTCATCTCCCGTCTGGACTACTGCAACTCGCTGTTGGCTGGGCTCCCTGCCTGTGCCATTAAACCCCTACAACTCATCCAGAATGCCGCAGCCCGTCTGGTGTTCAACCTTCCCAAGTTCTCTCACGTCACCCCCCTCCTCCGCACACTCCACTGGCTTCCAATTGAAGCTCGCATCCGCTACAAGACCATGGTGCTTGCCTTTGGAGCAGTGAGGGGAACGGCACCCCTGTACCTTCAGGCTCTGATCAGTCCCTACACCCAAATGAGGACATTGCGTTCATCCACCTCTGACCTGCTGGCTCCCCTTCCTCTGCGGAAGCACAGCTCCCCCTCAGCCCAGTCAAAACTGTTCGCTGCTCTGGCACCCCAATGGTGGAACAAGCTCCCTCACGACGCCAGGACAGCGGAGTCACTCACCACCTTCCGGAGACATTTGAAACCCCACCTCTTTAAGGAATACCTGGGATAGGCTAAAGTATTCCTTCTAACCCCCCCCCCCCCCAAATTGTAAAGTGGTTATCCCACTGGCTATAGGGTGAACGCACCAATTTGTGAGTCGCTCTGGCTAAGAGCGTCTGCTAAATGACGTTAATGTGCCCTTGAGCAAGGCACTTAACCCTAATTGCTCCTGTAAGTCGCTCTGGTTAAGAGCGTCTGCTAAATGACTAAAATGTAATGTAAATGTAAACATCTGCACCGAGCTAAAGGCTAGAGCTGTCGCTTTCAAGGAGCGGGACACTAATCCGGACGCTTATAAGAAATCCCTCTCTCAGACGAACCACCAAACAGGCAAAGCGTCAATACAGGACTAAGATTGAATCCTACTACACCGGCTCTGATGCTTGTCGGAGGTGGTAGGGCTTGCAAACTATTACGGACTACAAAAGGAAACCCAGCCGCGAGCTGCCCAGTGACGCGAGCCTACCAGACAGGCTAAATGCCTTTTATGCTCGCTTCGAAGTAAGCAACACTGAAGCATGCATGAGAGCACCAGCTGTTCCGGACGACTGTGTGATCACGCTCTCTGTAGCCGATGTGAGCAAGACCTTTAAACAGGTCAACATTCACAAGACCGCGGGCCAGACAGATTACCAGGACGCGTTCTCAGAGCATGCATTGACCAACTGGCAAGTGTCTTCACTGACATTTTCAACCTCTCCCTGACAGAGTCTGTAATACCTACATGTTTCAAGCAGACCACCATGCCCAAGAAAGTGATGGAAACCTGCCTAAATGACTACCACCCCGTAGCATTCATGTCGGTAGCCATGAAGTGCTTTGAAAGGCCATGGCTCACATCAACACCATCATCCCGGAAACCCTAGACCCACTCCAATCCGCATACCGCCCCAACAGATCCACAGATGACGCAATCGCATTCCACACTGCCTTTTCCCACCTGGACAAAAGGAACACCTATGTGAGATTGCTGTTCATTGACTACAGCTCAGCGTTCAACACCATAGTGCCCACAAAGCTCATCACGAAGCTAAGGACCCTGGGACTAAACACCTCCCTCTGCAACTGGAACCTGGACTTCCTGATGGGCTGCCCCCAGGTGGTAAGGGTTGGCAACAACACATCTGCCACGTTGATCCTCAACGCTGGGGCCCCTCAGGAGTGCGTGCTTAGTCCCCTCCTGTACTCCCTGTTCACCCACGACTGCGTGGCCAAGCACGGCTCCAACACCATCATTAAGTTTGCTGACGACACAACAGTGGTAGGCCTGATCACCGACAACGATGAGACAGCCTATAGGGACGAGGTCAGAGACCTGGCAGTGTGGTGCCAGGACAATAACCTCTCTCTCAACGTGACCAAGACAAAGGAGATGATCGTGGACTACAGGAAAAGGAGGGCCGAACACGCCCCCATTCACATCGACGGGGCTGTAGTGGAGCGGGTCGAGAGTTTCAAGTTCCTTGGTGTCCACATCACCAACAAACTAGCATGGTCCAAACACACCAAGACAGTCGTGAAGAGGGCATGACAACGCCTTTTCCCCCCTCAGGAGACTGAAAAGATTTGGCATGGGTCCCCAGATCCTCAAAAAGTTCTACAGCTGCACCATCGAGAGCATCCTGACCGGTTGCATCACAAGCTCTCAACCTGTTCCACTACAGCCCCGTCGATGAGGGTAGAAATGAGGTAAAACGGTAGAAATGAAGTAAAATGCTGGTAGAAATTAGGTAAAATGGATTTCCCTGCATTAAAGTCCCCGGCCACTATGTGCTGAGATTATGTGCTGTGATTTTTTTATTAAACTCAACTGACATTACAGAGCCACATCAGTTAAAGGCAGACTCAGCGATATGACGTAGATGCAGAAAGCAAACAGCATAGTGGGTCACACAACATTTAAGACCGTTGAAGTGCGAGGCTCAACTTCTCAGCTGTTTTAGTCCTGAACCGATCATGCTTTAACAGCGTGAAGCGAGTCCATCCACATGTGCAGATACCGTGTGTGACTGTGTGGGAGCGAAGTCTTGCATCTCGCTCATCTCAATATCTGCGGCGCTGCTCATGACAAGGTAATTTCGCTGAGTTTACCTTTAACATTACTTGAATAACCATTCTACATTAGCATGGAATGTAGAATGTTTTGCTACAACACCTTGTTTGTTTCAGCAAGGAGCAACAAAGTTTAATCACGTTGTTAAAGAGTCCATGTTACCACAGAAACGGACTCAACCACACCAATGCTCGGCTGTCCGGTCTTCCGTCAGCTGTTCGTTCCACAGTGTGGTCCTCTGTAGCTCAGCTGGTAGAGCACGGCGCTTGTAACGCCAAGGTAGTGGGTTCGATCCCCGGGACCACCCATACACAAAAATGTATGCACGCATGACTGTAAGTAGCTTTGGATAAAAGCGTCTGCTAAATGGCATATTAATATTAATATTGTAAAAAATATATAACATTATTTTTTTATTACGTTATGACGGTTATTTTATTTTCATGATGGTCTTCATCCGTAACCGTCAGTTACACAGTTATACAGTAATTGTGCCAGCCCTAAATGTATTAAGCTTTATATTGAATATTGGATTGATTTTCAAAGTAACATTGACTCTGGTGAATAGGTATAGCTGGCTGAATAGGACTTATTCATGTATAATGAATGGGTTTGATCTGATATGCGTGTTATTTTGTGTTAAACCACAGTAACAAGTCAAAAGCCATGTTTGTAAGAATGTTATTGTTAATGTTTGGAGTGGTAGATGTTGGTCACATCACACTATGACAGAGTGCGATGTGAGTATGAAATGTCAGTCTTGGGGGAATTAAACAACATTGTGTGTGTGCATACGCGGGTGTGGGTGAGTGGGTGTGAGTGAGCGGGCATGGGTGAGCTGAGCGGGTGTGGGTGAGTGGGTGTGGGTGAGCGGGCGTGGGTGAGCTGAGCGGGTGTGGGTGAGTGGGTGTGGGTGAGCGGGCGTGGGTGAGCTGAGCGGGTGTGGGTGAGTGGGTGTGGGTGAGCGGGCGTGGGTGGGTGAGCTGAGCGGGTGTGGGTGAGTGGGTGTGGGTGAGCGGGCGTGGGTGAGCTGAGCGGGTGTGGGTGTTTTGGGATGACTGGTGTGTACATGCTCTCTTTGATCTCCAAAAGGGCGATGCATTGCTGCAGAGAGGTGGACATGGCCTGAACCTGTGTGAAAACCAAAGGAGACATGGCAGGCCCACCAGGTGACAACTTGTTCGCTTCCCAGAATGACTATTCCAAACATCTGGAGAATCATATCATGTGAATTGGCTGCCCAGATAGGCTAATTATTTCCCGGACAAGCTGAGTATTTAAAGTGCAGACCTAAGGAAATACATGACATACATGCAGTATATGATAGATGCATATCAATCATGATCTTCATATCTTCTCTAATAAATCATTTGCCACTTATCGCAAAGCCACTGTAATTATGACCACGAACAAGATAAAACCTTACTAAAACATGCCCAGCATGTTTTTGTTCTATAGCCTACCTGTGCACAAACATCTACAGTATTACAGGTCAAAGTTTGCATAATATGATAACAGCAGTGGTAATGCCGTTTACTCTTTACAACACTTCATTACCTCAACTGGTCTGGTTTGAGGCCTTATTAAACGTGTATTGTCAGGATATTGCTTTAAAACCTGTATCATACTGCAGATGTACTGTATAAACAATAAACAATAACTACCGCTAAAACAAACAGTGTGCTAGTTACAGGACTAGACTACATGCTTATTGTAAGAAACTATACTAAAAATGGCTATCATTTTAATGCCGATTGTGGATAGGATGTATGAAAGTTCAAATTTTGTTACAATATTGTTACGTTGTAACAGCACCTCAACACTGAACTGGAAGTTTCTTCTCTGTTCTCAGTGATTCTTGAACACGTATTGCTTTGACAAAATGAAATTTTGAGATATTTTATATTATCTCCAAACCCATATCAATGACCGTGGCATGTATTTTCAAGACAAAAGATGCCGCAAATTAAGCAATATATGCGCCCAGTTACATTGGCAGGCTTGCTACAAGTTGCCGCTCGAATGAACAGAATGTCATATATAATTGATTAATGTAACAAAAAAACTAAACAAAAAAAAGTAATACCGCCGGCATCTTGCTCTACATATCTGAATAAGGCTTCGTTATTATATTCGTGAATATAGTTTATTAATCTATAGCCTACAGTAGGTAGTTTATTTCCGTCAGACTTGCAAGGCCGCGTTTCGATAACACCGAATTTTCACCAATAAAAGCTACGGTGAGAAAAACAGCAAGCCTTGAAAGAGATATAAGTAGCTATTAAGATGAACACTATTCAATACATGGGTTTTTAATGTATCAATTCCTCTCTTAATGTTTTGCAACCTCAATGCAAAACAAAGGCCGACATCAAACCGTATTGTATAGGGTGTACCCAAAGCAGGAAATAAAAGCAAGAAAATGCCAAGAGATTCAGCTCGCCAGAGCACACGTTATTACCTGAAACTGGATTTCTTTTGGGACTGTCCACGTCGTTTCAATCAGTGTCACAATAGTCCGTTTTCAAATAGCAAACATGGTCCTGGTTGTGAAAGAAATGTCAAGGTAGCGGTATTAATTTTAAGACAATTTAACTGATTTAAAGGGCCATGCTCTACGCAACTCCGTCAGGATTTGACTAAATTTTCACCAAGCAATCTAATCACCACACCCATGAAGGAACTGGGAACATGGCAACAGTACGCCGAGGGGTGCACTCATAGAGATGTAGTGTATTTTCATTTAACTTATTCCTAAAACATGTTCAAACGTATTCTTACGACAATTTATTATACTTATATTTGTGAGTTTGCTCTACTTACATAAGTGTCCGTTTTTCTTGTACAAGAATGAGCAAATCAATCGTGTCGCAATAGCTTTGTTTTACCCACAGGAAAATGGTATTGTCTGTCAGCTCCCTCAACAAAAAGAAAGAACTGCATACAGAAACAAATAGTTAGAATGATGTACGTGAAGAGATATCGCAGAAGTCTGGACACATTTTATATTGTTTTAAAATCTTATTCTCGGTTTAAAACCGCCGACTTCATTTATTATTCCTTCGTCAGGTTGTATGGGTTACAGCTGTGGCTCTCGAGCCATACAGTGGATTGAGCGTTGGGAAGTGAAGTGTGCAGTAAGGAGGTGACAGAGTGCTTTACTATCGGGAAATTCCAATGGAATTCAGTGTTTACTTAAAGCATCAATCAGCGGTTGAAACAATAACAAAACCTGAGGGATGGGGTTGGAGAAATGCAACCACCCTCAAATTAATAACAGAGCTATGGATGTGAGGACTGACCATCCATGATATCAAAATTATAGTTTTAACCATGTTTTGAGGCTATATAGTGTTTATTTACATTTACTTTGTTTACAAACATTGGAATAAAACAAGTTTTGATGGGGTATGACAGTTGAATTAAGCTTATGAGGCAATTATAAGTTATATTCTTCAAGAATCAATGGGGTAGCCAACATATCATTAATTTATAAATCCAAAAAGTGATGCCCATTTAATGTTTATAAATTATTATCAATGCATGTTTGTTTTTTTAAATGTACCACCTTTTTCTCCCCAATTTCACAATCTTGTCTCATTGGCTGCAACTCCCCAACGGGCTCAGGAGAGTCATGCGTCCTTTGAAACAGGACCCGCAAAACATGGGTTCTAACCCCAGGCTGTAGTGATGCCGCTACACCGCCATGCAGTGCCTTAGACCGCTGCACCACTCGGGAGGCGTAATGCATGTTGTTTTGAAGAATTTAGCAATTCAGTGTGATTAGGCCTACACAATTTTGCAATTGATATGCAAAACATACACTCTTAGAATTAGTGGTGACCCAAGGAACCAGAGGTGGGACAAAGTCATTGTTATGCAAGTCACAAGTAAGTCTCAAGTCTTTGCCCTCGAGTCCCGAGTCAAGTCGAGTCAAAGATGAGGCAAGTCCCAAGTCGAGTCAAAAGTCAAAGCCATCAAGTCTCAAGTCGAGTCCAAAGTCCTACATTTTAGTTTCGAGTCATTTCAAGTCCTCTTAGCAAGTCTTTGCAAGTCATTACAGGTCCTCGTAGCAAGTCTTCTCGAGTCATAAGGCGCAAGTCCAAGTCAAGTCACGAGTCATTGATGTTAAAGTCCAAGTCGAGTTGCAAGTCTTTGTACATTTTGTCGAGTCGAGTCTGAAGTCATCAAATTCATGACTCGAGTCTGACTCGAGTCCAAGTCACATGACTCGAGTCCACACCTCTGCAAGGAACCCATGGAGTTCCTCAAGGAACCATTGCTAGTCAATGGTTCATATCTGCACCTTTCGTTAGTTGAGAGGTTCTTGGAGGAACCTTTAACGTTTCAATGTAGCAAACGGTTCCTGGAGGAATCCTGGACTTGGAGGCGTGGCTTGGTAGGGGCGTGGCTTTATATCGATATTTCTAGGCCACCCCTGGGCCTAAATGTCATTCCTGTTCATCTGTTCTGTTTTATTGTCATCACGTGGTAAAGGGATAATTCACCCAAATTACAAAATTAGAAAAGCTGTTTCCTTACCCTATAAGCAGTCTATGTTAGATATTATTGCACTGTCGGAGCTAGAAGCACAAGTGTTTTGCTACACCCGCAATAACATCTGCTAAACACGTGTATGTGACAAATAAGATTTGATTTATGACAGCACTCCATGCTTTGGTTTAGTTTCCCTGGCACAAACATAATGTAGCAGGCATAGAAAGATGCCTGAGAGGAGTTCCCACTTCTGTTTTTCAGGGGAAATGGACATTAGGTTGAAAATACTGTTTCCTTGAAAACCAGATGTTAGCGTTTTCTGCTGACTCCGCAAAGGCTACCCTGGCACAGTTTCCACATTCTAATGTTTCAGTATTTGTGGCGCATATCCCATTCAAGTCATGGGACCGACATTAGAATTTTTCGCGCATCATGTCCAAATCATCCAAAATTGATTGTGAAACTCAACAAAGCCACATATATGTTTTGAACATGAACATTGTAATGACAATGCAGCATAACAGATGAACAGGAATTACATTTAATCCCACGGGTGGCCTAAAAATGTCTCTATGAAAGTCACGCCCTTACTAAGCCACGCCTCCAAGTCCAGGATTCCTCCAGGAACCGTTTGCTACATTGAAACATTAAAGGTTCCTCCAAGAACCTCTCAACTAACCGAAGGTGCAAATATGAACCATTGACTAGCAATGGTTCCTTGAGGAACTCCAGGATTCCTAGTCACCACTAATTCTAAGAGTGTATGATATTGTAGCAACCTTAACCCAACACATGACGTTTTGGCATTTGTGGCGCAAATCCCATTCAAGTCATGGGACCAATATTTGTATTTTTTGCGTATCACGTCCAAATAATCCGAAAGTAACTAAAATTGCGCGAAAAAAAATGCTAATATCGGTCCCATGAATTGAATGGAATTTGTGCCACAAATGCATGTGGAAACAGTGCCAGGGAATTCTAAACCAAAGCATGGATTGCTGTCATACCTTGTCTGTAGACTGCTTAAAGGGTAAGAAAACCAAAATATCATTTTGGAATTTGGGTGAACTATCCGTTTAACCCATCACCTAGCGACATCATCAAGGGGTTCCTACCTCTTGGTGTAACGGTTAAAGTGTTGGCTTCACAGTCGCTGGACTCGGGTTTGAGTCCCGGTCGAGGCTACATCTTCGAATCAGCTCAAATATGATTCATCATGTGTATGTATTATTAATGATAGCGCCAGGGAAAGGTGTCTGGTCTCGTTCCAGTGTAAAGGGGTAAATAGTAGAACAGGATTTCTCTCCATTAGGACATGCTGCATTTTTTTATGTTGCCAATGAAAGAGAGCAGTGGGATAGGCTTTTCCTCGTCTCTGCGAGAGCTATAATCAATGAAGGGGAGATGAAAGTTGCAGAACCCTTGGCTTCCACTTGGAATGGCATGGGGTCAGATTAAGCCTAATTGAATTCACACAGCAGTAGATTACCCCAGCCAATCCCTTTTTCCTAAATGCATTATGAGGATTAGGATTAAAATGACACCTAGTAAAGATCCACGTGCTGTTGATTCAATGATGTAGGCCTATGTAGGCAGGGTGAAAGTATGTTATACTGGAAAATTGCTTTGACGTATCAGGTTTTGGACTGGTTCTGGACCAGTGCTAAACCAGCAATTGTTTTGGGTTTGATATGCTGTGAAGGCCATTAAAATGAAGAAAAAAATACTTTGAATGCAACCGAACAATTTTGTCAATTCATGTCTGAAATGATGCAACGTGATGATGCAAGGTCTGAACATTACCGCAACAAGACTGAACATAATCTATTCCAGTCAAATGTTGGCAGGACAGGTTTCATATCAATGTCAATTATTCCTATATTAACTAGTATTTCTGTAGTTTCTCAAAAAAAAGAGAGGGGTTAGTCACTTCCCCTGTAACACAACACAGGGCAAATTTAGTCATGTCCCTGTTTCATTTGGACCCTTTTACCTGGGTGTGTGGCTAAATGCAACCTTGTCCAATATTCAGGCCTCCCCTAATATTGCCATATCTAAGCGTTGTAGAGAGAAACCTCCAAAGACCTGGCTCATAAGCTGCAAAACATTACCTTGACAACAACACAATAATGTTAATAACTCTGTAGTCAATAAAACATTAATCTAATACCAAATTCAGATGAATCTATGAAAACTCATACCAGATTTATCCCTCCAATAATGTCAGGGCACTGCATTATACATTTGATTTGATACCAACAATCAAGTCAGTGAACTACAGGTATAGGATCTTAATTTGATCACTATTGTTGCTGAGAATGTTCCTGCGCCGCAGAAAATGCAGATGAGCTTCGAGATTTACTTAAAAGTTCACTGAAAACCCACACTAACACACGGTTATATTAACAGTATTGCACTTTTTATGTAGCCTACTTTTGTCCAGCTACAGTGCATTCGGAAAGTATTCAGAGCCCTTGACTTTCTCCACATTTTGTTATGTTACAGCCTTATTCTAAATTTGATTTTTTTTTTTTTTATCCTCATCAATCTACACACAGTACCCCATAATGAAAAAGCGAATAAATGTTTTTAGATTTTTTTGCAAATGTATAAATAATGAACAGAAATACCTTATTTACATAAATATTTAGACCCTTTGCTATGAGACTAGAAACTGAGCTCAGGTGCATCCTGTTTCCATTGATCATCCTTGAGACGTTTCTACAACTTGATTGGATTCCACCTGTGATACATTCAATTGATTGGACATGATTTGGAAAGGCACACCTGTCTATATAAGGTCACACAGTTGACAGTGCATGTCAGAGCAAAAACCAAGCCATGAGGTTGAAGGAATTGTCCGTAGAGCTCAGAGACAGGATTGTGTCGAGGCACAGATCTGGGGAAGGGTAGCCAAACATTTCTGCAGCATTGAAGTTCCCCAAGAACACAGTGCCCTCCATCATTCTTAAATGGAAGAAGTTTTGAACCACCAAGACTCTTCCTAGAGCTGAATTTATTGTAGCTGGGGATTTTAACTAAGCAAATTTGAGGAAAACGCTCCCGAAGTTCTATCAACACATTGCCTGTAGTCATCACGCTACAAAAACTCTCGACCATTGTTATTCCCCTTTCCGGGATGGCTGCAAGGTCCTCCCCCGCTCTCCCTTCGGCATATCAGATTACGACTCCATTTTGCTCCTCCCTCAAACAGGAAGTACCCGTGCTAAAGTCTATTCAATGCTGGTCTGACCAATCAGAATCCATGCTTCAAGATTGTTTTGCTCACGCGGACTGGGATATGTTCCGGATTGCCTCTGAGAATAACATTGATTTATACACGGACATGGTGACTGAGTTCATCAGGAAGTGTATAGGGGATGTTGTTCCCACTGTGACTATTAAAACCTACCCAAACCAAAAAACGTTGATAGATGGCAGCATTGTCGCAAAACTGAAAGCGCGAACCACCGCATTTAACCACGGCAAGGTGACTGGGAATATAGTCGAATACAAACAGTGTAATTATTCCCTTCGTAAGGCAATCAAACAGGCAAAACGTCAGTACAGAGACAAAGTGGAGTCGCAATTCAACCGCTCAGACACGAGACGTATGTGGCAGGGTCTCCAGACGATCACAGATAAAAGGGAAAAGCAGCCACGTCGCGGACACCTTCTTCGCCCGCTTTGAGGATAACACAGTGCCACCGACGCGGTCTGCTCCGAAGGACCATGGGCTCTCGTTCTCTATGGCCGACGTGAGTAAGACATTTAAGAGTGTTAACCCTCGCAAGGCTGCCGGGCCAGACAGCATACCTAGCCGTGTCCTCAGAGCATGCGCACACCAGCTGGCTGGAGTGTTTTATGGACATATTCAGTCTCTCCCTATCCCAGTCTGCTGTCCCCACATGCTTCAAGATGTCCACCATTGTTCCTGTACCCAAAAAAAAGCAAAGGTAACTGAACTAAATGACTATCGCCCCATAGCACTCACTTCTGTCATCATGAAGTGCTTTGTGAGGCTAGTTAAGGATCATATCACCTCCACCTTACCTGACACCCTAGACCCACATCAATTTGCATACCGCCCCAATCGCCATTGCACTGCACACGGCCCTATCCCATCTGGACAAGAGGAATACCTATGTAATAATGCTGTTCATTGACTATAGCTCAGCATTCAACACCATAATACCCTCCAAGCTCATCATTAAGCTCGGGCCCTGGGTCTTGGACTTCCTGATGGGCCGCCCCCAGGTGGTGAAGGTAGGAAACAACACCTCCACTACGCTGATCCTCAACACAGGGGCCCCACAAGGGTGCGTGGTCAGCCCCCTCCTGTACTCCCTGTTAACCCATGACTGCGTGGCCCATCCAACTCAATCATCAAGTTTGCAGACGACACAACAGTAGGAGGCTTGATTACCAACAATGACGAGACAGCCTATAGGGAGGAGGTGAGGGCCCCGGCGGAGTGGTGCCAGGAAAATAACCTCTCCCTCAACGTCAACAAAACGAAGGAGCTGGTCGTGGACTTCAGGAGACAACAGAGAGAGCACACCCCTATTCACATCAACGGGACCGCAGTGGAGAAGGTGAAAACTTCAAGTTCCAAGGCGTACACATCACTGACGATCTGAAATGGTCCACCCACACAGACAGTGTGGTGAAGAAAGCGCAAGAAGGAAGCTGAAGAAATTTGGCTTGGCCCCTAAGACCCTCACAAACTTTTACAGATGTACAATTGAGAGCATCCTGTTGGGCTGTATCACCGACTGGTACGGCAACTGCACCGCCCGCAACCGCAGGGCTCTCCAGAGGGTGGTGCGGTCTGCCCAATGCATCACCGGGGGCACATTGCCTGCCCTCCAGGACACCTACAGGACCCGATGTCACAGGAAGGCCAAAAAGATCCTCAAGGACATCAACCACCCGAGCCACTGCCTGTTCACCCCTCTATCATCCAGAAGGCGAGGTCAGTAAAGGTGCATCAAAGCTGGGACCGAGAGACTGAAAAACAGCTTCTATCTCAAGGCCATCAGACTGTTAAATAGCCATCACTAGCCGGCTACCACACGGTTACTCAACCTTGCACCTTAGAGGCTGCTGCCCTATGTACATATACATGGAATCACTGGTCACTTTAAATGGAACACTAGTCACTTTAATAATGTTAACATGTTGCTTTACTAATTTCATATGTATATACTGTATTCTACTGTATTTTAGTCAATGCCACTCAGAAATCGCTTGTCCTAATATTTATATATTTCTTAATTCCATTCTTTTACTTTTAGATTTGTGTGTATTGTTGAGAATTGTTAGATACTACTGCACTGTTGGAGCTAGGAACGCAAGCATTTCACTACACCCGCAATAACATCTGCTAAATATGTGTATGTGACCAATAAAATATGATTTGATTTTACAAGTCTCTGAATGTCCTTGAGCGGCCCAGCCAGAGCTTGGACTTGAACCCGATCGAACATCTCTGGAGAGACCTAAAAATAGCTGTGCAGCGATGCTCCCCATCCAACCTGACAGAGCTTGAGAGGATCTGCAGAGAAGAATGGGAGAAACTCCCCAAATACAGGTGCCAAGCTTGTAGCGTCATACCCAAGAAGACTTAAGGCTGTAATCGCTGCCAAAGGTGCTTCAACAAAGTACTGAGTAAAGGGTCTGAATACTTATATACATTTGCAAACATTTCTAAAAACCTGTTTTTGCTACGTCATTATGGGGTATTGTGTGTAGATTAGATGAGGGGGAAAAAAACATTTAATAAGGCTGTAACTTAACAAAATGTGGAAAAAGTCAAGGGGTCTGAATACTTTCCGAATGCACTGTAATAGCCTAACCACCGATCAATCAACATTATGGAGTAAACATAAAAATCCTGTTGCTGCAGGATTCTTTTGCTATGATAATACTGGTCAAATTAAGATCTGACATCTGTATCAAGACAGTAAACTGAAACGCCGCCCAGTGGCTTTCTTTCTCTCATGCTTGGTAGTGGCTTCATCTAACAGATGTGAAGGGTGAAATAGCAACGGCATTTAACATCTTAGATCACATCTCATGGGTATCATCCACTCCCCTATTAAAGGAGTTTATTAGCCAACTGAAATCAGAGTCAAGATGACCAGCAAGCAGCACATCATTCTCCAATCAGGTCCCTTGGTCAATTGCTTGGCAACCAAAAGGAGAGGGAGGGAACAAGTTGACAATGTAAAAATAGAACATCAATATCCCCAGAGCTCTGAACCAGGTACCCTGCTTTTCTTCTGTCAAAAACTTGATGGAAATGTATATATTTTTTAGTTTATCATACTACTGTCATCAACATTTGAATGCATTTTAACCACTATAAAATGGACATATATCAATAATTTCGATTTGCATTTTACATACATGTCTTTAGTATTTTACAGATAGAAAGGTGAAAAAAGTATTTATCCACAATCTGCTCTGGACAAGTCTGGTCCTGGAGTGTCTTAACAAAATGAAACTAAAGTATTTAGACAGACTTCATCGAGTGTCCCGAAAAATTGATTGAAAAGAAAGATATAGCAGACAATATACATAGCCCCAGAGCTCTGAACCAGGTACCCTGCCTGTACACTATATCTCTTGTCTTCCAGTCATGATTGACAGAACTTTTTTTTGCACACATCCTAACCTATCAATGCAATGGGAACTGTGTAAGACTGACATACAGTAACACTTCATAACAGGAGAAACTTGGGAGGGCTGAGGGGTGGAGGTGGAGCCTGTCCTGGTAAGACCCTGGAGGGCCGAGGGGTGGAGGTAGAGCCTGTCCTGGTAAGACCCTGGAGGGTGGAGGTGGAGCCTGTCCTGGTAAGACCCTGGAGGGCCGAGGGGTGGAGGTGGATCCTGTCCTGGTAAGAACCTGGAGGGTGGAGGTAGAGCCTGTCCTGGTAAGACCCTGGAGGGCCGAGGGGTGGAGGTGGATCCTGTCCTGGTAAGAACCTGGAGGGTGGAGGTAGAGCCTGTCCTGGTAAGACCCTGGAGGGCCGAGGGGTGGAGGTAGAGCCTGTCCTGGTAAGAACCTGGAGGGCTGAGGGGTGGAGGTGGAGCCTGTCCTGGTAAGACCCTGGAGGGCCGAGGGGTGGAGGTAGAGCCTGTCCTGGTAAGACCCTGGAGGGCCAAGGGGTGGAGGTAGAGCCTGTCCTGGTAAGAACCTGGAGGGCTGAGGGGTGGATGTAGAGCCTGTCCTGGTAAGACCCTGGAGGGCTGAGGGGTGGATGTAGAGCCTGTCCTGGTAAGAACCTGGAGGTGTGAGGGGTGGAGGTGGAGCCTGTCCTGGTAAGACCCTGGAGGGCCGAGGGTTGGAGGTAGAGCCTGTCCTGGTAAGACCCTGGAGGGCCGACGGGTGGAGGTATTCTGATCTGTTTGACTCACCTACTACACAAATTTTTCGGCTTGCTGAAATACTGTATCTGATAATGATGATGCATTGATATCCTTAATTAAGAAAGTTCCCCTTGATTGCTGGAGTCATTTACATATGGTAAAAACTGTAGTGTAAGTTCAAAAAGTAGGCAAGGCTTACTTTAATACAGTAAATACAATATACTATAATAACACACATAGGTTATTGCAAATTAAGGCCAGGTCCTGGAGTGTCTTAAAAAAATGAAACAAAAGTATTTAGACGGACTTCATCCAGTGTCCCGAAAAATTGATTTGTTTGCACAATATGCAAATATATGCATATTTAATGAGATATCGCCTCATTTGCATATTTTAATAAAATATTGCAACACTTTTATAATACAAACAAGTTTTCTATTTGTGTCTACATTCAACTGGTATACGTTGATTGTGATATGATTGAGGGGGGAAATGATCCTATTAGGGTGTGGTGTCTGGCCTTAATAGCCTGCAACAAGCAATAGTACCAGATCATATAATCTCATGTTGAACTACATTACTACCACTTTAGGGCACCTAATACCCTTGGAGGACTGCTCCAAAACAGCCATTAACACAATATGTAGCTAGGTGCCAGAGGAGGCTGGTGAGAGGAGCTATAGGATGACTGGCTTATTGTAATGGCTGGAATGGAATAAATCGAACATGTACGAACAGTAAACCCTGTCTTGTCCACCAGACATACTGTATCTCCCCGGTAGGTTGGCTGTTGCCTGGGCAACGCTCATAAATGGCAACTGACGTCAAGTAGGTAGGAGACATACCAGGGAGAGCCAGAGCTTCTATGCATAATGGATCATTGAAAAAAAAGGCCCTCTTGAAGAGCGCTGAAGTGACTTAAAATATGCCCAGCACCTCCCTCTCTGCAACTCTTCATCTGTGGAGGAGAATAGACGTTGACACGCTCAGCGTTCCACATGCTTTCACTGCCTGGTGTGGCCTGACCCATTTAAAACGAGCCGTTTGGAACCACCATGACACCATCTGGTGAACTGTAAAATAAATGCTTTATAATTTATATAATTTGGCATCCATTGTTTTGAGATGGCTGGTCTGGGCTTGTGTGTGCTCATTGCTGATCTTTTTTTCATATGAACCTGCTCTGCCAGCTGTATTTCTACATGGGAATGCATACAATTATATTGTGTGTATACTGTACACATGTAACTGCAAAGACAATAAGATAGATCAACCTTGCTCCCTATCCCAAACCTGATAAACCCTCTAACCCATTTCGGTGGGACCCACTGATGCTGCAGTTTTCCAAAACAAATCATAAATCGGAATCTCTATGTTCCCGTGGAAGGTTCTTGTCTTATCTCGGAGCTATTGTTGGCCCATAAGAGACTGTCACAGTGGCAGCTTCGCTGAAGTGTCCTCGTCATTTCTGTGATAATGCCTCTCGTGCGGTATCGAAGTCACACACTCAAGAAGCGTGACAAAGATTGTGATAGTGCACCTCAGTATACAGATGGACTGGGCCAAGTTACCGCCAGATGTAGTCTACAATGGGCCAAGTAATCACCAGAGGTAGTCTACAATGGGCCAAGTAACCACCAGATGTAGTCTACAATGGGCCAAGTAATCACCAGATGTAGTCTATAATGGGCCAAGTAATCACCAGATGTAGTCTACAATGGGCCAAGTAACCACCACATGTAGTCTACAATGGGCCAAGTAACCACCAGATGTAGTCTACAATGGGCCAAGTAACCACCAGATGTAGTCTACAATGGGCCAAGTAACCACCAGATGTAGTCTACAATGGGCCAAGTAATCACCTGATGTAGTCTACAATGGGCCAAGTAATCACCAGATGTAGTCTACAATGGGCCAAATAACCACCAGATGTAGTCTACAATGGGCCAAGTAACCACCAGAGGTAGTCTACAATGGGCCAAGTAACCACCAGAGGTAGTCTACAATGGGCCAAGTAACCACCAGATGTAGTCTACAATGGGCCAAGTAACCACCAGATGTAGTCTACAATGGGCCAGGTAACCACCAGATGTAGTCTACAATGGACCAAGTAACCACCAGATGTAGTCTACAATGGGCCAAGTAATCACCAGATGTAGTCTACAATGGGCCAAGTAATCACCAGATGTAGTCTACAATGGGCCAAGTAACCACCACATGTAGTCTACAATGGGCCAAGTAACCACCAGATGTAGTCTACAATGGGCCAAGTAATCACCAGATGTAGTCTACAATGGGCCAAGTAACCACCACATGTAGTCTACAATGGGCCAAGTAACCACCAGAGGTAGTCTACAATGGGCCAAGTAACCACCACATGTAGTCTACAATGGGCCAAGTAACCACCAGAGGTAGTCTACAATGGGCCAAGTAACCACCAGATGTAGCCTACAATGGGCCAGGTAACCACCAGATGTAGCCTACAATGGGCCAGGTAACCACCACATGTAGTCTACAATGGGCCAAGTAACCACCAGATGTAGTCTACAATGGGCCAAGTAACCACCAGATGTAGTCTACAATGGGCCAAGTAACCACCACATGTAGTCTACAATGGGCCAAGTAACCACCAGATGTAGTATACAATAGGCCAAGTAATCACCAGATGTAGTCTACAATGGGCCAAGTAATCACCAGATGTAGTCTACAATGGGCCAAGTAACCACCAGATGTACAGTGGGGAAAAAAAGTATTTAGTCAGCCACCAATTGTGCAAGTTCTCCCACTTAAAAAGATGAGAGAGGTCTGTAATTTTCATCGTAGGTACACGTCAACTATGACAGACAAAATGAGAAAAAAATCCAGAAAATCACATTGTAGGATTTTTAATGAATTTATTTGCAAATTATGGTGGAAAATAAGTATTTGGTCAATAACAAAAGTTTCTCAATACTTTGTTATACACCCTTTGTTGGCAATGACACAGGTCAAACGTTTTCTGTAAGTCTTCACAAGGTTTTCACACACTGTTGCTGGTATTTTGGCCCATTCCTCCATGCAGATCTCCTCTAGAGCAGTGATGTTTTGGGGCTGTCGCTTGGCAACACGGACTTTCAACTCCCTCCAAAGATGTTCTATGGGGTTGAGATCTGGAGACTGGCTAGGCCACTCCAGGACCTTGAAATGCTTCTTACGAAGCCACTCCTTCGTTGCCCGGGTGGTGTGTTTGGGATCATTGTCATGCTGAAAGACCCAGCCACGTTTCATCTTCAATGCCCTTGCTGATGGAAGGAGGTTTTCACTCAAAATCTCACGATACATGGCCCCATTCATTCTTTCCTTTACACGGATCA
The DNA here is from genome assembly GCF_964263955.1 of Coregonus lavaretus. NCBI lineage: Eukaryota > Metazoa > Chordata > Actinopteri > Salmoniformes > Salmonidae > Coregonus > Coregonus lavaretus. Next base: position 53,536,473 of record NC_139998.1, read on the forward strand.
GTCGTCCTGGTCCCTTTGCAGAAAAACAGCCCCAAAGCATGATGTTTCCACCCCCATGCTTCACAGTAGGTATGGTGTTCTTTGGATGCAACTCAGCATTCTTTGTCCTCCAAACACGACGAGTTGAGTTTTTACCAAAAAGTTATATTTTGGTTTCATCTGACCATATGACATTATCCCAATCCTCTTCTGGATCATCCAAATGCACTCTAGCAAACTTCAGATGGGCCTGGACATGTACTGGCTTAAGCAGGGGGACACGTCTGGCACTGCAGGATTTGAGTCCCTGGCGGCGTAGTGTGTTACTGATGGTAGGCTTTGTTACTTTGGTCCCAGCTCTCTGCAGGTCATTCACTAGGTCCCCCCGTGTGGTTCTGGGATTTTTGCTCACCGTTCTTGTGATCATTTTGACCCCACGGGGTGAGATCTTGCGTGGAGCCCCAGATCGAGGGAGATTATCAGTGGTCTTGTATGTCTTCCATTTCCTAATAATTGCTCCCACAGTTGATTTCTTCAAACCAAGCTGCTTACCTATTGCAGATTCAGTCTTCCCAGCCTGGTGCAGGTCTATAATTTTGTTTCTGGTGTGCTTTGACAGCTCTTTGGTCTTGGCCATAGTGGAGTTTGGAGTGTGACTGTTTGAGGTTGTGGACAGGTGTCTTTTATACTGATAACAAGTGCAAACAGGTGCCATTAATACAGGTAACGAGTGGAGGACAGAGGAGCCTCTTAAAGAAGAAGTTACAGGTCTGTGAGAGCCAGAAATATTGCTTGTTTGTAGGTGACCAAATACTTATTTTCCACCATAATTTGCAAATAAATTCATTAAAAATCCTACAATGTGATTTTCTGGATTTTTTTTTCTCAATTTGTCTGTCATAGTTGACGTGTACCTATGATGAAAATTACAGGCCTTTCTCATCTTTTTAAGTGGGAGAACATGCACAATTGGTGGCTGACTAAATACTTTTTTCCCCCACTGTAGTCTACAATGGGCCAAGTAACCACCAGATGTAGTCTACAATGGGCCAAATAACCACCAGATGTAGTCTACAATGGGCCAAGTAACCACCAGATGTGGTCTACAATGGACCAAGTAACCACCAGATGTAGTCTACAATGGGTCAAGTAGCCACCAGAGGTAGTCTACAATGGGCCAAGTAACCACCAGATGTAGTCTACAATGGGCCAAGTAACCACCAGATGTAGTCTACAATGGGCCAAGTAACCACCAGAGGTAGTCTACAATGGACCAAGTAACCACCAGATGTAGTCTACAATGGGCCAAGTAATCACCTGATGTAGTCTACAATGGGCCAAGTAACCACCAGATGTAGTCTACAATGGGCCAAGTAACCACCAGATGTAGTCTACAATGGGCCAAGTAATCACCTGATGTAGTCTACAATGGGCCAAGTAACCACCAGATGTAGTCTACAATGGGCCAAGTAACCACCAGATGTAGTCTACAATGGGCCAAGTAACCACCAGAGGTAGTCTACAATGGGCCAAGTAACCACCAGATGTCGTCTACAATGGGCCAGGTAACCACCAGATGTAGTCTACAATTGACCAAGTAACCACCAGATGTAGTCTACAATGGGCCAAGTAATCAAATCAAATCAAATCAAATTTTATTGGTCACATGCGCCGAATACAACAGGTGCAGACATTACAGTGAAATGCTTACTTACAGCCCTTAACCAACAGTGCATTTATTTTAAACAAAAAAGTAAGAATAAAACAACAACAAAAAAGTGTTGAGAAAAAAAGAGCAGAAGTAAAAAATAAAGTGACAGTAGGGAGGCTATATATACAATAGAATAAAGTGACAGTAGGGAGGCTATATATACAGGGGGGTACCGTTGCATAGTCAATGTGCGGGGGCACCGGCTAGTTGAGGTAATATGTACATGTGGGTAGAGTTAAAGTGACTATGCATAAATACTTAACAGAGTAGCAGCAGCGTAAAAGGGATGGGGTGGGGGGGCAGTGCAAATAGTCCGGGTACATCACCAGATGTAGTCTACAATGGGCCAAGTAATCACCAGATGTAGTCTACAATGGGCCAAGTAACCACCAGATGTAGTCTACAATGGGCCAAGTAACCACCAGAGGTAGTCTACAATGGGCCAAGTAACCACCAGAGGTAGTCTACAATGCCACGGGATAAACACAGGCACTCTGGAAAGTTGCTTTGGTGCCCTACTTTAAATGGTTCCAATTTTTGTGGAAGAACCTACTGTATGAGCAGTGAGCAGTGTTTCCATATAGACAACAGACCTTATTAGAGGAGAAATAGCCTCTTAAACGGCATGAGTTTTTGGCTTTGTTTTTAGGGTGGCGGCTGAAGAGAAGATGGAGTGTGAGAAGAAGTGAGAAAAGGAGTGTAGCACAAGGGGAATCCCAGTTAGACTTGCTCAAATCTGGGATGCAATAAAAAATTACAGGACATGAGCTGAGCTGACCTGCTGTACTTTTCCTATGAAGTGAATCAGGACAAAGTAATGTCTCTGTTGAATCTCTGAAATGTCCTGAGTCACTGTAATGTCCTGAAATGTTCAGCTCTTGCAGAAATGTTCAGCTCTCACAGAAATGTTCAATTCTCACTGAAATGTTCAGTTCTCACTGAAATGTTCAACTCTCACTGAAATGTTCAAACTCTTTTTTTTCCACTTGGCCCTTTCTCTATTCATTAAATAATAATACACAAAAATGACTGCGCATCCCTTCACAGTCAAAACCCTGTGATACCCGATTACTAATTTATTAGTTGGTATAAGCCCGCAATTAATTTGATTTGACATTTGGGTGCACCCCAGGCTCAAGACACACGATAAGACCAAGGCATTACCTCAGACTTGTGTGACATATTGATACCACACACACACACACACACGCACATACACAAATATATACACACACACAGACACACACCCCACCACACCTCGCTTGAAGCAACACTCACAACTGATCTGTCTGACTCACCTACTACACACATTTCTCAAGCCATAAATCCATTCAACAAAAAACAGGAATTGACACTAAAAATGCATTCAGCTTTTACCTTTTTTTTCAGTGCAGATGAGTGGGAGAGGAAGTAGGCGTTTTCCACATATATCCTTAAGTGCATGGACTGTAAGCAGACAGACGGCGTGAGGTTTCAGTTCTTCCTCTATGCTCAGTGACTAAATATTGCAAGGAAGAGCAGTTATGTAGACAGCTGATGCATGAGGCAGAGGGCTGGGTGTTTGTGTGTGTGTGTGTGTTAGTGTTAGTGTGTTAGTGTGTTAGTGTGTTCGTGTGTGTGTGTGTGTGTGCGTGCGTGCGTGGGGGGGGGGGGGGGGGGGGACATGAGGAAAAGAGAAAGTGGGAGGAGTAGTATTTCTTTTTTTAAAGGGACAGAACTTTATTTCTGAGAGGTAGACAGCTTGACACACACACAGACAGACAGTTGCCCTACTTGAGATAAATTGACTGAATTATAAGGTTTACGATGAATACAATGATACGTTTATAACATAAATGTTCACCAGTTCGCCTACTTTTGTATATTACCGTACCCTTAGACCTACTACTACTCCTACTACTACTTTTACATTAACAATAGCCCTTAGCACATATTAGCAGACTGATTTCATTTCAAACTTCACATGTATCTACTATAGGCTACTTATCGTAATTATCGATATCAGTCAAATGTCCTTGATAAAATGGTCGGTATGGTCTGAGTGGATCATTTACGGTTTATCGTCCAAGCTCTATGCTCTACCCATTGAAAGTCAAATAATAAGGACCATTACTAGTCTAAAACAAATTAACCAATATTATCAATTTGACAGTTTATTTGATTAAATATAGTGATTGAACTCCACTGGTGCAGAAAATGTATTGATCATCTCTGGGTATTCTTATCTTTGACCACTTCTGACGATGTTTTTTTAAATTATTTTTTTTACAATTGACCGTACCTTCTTCAAGTCTTTAACCACTGGGGGCTGTTAGGTTAACTCCTTCCAATCTCATCCAAAATACAGTACCCCTTCCTCTCACAGAAACTTAAAGTCACGCACAGAGGCGGATCTAGTGATGTCGTTACAATGTTTGATTGGATAGCGTGGTAAAGGCTGTATGGCGTGGGTTAGGTTGATTCACGTTAATTAATTTCTTTTGTTGTGATAAAACGTTTAGCTAGCTGCCGAGAGTTTTTCTTCAATCGTATTAACCAGAAAGTTAAATTTTTCTGTTCATCATTTGCGAGGATGAGTGGCGGGGTGTATGGAGGCGGTGAGTGTGATTTTGAGGTAAAAATTACATGAATGAATGCGCCACGTTGTGCCGTAGGAAGAAATATGCTACAACTAGCTTGCTAGTTAGCCTGTTAGCAAAGTGCTCTGCAGACTGGTATTATCACAGATAGGAATTCTTTGGTATTATCTTTAGCATTTAGCTAGCTATCAATGACGGGCAAAATCATTTATTTTCTCTCATGTACTTGCTACTTTGTGATTTATGAAATATGACTGCCTGCCTTCCATCTAATGAGTGAAAGCTGCAACTAGCTAGCTAAGTTAGCTAAGCGCTAGCTACATGTCTAACAGCTCTTTGCAGATTAATTACTCGCTACTTTAGCGTGCTGACTATTTTATAATTTTAGCGAACGTTAGCTATGTAGCTTTTAGTTGTCCAGGATATTAGCATATTATACGGAAGTTCAACCAAAATAATACGTTTAGAATTCATACACAGACATTTCATATTTTCATTTTTTAGCTTTCTAAGTAGAAATATAGCTAGCTAGAAGTGTGGTTTAAAGCTAGCCTCTAGTCTTGATGTATATCGAAACATTGCTCCAACGTTGTACATTACTTGCAAGACAGTTACTGTTGTGTAATTTCTTCACTTTTGCATCTTTTCTCTGCAGATGAGGTTGGAGCCCTGGTGTTTGACATAGGCTCTTACACAGTGAGAGCCGGCTATGCTGGAGAAGATTGTCCCAAGGTAAGCGCCCAAGTCTAGTGACCTTATTTTTAACTATGCATCTTCCTCTGCGTATTAATTTCCTTCTAGAGGGTATTAATGTCAGGAAATAAGGACTGTCACCCATGAGACAGTGAGCATGAATTGGGTTTAGGTAGTCTGTCAGTTCCTGTGTCACGTGCATTTGCCTTCATGAATAGAAATAAGGCCACTGTCTGTCATCATAAGAGAATGACTTGATGTGCAGCAGGTAGCCTAGTGGTTAAGAGCCTTGGGCCAGTAACTGAAAGGTTGCTGGTTCAAATCCCCAAGCCGATTAGGTGAACAATCTGCCATTGTGCCCTTGAGCAAGGCACTTAACCCTAATTGCTCCTGTAAGTCGCTCTGGATAAGAGCGTCTGCTAAATGACTAAAATGTAAAATGTGCTACTGTCTATGGCTAGGCAATGGACAAATTACATCCTTCTGCAAACTGGATTTCTTTTTTAGCATGCCTGCTTCTTTTTGCCAGCTTGTTGTATATCTGAAAGGGGTAAAATAACATGGCAAATAAAAAGCCACCGGAAGACCTAGTCATGGTTACTGCAGTTTCACAGACCCTGTAACCAAAATACAGGTATCGGGTCTGTGTGAATGGTTCAGTTTTTTAGCAGGTACATTCATTAAGACTTCCATTGTTTAACACCTCCCTAATCTGAAATACAACCAGCCCCCATGGTTTAACTACATCCCCACCCCTCCCAATTCGCCAGTTGCCCACTGACATGTATAAAAGGGGTATACCTGTAAGTAGGTGGTATATAAGGGGCTGTTTGAAAGTGGGTCACATAAACATAGCCTTATATCACCTGTAAAAAGATATATGACATAATTTGTCTGAAATGGAACACTACTGAGTCCTCCTGTTCCATTCCTCTGAGTACCGGTACCCCCTGTATATAGCCTCCCTACTGTTATTTTATTTTACTGCTGCTCTTTAATTATTTTACATTTTTTACTTAATACTTTTTTATTTTTTTCTCTCTTTTCTTAAAAAACTGCGTTGTTGGTTAAGAGCTTGTAAGTAAACATTTCACTGTAAGGTCTACACCTGATGTATTCGGCGCATGTGGTATTTTTTGTTGATTTGATTTGTGGACACTTATGGAATGGACACTTATTCTGCTTTTGACTGTAACACCAGTGTTCCACTAGTGTATTCACCCTGACGTTATACTGGGGAAGTTGTGTTTCCATAGCTAGGGCTGGCAGTGAGGACGCGTAAAGAGAAGAATCAACATCCTCTGTAGAATCAAAACAGTTTATCTGTGAGAAGGCGTTAACCATCGAAGGTGTAAACACATGTTCACACTTATCCATTGTTACCTCACGCCGTCTGTCTGCTTACAGTCCATGCACTTAAGGACATATGTGGAAAACGCCTACTTCCTCTCCCACTCATCTGCACTGAAAAAAAAAGGTAAAAGCTGAATGCATTTTTAGTGTCAATTCCTATCGGCCTTGCCTTGACCCCAAGTTGGAGCAGGTCCGCCGGAGCCATGGCCCAGTGAAGCACAGGTGCTGGCCCATGTACATGGAAACAGAAAAGTCTTAGCCTTTTGGGTGAAACACTGGGGTAAATCCTCAGTGGAAATGCGCCATAATATGCACTAGGGTTGTACGATATTACAAGACAGTCGTGAAGAGGGCACGACAAAGCCTATTCCCCCTCAGGAGACTGAAAATATTCGGCATGGTTCCTCAGATCCTCAAAAAATTCTACAGCTGCACCATCGAGAGCATCCTGACTGGTTGCATCACCGCCTGGTATGGCAACTGCTTGGCCTCCGACCGCAAGGCACTACAGAGGGTAGTGCGTACGGCCCAGTACATCACTGGGGCCAAGCTTCCTGCCATCCAGGACCTCTATACCAGGCGGTGTCAGAGGAAGGCCCTCAAAATTGTCAAAGACTCCAGCCACCCTAGTCATAGACTGTTCTCTCTGCTACCGCACGGCAAGCGGTACCGGAGTGCCAAGTCTAGGTCCAAAAGACTTCTCAACAGCTTCTACCCCCAAGCCATAAGACTCCTGAACAGCTAATCATGGCTACCCGGACTATTTGCACTGCCCCCCCACCCCATCTTTTTACGCTGCTGCTACTCTGTTAATTATTTATGCATAGTCACTTTAACTCTACCCACATGTACATATTACTTCAACTACCTCAACTAGCCGGTGCCCCCGCACATTGACTCTGCACCGGTACCCCCCTGTATATAGCCTCCCTACTGTTATTTTATTTTACTTCTGCTCTTTTTTCTCAACACTTTTTTGTTTTATTTTACTTCTTTATTAAAAATAAATGCACTGTTGGTTAAGGGCTGTAAGTAAGCATTTCTAGTGTGTTCGCATACTCCCTTAAGACCTTCGCTTGAAAATCAAGAAAAAAGCGGCAATAGTACTGTTTGTCCATTTTGAGACGCGAGTGCACACTTCCTCAAAATAGTCAGTATAATCTAAGATAACTCAAGAAATCTGTCAATAATTTTGACGTTTTTTTGGTGAACAGAGCTTAGTCGCGCAATTTTACACCTAACAAAAGATGTTTGGTCCAGTATTTCTCAATGAAAAAAGTTGAATGACAACAAAATACTTTATTGAAGAATCCCTACTGTTGACCAATCACCGACGAAGGGGTGTAGACTTCGACTCCAAACTTGCCTCTAGAAATGTGCAACCTACCTACAAGGCATATTAGCCTAGGCCTAACAAGAGGAGGATGAAGAATAAATGTGAATCCGTTTTATAATTATCCAGGACTGAGGACAGTAGAGCTGCTCTGCAGCCCGTTGAGTTGATTTACATCCCAGCACATGACAGCCAGTGAGGCTCGTTGACTGTGTCACGCTCCTCCTGCGCTCTTTGGCACACACCACTCAGATAGGCCTGCACATCTCTTTCGTTCTGCAGCTACACCAGAGTGGAATAGGCTACTAGAAAATATTTGGCGTCCCTCCCGTAGTATGCGAGCTCGTACTAGGGACTTAAAAAAAAAAAAAAAACGTGAATTTTGGGATAACATCGTCTATTTTTTAAAATGTGTACAGAATCCCGATAGGACAAAAGTTGACGTCACCCAACCCTAATATACAAATGTATTTGTGCCCGTAGGCTGACTTCCCCACAGTGATGGGCGTGACCCTGGACAGGGAGGATGGCAGCACCCCGATGGAGACGGACGGGGGGGACAAGGTCAAGCAGGGCACCAACTACTTCATCGACACCAACCAGCTGAGGGTGGCCCGCGAAAACATGGAGGTCATGTCACCACTCAAAAACGGCATGAGTGAGTCTCTCTCCCCCGTCATGTGATCGTGGACAATGTGGAAGTTGTATTGACAGCGTTCTGCCTGGACGAAATTAAAGCAAATGCTGTGAAGTGACATGCAGAGTGTATAGGCAGAGCAGGTAGTGGGAATGCCAGGCGATGTCTTCAATATCTAGGACAATGCACAATGTTTTGAGAGAGGCTCCTTGTCTGGACTGCTCTGTTTGTCTGTGGCCACTGGTCAGTGACCTGATAATCTTCCTGTGAGATGAACACAAACGGCAGTATTGACGTGTCCGGAGGCTTTGCCTTTCTGAAATTGTCTGTGCTTTGCCACTATGATACGATATACTTTATTGTCAATTTAACATTGACATTTATTTTCTAAAGCCACCATATAAACGCACAAAAAAAAAAAAAAACGCGTTGAAATGATCAACAGTCAACACAGTGATTTAGAGGTTATGAAGAGGATGGTCTCTGTTAGAAAAGAGAAATTATGGTTGGTCATTGGTCAGACTGAGAACTATCATGGATGAGGTATTGGTTCTCCTGAACTGTCCATGGTGCTTACATTATTCCCCATAAAAACAAAAAAACAATATTTTATGACAATGCCATTAATGACTTTTCTGCTTACGTGATCCTTTAGGAGGCCTGACTGACTTTAATCTGAATTCAGTACTGGGGAGTTGGGCTATTTAGAGGAAGGCGTGACAGTGATATTAATAGACTATAGAACAGAGAGCTCCTTGGAGTGTTGCCCTGGATTAGAATTCACACTTCGCTCAAATTAGCAAAGTTCATTAGTCTATTTTCTCCAGTATCCGACCCAGCATCAGAGATGAAAGACATATAGTCTAATAAAATGTGGTTGTGTGACGAGACGTATGCATGCACACCTTAAAGTTAGAGTCAGCGATATGACGTAGATGCACAAAGTAAACAGCATAGTGGGTCAATTTCCGCAACAACTGAGATGGAGCGCAATGCTACACTTCTACGCAGTTTTTATCCCATTTCTATCCTGCTCTAACAGTGTGAAGCAAAGCCATGCACAGATACTGTGTGGTCTTGCAGCTTGATCTTTGCAATATCTGCAGTGCTGCTCGTGGTAACTTCATTTTTGCTCTTAAGTATTAACTATTCAAAAGTACCAGGCTTTATTTGCAGCAGATGACCTGCATGACTTGCCCAAAGAGAGAGGAATTTATGTGATTGTGATCAGTTTCTATGGATATTTTATACAAGGAAAACTACCTTGGCCCAAACCCCTTGCCTACATAATTTGTTGTGAGAAATTTGCACTGGTGACCATGACATTCTGTAACCATGACATCCTCTAACTCGGTACATTGATCTCTTTTGTTTGTTTATTATCTGTGAAGTCGAGGACTGGGACAGCTTCCAGGCCGTTCTGGACCACACCTACAAGATGCACTTCAAGTCCGAGCCCAGCATGCATCCTGTACTCATGTCGGAAGCCTCGGTGAGTAGGCCTCGCCTCCGGTTTGGAATGAGCCTCATGTCATTTACAACACACACCCTTTAATAGTGCGTAGGTTTTGTGATAAACTCGTTCAGTATGGCGTGAGCCCCATGTACGTCGGAATGAGCGTGCACACCGACAGCCAGTAGAGCCCTCAATGCTCAGCCCTGATTTAGAATAAAAACAAACCACTATGGAGTTATTATACTGTGATATAGAATTTTGTTTTCTGTAGTACTGTGATATAGAATTTTGTTTTCTGTAGTACTGTGATGTAGAATTTTGTTTTCTGTAGTACTGTGATATAGAATTTTGTTTTCTGTAGTTATTCAGTCTATGGTGTCCTGCTGGTTCATTGTACACTGATATTTCGCATTAGAGGCCCCAAACGGAAAGAAAACGCTCTGAAACAGAAGGTATTATCTGTACTTGTTCAACAAGAAACGCTAGTTCACATTTCACTTGCAAAATGTTTTACTATGGCGTGCCCTAATGAACACAACGCCGTTGTAAAAAGAGGATCTTCATGGTTTTCTCTTCTCTGCAGTGGAACACGCGAGCTAAGCGGGAGAAGCTAACCGAGCTGATGTTTGAGCATTACAACATTCCTGCCTTCTTCCTGTGTAAAACGGCGGTGCTGTCCTCGTATCCTTCCGCTTCCACAGTGAATTGAAATAATATAAGGATGTTAATGGAAGGTTAATGAAGCTGGTGGCTCGATGGTGTCACTAATAAAACATTAGTCAAATGACACGATCCATCTGCTGTTTTGATAATGACCCCAAAATCTCTGTTTTCTTTGCATTTTTTAAAATTTGTATTTAACCACGTTAGTCTCATTTGAAAAAAAAAAAGAAAAAAACATTTGCAAGAGTTGTTTGCTATTAGCTATTGCTCATGTGACTTTGACACAAGGGGTTGGGCTAAAATACATCGCATCGCATCTCATCTCTCTAGAAAAGGCCCTTCTGTTCTCTTAACTCTTGAGTAACTCAGCTTTGCCAATGGACGATCCACAGGGTTGGTGCTAGACAGCGGAGCCACGCACACAACAGCCATTCCAGTGCACGACGGTTACGTGCTTCAGCAAGGTCAATTGTCTAACTTCTCCCACTGCCCGCTTTTCTATTTTAGTTTGAATGTTGTCGTTTTTTTTATCCACATCATGTACAAGTCTTAAAAGGGATGGATAAACTCTTACCATTTATGAGTTGACCAGAAATGTCGTCCATCCACTTTGAAGCCATCGTGTCTCGGGATGTGGGTCGAAATTACTTTAGATGGACACTGATTTGGTTTTGAATACTTCAAGCTTGTGGAATCCCCAAAATCAATAAATCAACTGGAGAGCAGCAAACTGGGTAACACTTCCATCCCCTCCCTGCAACACTTCCATCCCCTCCCTGCAACACTTCCATCCCCTCCCTGCAACACTTCCATCCCCTCCCTGCAACACTTCCATCCCCTCCCTGCAACAAATTGAATCTCCATAGGAAGTATGGTAGCAGTAAGATTATGGAAACGCAGTTAAGGGGTTTGACATTATTATCCACCTCCAAATCATCTCCTTACACTAAAGAGAAATGAGAACAACCATCTTGGTAAAGCATCAAGGGCTTTCTGCAGTGAGGCCATTAGAGTCGGAGCTGCAGTGAAATACAACACGAGGAGAATAGCACAGGAGTCCAGACCGGTATATAAAAATCAATGGAGCCATTTTAGTTGATATGAGGAAATGTTAGGGTCATTAAAGGAGCAGTGTGTTGGGGTCGTTAAGGGAGCAGTGTGTTAGGGTCGTTAAAGGAGCAGTGTGTTAGGGTCGTTAGGGGAGCAGTGTGTTAGGGTCGTTAAAGGAGCAGTGTGTTAGGGTCGTTAAAGGAGCAGTGTGTTGGGGTCGTTAAGGGAGCAGTGTGTTAGGGTCGTTAAAGGAGCAGTGTGTTAGGGTCGTTAGGGGAGCAGTGTGTTAGGGTCGTTAAAGGAGCAGTGTGTTGGGGTCGTTAAAGGAGCAGTGTGTTAGGGTCGTTAAGGGAGCAGTGTGTTAGGGTCGTTAAAGGAGAAGTGTGTTAGGGTCGTTAAAGGAGCAGTGTGTTGGGGTCGTTAAAGGAGCAGTGTGTTAGGGTCGTTAAGGGAGCAGTGTGTTGGGGTCGTTAAGGGAGCAGTGTGTTGGGGTCGTTAAAGGAGCAGTGTGTTGGGGTCGTTAAGGGACCAGTGTGTTAGGGTCGTTAAAGGAGCAGTGTGTTAGGGTCGTTAAGGGAGCAGTGTGTTAAGGTCGTTAAGGGAGCAGTGTGTTAGGGTCGTTAAGGGAGCAGTGTGTTAGGGTCGTTAAGGGAGCAGTGTGTTAGGGTCGTTAAGGGAGCAGTGTGTTAGGGTCGTTAAGGGAGCAGTGTGTTAGGGTCGTTAAAGGAGCAGTGTGTTAGGGTCGTAAGGGGAGCAGTGTGTTAGGGTCGTTAAGGGAGCAGTGTGTTGGGGTCGTTAAAGGAGCAGTGTGTTAGGGTCGTTAAAGGAGCAGTGTGTTAGGGTCGTTAAGGGAGCAGTGTGTTGGGGTCGTTAAAGGAGCAGTGTGTTAGGGTCGTTAAAGAAGCAGTGTGTTAAGGGAGCAGTGTGTTGGGGTCGTTAAGGGACAAGCATGAGGACACTGCCTCTGTTCACAATGATGCAAAGTCGATTCGGTGTTCTTGGCCTGTGTATGTCATAGTAGTTATAAGCCTTCATAGCAGGTGTATAATGCTCTAAATGATTGGAGGGGGAAAGCGTTTTGATGCTTTAAATGAGACTGATATTGTGTTCCATATAATTTCCCCAAAACTATCCAAATGACATGTTTTTTTTGTATTTTATTTCAGGCATTGTCAAGTCTCCCCTTGCTGGGGACTTCATGAGCATGCAATGTAGAGAGCTATTTCAAGAGTTAAACGTTGAAATAGTCCCTCCTTACATGATTGCATCAAAGGTGAGACCTGCTAAAGTAAGTCAAAACTACTCATTTCAGAGATTCCACTTCTCACTTTTTGGTGCTATTGCTCACGTTATGGTGGTGGGGCGTTTGTAAGTATAGAACTTCGATATTTAAAAAAATATCGATCTTTACATATTCAGGTTGTCTCGTGTATTTCCCTTCATCCACTACATTTTTGTTTCAATAATCACTTTTGTCATAGTTTAAAATATTCAAAAGGGGATTTCATATTGGGTTTGTTTGAAAATCTGCATGTAGTATTAATGTTGTCTAGATTTGTGCTTTGTAATTTGACGATTGACCAATAACAATTGATACAGTGATGCTCTAACTCAGGTATTTTGTTCCCGTACATTGCATGCATGAGCATCAAATTGACATGCACTATAAATTGGGATAGACGGAATCAGTTTGATCAACTCCTTACCAAAAGCCCTACACTGGCCTTAATTGGAATTCCCTCATCGTTCTCTATTGTCTTGTACTTGCATTCAAATGAATTCAAATGAGCATGTCGCACAGCATGCTTGAAAAAGTAATAATCTACAAAACGTAAAGCAAGGAAATATCTGTCATTTAATAAGCACTGGACGGAAGAAACCATGATAGGAACCATACTTCACAGGAATCCCATCCATTGTTCAAGCCTTGATTTTTCACATCACAAAATGTGCCATTGTCCTGTGATAGTCTTCACCATCACCCGTCAGACTCTGAGATGTGATTTCTCTGAATGAATCAGGAATTCCTCATATTCCTGACCTCAAAAGACTGGAAGCCTTTTAATCCCTGGCTCCCTTTTATTCCACTCTCTTCCTCTAGCCTGGTCCCAGATATGTTGGTACTCCTACGGTCATTTCCATAGACGGCACAAGCAGCTCTGGAACCAGGGTACTTGTCCACTATGACAGCGTTTCTGCTAACCTTTAGTGTTTCTCGCTGTAGGATGCTGTACGTGAAGGAGCCCCAGCCAGCTGGAAGAAGAAGGAGAAACTACCTCAAGTCACCCGGTCCTGGCACAACTACATGTGTAATGTAAGCAGCTTTTGTGTGTTCTATTGGCGAACAGAAAGTCATAAACCGTCCAATGGAGGTGGTCGGTGCCGCATCACCGTAACATACGGGTCATAGACGTGATGCGAACTTGTGTCTTCCTCATTCACATTTTCCTAATGTGAATATTAATTACTGTACTGTTTAGAACTATTATTTTATATATTTTCGCCCCTGCCTCCAGACTGTGATCCAGGATTTCCAAGCGTCCGTGCTGCAGGTTTCAGACTCGCCATATGATGAACAGTGAGTCCACCATAATTTACTCCCATTCTATAATTTCACAATAACCACCACAGAATAGTTATCTCCCTTAAAGGGTTAATTCTCATTGTATTGAAATGTAATCCTCCCACAGAGTTGCAGCCCAGATGCCCACAGTTCACTATGAGCTGCCCAACGGATACAACTGTGACTTTGGGGCAGAGAGGCTGAAGATTCCAGAAGGCCTTTTTGACCCCTCCAATGCCAAGGTGAGAATCACATGAATACCATAATGCCTCAATCATGCTCTGTGACCTGTCTGAAATGTGGTGTTCCTGGAATGTTCAATGTTCTAACCGTCTGTTCTGGTTCTCATCCACAGGGTCTGTCTGGCAACACCATGTTGGGAGTCGGCCACGTGGTGACCACCAGTGTGGGAATGTGTGACATCGATATTCGGCCGGTAGGTGCCAGCATTCAAGACCTATCACTTTGCTTGTTTTGGCTGCCTTGTTTACTAGGCCTGTGTATTTTGTGAGTGATATGTGATCTATTAATGTTATTCAGAATTACAAGATTGAGGCCAGGTGACCTTTATTCCCACAGAGGTTGCACATAACTGACCTTTGACCTTTGTCTCAGGGTCTTTATGGTAGCGTGGTGGTCACCGGCGGCAACACACTCATCTCGGGCTTCACGGACCGACTCACCAGAGAACTCTCTCAGAAGACCCCTCCTGTGAGTGATGCACAAAAGTATTTCTCATTGACTTGTTTTGTCCATTTCTTGTCCTCTTGTTAGTAAATGTTCCTGTCCACAGTTCCTGTCAGTGTCTAATTTGTCTTCTCTCCTCTATTCAGAGCATGAGGCTGAAGTTGATAGCCAACAACACAACGGTGGAGCGCAGGTTCAGTGCCTGGATAGGAGGCTCCATCTTGGCATCACTAGTGAGTTCACATCCATATATATACATTACCAGTCAGAAGTTTGGACAAACCTACTAATTCAAGGGTTTTTCTTTATTTTTACTATTTTCTACATTGTAGAATAATAGTGAAGACATCAAAACTATGAAATAACACATATGGAATCATGTAGTAACCAAAAATGTGTTAAACAAATCAAAATATATTATATATTTGAGATTCTTCAAATAGCCACCCTTTGCTTTGATGACAGCATTGTACATTCTTGGCATTCTCTCAACCAGCTTCACCTGGAATGCTTTTCCAACAGTCTTGAAGGAGTTCCCACATATGCTGAGCATTTGTTGGCTGCTTTTCCTTCACTCTAACGTCCGACTCATCCCAAACCATCGCAATTGGGTTGAGGTCGGGGGATTGTGGAGGCCAGGTCATCTGATGCAGCACTCCATCACTCTCCTTCTTGGTGAAATAGCCCTTACACAGCCTGGAGGTGTGTTGGGTCATTGTCCTGTTGAAAAACAAATGATAGTCCCACTAAGCCCAAAACAGATGGGATGCCGTATCGCTGCAAAATGCTGTGGGAGCCATGCTGGTTAAGTGTGCCTTGAATTCTAAATAAATCACAGACAGTGTCACCCAGCAAAGCACCCCCACACCATAACACCACCTCCTCCATGCTTTACGGTGGGAAATACACATGCAGAGATCATCCGTTCACCCACACTGCTTCTCACAAAGACACAGCGGTTGGAACCAAAAATCTCCAATTTGGACTCCAGACCAAAGGACAAATTTCCACTGGTCTAATGTCCATTGCTCGTGTTTCTTGGCCCAAGTAGGTCTCTTCTTCTTATTGGTGTCCTTTAGTAGTGGTTTCTTTGCAGCAATTCGACCATGAAGGCCTGATTCACACAGTCCCCTCTGAACAGTTGATGTTGAGATGTGTGTTATTTGAACTCTGAAGCATTTATTTGGGCTGCAATTCCTGAGGCTGGTAACTCTAATGAACTTATCCTCTGCAGCAGAGGTAACTCTGGGTCTTCCATTGCTGTGGCGGTCCTCATGAGAGCCAGTTTCATCATAGCGCTTGATGGTTTTTGCGACTGCGCTTGGAAGAAACTTTAAAAGTTCCTGAAATGTTCCGTATTGACTGACCTTCATGTCTTAAAGTAATGATGAACTGTTGTTTCTCTTTGCTTATTTGAGCTATTCATGCCATAATATGGACTTGGTATTTTACCAAATAGGGCTATCTTCTGTATACCAACCCTACCTTGTCACAACACAACTGATTTGCTCAAACACATTAAGAAGGAAAGAAATTCCACAAATTAACTTTTAAGAAGGCACACCGGTTAATTGAAATGCGTTCCAGGGGACTACCTCATGAAGCTGGTTGAGAGAATGCCAAGAGTGTGCAAAGCTGTCATCAAGGCAAAGGGTGGCTATTTGAAGAATCTCAAATATAAAATATATTTTGATTTGTTAAACACTGTTTTGGTTACTACATGATTCCATATGTGTTATTTCATAATAGTCTTCACTATTATTCTACAATGTCAAAATAAAGAAAAACCCTTGAATGAGTAGGTGTGTCCAAACTTTTGGCTGGTAGTATGTACAGTGGGGAGAACAAGTATTTGATACACTGCCGATTTTGCAGGTTTTCCTACTTACAAAGCATGTAGAGGTCTGTAATTCTTATCATAGGTACACTTCAACTGTGAGAGACAGAATCTAAAACAAAAATCCAGAAAATCACATTGTATGATTTTTAAGTAATTAATTTGCATTTTATTACATGACATAAGTATTTGATACATCAGAAAAGCAGAACTTAATTTTTGGTATAGAAACCTTTGTTTTCAATTACAGAGATCATACGTTTCCTGTAGGTCTTGACCAGGTTTGCACACACTGCAGCAGGGATTTTGGCCCACTCCTTCATACAGACCTTCTCCAGATCCTTCAGGTTTCGGGGCTGTCGCTGGGCAATACGGACTTTCAGCTCCCTCCAAAGATTTTCTATTGGGTTCAGGTCTGGAGACTGGCTCGGCCACTCCAGGACCTTGAGATGCTTCTTACGGAGCCACTCTTAGTTGCCCTGGCTGTGTGTTTCGGGTCGTTGTCATGCTGGAAGACCCAGCCACGACCCATCTTCAATGCTCTTTCTGAGGGAAGGAGGTTGTTGGCCAAGATCTCGCGATACATGGCCCCATCCATCCTCCCCTCAATACGGTGCAGTCGTCCTGTCACCTTTGCAGAAAATCATCCCCAAAGAATTATGTTTCCACCTCCATGCTTCACGGTTGGGATGGTGTTCTTGGGGTTGTACTCATCCTTCTTCTTCCTCCAAACACGGCGAGTGGAGTTTAGACAAAAGCTCTATTTTTGTCTCATCAGACCACATGACCTTCTCCCATTCCTCCTCTGGATCATCCAGATGGTCATTGGCAAACTTCAGACGGGCCTGGACATGCACTGGCTTGAGCAGGGGGACCTTGCGTGCGCTGCAGGATTTTAATCCATGACGGCGTAGTGTGTTACTAATGGTTTTCTTTGAGACTGTGGTCCCAGCTCTCTTCAGGTCATTGACCAGGTCCTGCCGTGTAGTTCTGGGCTGATCCCTCACCTTCCTCATGATCATTGATGCCCCACAAGGTGAGATCTTGCATGGAGCCCCAGACCGAGGGTGATTGACCGTCATCTTGAACTTCTTCCATTTTCTAATAATTGCGCCAACAGTTGTTGCCTTCTCACCAAGCTGCTTGCCTATTGTCCTGTAGCCCATCCCAGCCTTGTGCAGGTCTACAATTTTATCCCTGATGTCCTTACTCAGCTCTCTGGTCTTGGCCATTGTGGAGAGGTTGGAGTCTGTTTGATTGAGTGTGTGGACAGGTGTCTTTTATACAGGTAACGAGTTCAAACAGGTGCAGTTAATATAGGTAATGAGTGGAGAACAGGAGGGCTTCTTAAAGAAAAACTAACAGGTCTGTGAGAGCCGGAATTCTTACTGGTTGGTAGGTGATCAAATACTTATGTCATGCAATAAAATGCAAATTAATTACTTAAAAGTCATACAATGTGATTTTCTGGATTTTTGTTTTAGATTCTGTCTCTCACAGTTGAAGTGTACCTATGATTAAAATTACAGACCTCTACATGCTTTGTAAGTAGGAAAACCTGCAAAATCTGCAGTGTATCAAATACTTGTTCTCCCCACTGTATATATACCACAGGAGGTTGGTGGTACCTTAATTGGGGAGGATGGGCTCGTGGTAATGGCTGGAGAATGGTATCCAATACATCAAACACATGGTTTCCATTCACTCCGTTCCAGCCATTATTATGAGCCGTCCTCCCCTCAGCAGCCTCCACTGATATACACTTCTACTGTATTGCAATGATTCTGGTCACTTGCTCACTATGATTTGTGTGTTTGCCTGTTTGATAATATGATACTGCATATTACTTTGACCTAATGCACTCTTATCAATGATGGTGGTTGTATTGTTTTGGATTTGTACTGATAAGTATCATGTTGTCTTACCCTAGGGAACTTTCCAGCAAATGTGGATCTCGAAACAGGAGTACGAGGAGGGAGGGAAGCAGTGCGTGGACAGGAAGTGCCCTTGATTGACCGCCAACAGCATGTGCTGCCTCCAGAACGCCCAACAACGTGTCTAGTTTAACCTTTTCCTGTGGACTCCCAAGGATGGTCGCTGTTTTTGAATAAAATAAAATAAAAATCGAATCTGTCTTTTATAATAAAAAAGAAAACATTAACTGTAACAAACCATGTCACATATACCATTGGGGTGAAAGGCTAAGTTCCTTTTTGACTCCATCTTCAGTATGTCATTTTCAGTTTGTTTATCGACTTTATATTTTGATCTCAAACTTCTTGACAGGTAAGAAACACTTGGTTAGTGTATGTGCCTTATCCAATGTGTTGTCAGGTGAATGTTGAAGCTTCTTGGAGGTGATCTAATGATGCCATTGAATCGCTGTCATTGAATTGCTCACTGGACAAGACAATCATTCACTGAAAATGAAATCTGTATTTAATTTCACTTATGTTTATATTTGATTGGCAATGTGCTGTCTTTTGAAAATAAAATTCATTTTTTGTTAAGTGATGTTAAATTATTGTTTTATGACTCTTGCAAGCATTCATTTTTCAGCAGAACAGATGCATCATTTTACAATGTGACATTCTCATCTACTGAAATCATTTCACAGGTTGTGGTTAGTTGGCACACAATCTCAAAGCAAACATATGGCAACAAATGAATGCAGTCTCATTTAATGAGGAAAATAATGACATTACATTATTTGTATTTTCTTGGGTTGGAGAAGCCTCTAGTGATGGCTCTACACATTCTGGTGAGAAGGGAGGGTTTGCGACTCTCGTCTTCAACTGGGAAGGACGATGCAATGTCATAATTTCCCTCTGGAGCCAAGTAGCCATGAGAATCTGTCATCGACTCTGCAAAGAAAGACCATCCAGTATGGGTGAGTGCAGTATGTCATGGGTAACAATTCAGAGGAGAGTACAATGTCCTTCCAAAATGAATTAGTTGAATGGTAAAGTGATAATGTCTTAGTCTTGACTGAGCAGCAACCTAAACAGCAGCAGGGCTTACCTGTAAAGTATACATCAGGGGAAGTGTTCTGAGGCTGGTGCTCCGTAGACTCTTGGGGACAGAGGTCCTTGCTAACTTCCTTGGAACCCTGGTTGGTGGGAAAAGGCACATAACTGAACATTTCTATATATCTTAAAAGTACAGTATATCAATTGCAAAAAGGCAATACAATGCTAAGAAGACTGAATTATATAAACAAATAATATCTCGTACAGTCAAAGGCAGTGTTATTCATGAAAGATGGACTTGTACCTTTGTGTTAGAGCATATCTTGCAAAACTTGGCCTTCTTGCTTTTCTTGGCCTTGTAGATGGGGATCTGCTCTCCAGTACTGCTGGTGGTATCCCTTACCAAATCCAACACCCCTTCTACAATGTCACTGGTGGCCATGCTAGTACCGGAATCAAAGGAACATTTGGCAGTGGCTTTGGTGATCATTTGATGATCTGAGCCAAGTGATAACGCGTCCATCATTTTGTTGACCAAAGCCTTCATGAGCTGATTCATTGTGTCACTATCCTCTGGCTTGCTCTGATTGAGTTGGATAGGAATGTCAATGCATGTAGAGGTGCTTGGTTCATTCTGGACTAAAACATCAAAGTTTATATTTTCATACTCATCTGACCCCTGTTTTAGGAAGCCCCTCACTGTCTCTTCAGCAAATATCTGGAGAAGCTGAGAGGAGAGCTTCCTGGATACGGCGCATTGTTCCTGTCCCCATTTCAGCCTTGAAAGAATGGAGTCAGAAGAACTTTTGGCTGCTGCCAATGTTAGGACCTGTGGAGTGCTGTGGCTGTCCTGAATGGCTATCACTTTATCCACAAATTCATGAGTGAAAATGTGGATGGTCCCAGTGGAAATTCTTCTTCTCAATTTCCTAACAGCAGATCGGAGGTCGTCAGGATGAGAAGCATCCTGTCCATCTTCCTGTGTGTTTTCAACACTTTCCACCATTTTGTCCACTACCACCCCAGCAACTTGCCTGACTTTGTCCACAAAGGGCGGGGGAAGTAAGTCCTCTGTGTGAAAGAAGTTCTCAATGATCGTGTTTCTTATAATGGGACATTCACTCTGAGCAGGCAACTCAGTGGGGATGGGAGTACCGGGTAAAGCAAAGTTCCATTCTGACTGCCTTGATTTTGAAGTAGGTGTTGGAGAGATGGAGGAGCGTGAAGAAGAGGTCTTTCTTGTCTTTTGGCTGTCAGCACTCCTACAGCGGATCGTGCCAATATCCTCCAGCATGGATCCTGAGAGCTCAGTGGTCGTTAAGACCTTTTCTGAGGACATGATTTTAGGTAGTAATTCATGCGGAATATCCACACAGGCATCTTTTCCACCAGGTGTAACACTGCTCTGGTTGACCTCAAGATGGCCGAGACTAGCTCTTTGTGATGCAGAACTGCTTTGATATGTAAAGATTTTGATTGAACCAAGTGTTGTGTCTGATCTTTGAAGATCTTTTCTGAGAAACTCCTTAATCTTACTTTGCAGACTGTGGTAGATGTTACAAGCAACAGACCAGATCCTTTTCTCAGAAACCTGTCCAGTGGTGAGCAGGGAGGTGCCAGATACCATGTCAGATGATTGGGTGTTCTGGTGGAGCTCCTGCAGGTCTTTCACCATGGTTTGTATAATATCAGTAGAGACGGTGGATGTAGATACAGACTGGAGGTGCTTATCTGTTTTACCTTCCTCCACAATGTTAAATGAGAGGACCTCACTCACTCCTTTCTCAGCTTTGGTTTGGAACTCATGACTTGAGAGTTTCTGGAGGCTCTTTGCTGAAAGACTATGGGAAGATGCAATGCCTTTGGAGGTTGTCGTGCTGCCACCTGGACTTACTGGAGAGGTTCGCTCAAGAGAATCTTGGAGACGTTCAAACATGTCTTCACATGGTGTTGGGGACCTTGACAAGGAGATGTCCTTCAGCTGAGACAGAACACCACCTACAAACACGTTGACCGCAAGGGACATATCAGATATTTTCTTTCCTACTGTGGAGGAGAAAGGTTCATTTGATATCTCGTCCTCGCATGAGGTTAAGATTGTTGTAATGAGCTCTTTGGTACTATTGGTCATTAGCGCCTCGTCTATTTCAGTCCAGAGAAGTTTTGAACTCTCACTGACACCCCTGTGTAGAGCCACTTCATGGTTCAAACTGGGAAAGTGAGGCACACTCTTTCTAGCTTGCCTCAAGTCCTGGCTTGCCAAACCTAGGTACTCCTCTGTCCCAAGATGTCCAGAGTCCTCTGTGGGTGTACGGCTGGACATTCTGCTCTGCATGTCTGACCTCCGCCGGTGAATGGTGAAGTCCTTTAATGTCTTCTTAATGTTGTTATATAAGCTAGTGGTAGCAGACCAGATCCTGCTCTGTAGCTTTTGTGCATTTTCCAAGAGGTCAGGTTCTCTCTGCTCTACCTCTGAGGGTTGTGCCAAGTTCTGCAGGTCTTCCACAAATGTGTCAATGATGGCAAAGGCAGCAGAATCCGCACAAATATCCTTTGACCATGTGCACTGGTTTTGAATGGAACCAGAACTGGACACTACAGAATAAGCAGGCTGTGCACTAGTTAAGCTACTAGTGGACTTTTTAACTAGGAACTCACTCACTGCTTGAGTGGCGTTTCTCTTGAATTCCTCACTTGAGAGTTTCTTCATGCAATCTAACAGACTGGTCAAAGAAGCTGTGGCCTTGCTGCCGATGATGTCCTCAATTTCAGAGGGGAACTCACATACTATTGGTGATGGGGTCCTGGAATGGGAGATATCCCCAAGCTGAGCCAGAACACCCTCTACAAATTGTTCTCTCTCAATAGAGAAGTCTGATCCTTTTTCTCCAACAGTGGATGGGTGGTCCTCATTTGACATCTCAGTGTTGTACAAGACCAGAAGCTCTGAGATGACTTCTTTGGTGCAAGTTGTCAGAAGGAGCTTGTTTTCCTCTGAGTCAGTTTGTGCCCAAATAAGTTTTGAGCTCTCACTTAGGCCCCTCCGTAGAGTAACTTCACCAGTGGACTCTGGTAACTGAGGCTCACTCTTGCTAGGCCTATATCTTCTGTCCAGGCATTGAAGAGGAACTGTCTCCTTACACTCAGCATGTGTGGTGTTGTCATCAGATGTGACAGTGCTCTTCAGAGCAAATCTCTGAAGCTTGCTAAAATAATCATTCAAGTTGTTTTGGATGCTGTGGTAGATGCGAACAGCAGCAGACCAGCCACTCTTCTGTTGGGGACTCTCTTCAGACTCGGCCAAGGACTTTATATCTGACACGAAAGCCTTAACAACTACTGAAGCTGCTGAGCCCACTGGGTGAATTGACTCTGTCTTTACAATGCCAGACAATGTTTGACTTGCTACAGCACCTGTTAACTCGGACTGAACGACTGAACTAGGAAAGCTCAAACTACTGACTTTTTTGAAAATAACTCCACTCACTGCTTGCATTGCTGATGTTTGAAACTCCCGGCTGGATAGTTTTTGGATGCTCTTAGACATGAGCGTGCAGGAGGATCCAGATTCACTAATATTGTGGCTGCTCTCGTATTTCCTTATCAGGGCATCAAGATCGTCAATGAAGCCACCATGCGATGCCAAAAATGTGATCTTGTCCTTCAGATCTCCCAGCAAATCCTGTTCGTTCTCGTCAACAAAAACCACCATTGTGTCAGAGATGGTGGTCATGACCTGCCCTGTTAGACTCTTGCTCTCTTGGTCAACTTTTTCAAGTTTAGCTGCGAGGTCTCTCACCATGCCCTCAGTCACCTTGGTCTGTGAGTCTCCCCTTACAGGTGTCACTAGAGAGGTTTGGCTTGTGGAGACACTCTTAATGGCCACTGAAACGGCCGACTTGACATCTTTAACCACTTCTGCCATTACAGCAGGGGTCATCTTCGGAGAGCCTGCGCTTCCAGATGGAGAATCAGATACGCATGCAAGTTTGGAGAGAGACCCTTGCAGGCTGTCCTGCACACAGGTGACGAGGGTGTCCTCTGAGAGACCTAAAATGACTTGTAGCTCAGAGTTGGTTGCCTTCTTCTGCACCTCAGACAGAGAGGTTTGAGACCTTGAACAAAACCCAGAAATCATCACAGTCAAACAAATAATATGTAAGGCTGTGATGCACGTTGTTCTGGTGGAGGTGTGTCAAACACATCTAATAATACAAATAATAATTTATTCAACTTTTATAGCGCTTTTCATTACAGAAAGAATCTCAAAGTGCATATGAACCATTGAAAACAATGGGAGAAAAGCTTCTGCCGGTTTGGAGAAGGAAAAAAACTTTGTGTGATCCTAGCCTGTATGCTTCTGTTTTAAAGTAAAATAATATGATAAAGTAGAGTACTTTTTTTGTATAAGTAATTTGTATTGACACTGGCTTGTAGATGGCAATATCTAACCTAAAAAATATCAAAATAGCTATAAACATCAAATACTGTTTAAGGACAATCACAAATACAAGGCAGTATTGAAGAATGGTTACGGACATACCTCATGGCCGGCATGGGCAATGGTTTTGGGCAGTAGCTTCCGCTGCCCAGACTGCGTATCTCCTTAGTCAGGTAAATCTCCTTGAACTTCAATTGTTGTGATTCCTGCTGTTCTTCCTCTTCTTGCTCCATACAGTTGGAGGAAGGGTAGGGAGTCGGGATGCGAAAGCTAGTGGAAGACTTTCGACTGCCTCGCCTCTTAGGTACACCAGCCTCAGTAAATCTCACACGGGACTTGGTGTTAGCCTTATCGTCCTCCAGACTGGTGACTGATGCTGTGAGAGAGCTCTGTGACAATGGAGAGGTGGCAGCATCTTGGATGCCCAGTAGTTCGTAAAGGCCTGGGATGATGATCTGCATCAGCTTGTCCGATAAAAACTGGACGATCCTCAGACACAAGCCGGCAAGCTGTTGTTTTGTCAGCTGTATTCCAGAAACAGAAGAAGGGTTTAAAATGTTGCATAGTGCATCTTTCAAAAGCTTATGAACAAGGTTAAACATTCAACAGAGTGGTCATGGTATTGTAAATAAGTTGTCACATCTTACCGGGTCATAAATGCCATCACGAATCGCACTCCATTGCCTGAAAACAATATTGTCAGAAATGTCGGTCAGTATCACGATGCACAGTAGAGTCATCAGATTAGACAATATTTTACACTCACTTTGTGGCAATTGTTTTGACAAAATTGTGGTGTGACGTAACTTTTCTCGCACTGGAAATGTAGTTGATGAATCTGTTTTCTTATAATCCTATTGCTTTCCAGGTTTGATAACAAAGAAAATAGAACATACTCCTCAGTTAGGTTCTGCAGGAAGTTGATAATCAGTGGAAAATACTCAAGATTTTTCACACTGTTGAGGCTCTCCTCTTCTGTGGTTTCCACAGTACTGCTCTGCTTCTGGCAGAAATAAACATTCTGTGTCTCAAATAATGGCACCAACAGAGTCAAATTTAACATATAAAAACAAATATCATACTGAAATAATTAGTTAGAGAGTGGAGGAGCATTGGCAATGTTGGACAAATTAAACAACTGCAACACAACAGGGATTGTTGTGGCACTTCAACATTGCCAATGACGGCATCAATATAACATTGGATTGATTTAATGTTGCAATATGAAATGACAAGGACAACTTACCATCTCATTGACAGCTTCAGAGGGCAGGGGGTCATCCACCACACAGACAGGCAGGTCTGGAGGCTGGGACAAGGCTCTATGGTCATAGCCAGGAGAGAATAGAAACAGCATCAGAGCAATCCCAATGGCAGGATCTAACCACTGGCTTCATGTTAAAGACTCACTTAGTAGTTAATATATGGCCACAAATAATGAGTGGTTCAAATAGATCTGCTCGGTTGATAGGCCTTACAAATGACTCCAAGAATGACGTCTGACCTGCCCCATAACAAGTGGAATCTTATTAGTTTTTCTCTCTTATCTCCACACAACAATCTTACTGGACAGAAGGTGAGTGACCTTACCTGACTGTCTCAGTATCAGAAACATCATAGTCTTGTTGTTCTTTGTCCTCCAGGGACATCTCAGCTACAGCAGATGAGGCAAAGCCCTGGATGATCTCTGAAACTGAAAATAATGACTGTTTATGTGAACTGAACCACTTAGAGTTCAATGTGTCAAATCGGAGGGCCTGTTGTCTGGACCTCTGGCCGTCTCTATGGGGGTGCCACAGGGTTCAATTCTCGGGCAGACTCTATTCTCTGTGTATATCAATGATGTTGCTCTTGCTGCTGGTGACTCTCAGATCCACCTCTATGCAGACGACACCATTTTGTATACATCTGGCCCTTCATTGGACACTGTAACAAACCTCCAAACAAGCTTCAACGCCATACAACACTACTTCCGTAGCCTCCAACTGCTCTTAAACACTAGTAAAACAAAATGCATGCTCTTCAACCGAACGCTGCTTGCACCCGCCCACCCGACTAGAATCACTACTCTCGGCGGGTCTGACCTAGAGTATGTGGACAACTACAAATACCTAGGTGTCTGGTTAGACTGTAAACTCTCCTTCCAGACTCACATTAAGCATCTCCAATCAAAAGTTAGATCTAGAATCGGCTTCCTATTTCGCAACAAAGCCTCCTTCACTCATGCTGCCAAACATGCCCTAGTAAAACTGTCTATCCTACCGATCCTTGACTTCAGCGATGTAATTTACAAAATAGCCTCCAACACTCTACTCAGCAAATTGGATGTAGTCTATCACAGTGCCATCCGTTTTGTCACCAAAGCCCCATATACTACCCACCAATGTGACATTTATGCTCTTGTTGGCAGGCCCTCACTACATATTCGTCGCCAAAACCACTGGCTCCAGGTCATCTATAAATCACTCCTAGGAAAATCCCCGTCTTATCTTAGCTCATTGGTCACCATAGCAACACCCACCCGTAGTATGCGTTCCAGCAGGTATATCTCACTGGTCATCCCCAAAGCCAACACCTCCTTTGGTCACCATTCCTTCCAGTTCTCTGCTGCAAATGACTGGAACGAACTGCAAAAATCTCTGAAGCTGGAGACTCGTATCTCCCTCACTAACTTTAAGCGTCAGTTGTCAGAGCAGCTTACCGATCACTGCACCTGTACACAGCCCATCTGAAATTAGCCCACCCAACTACCTCATCCCCGTATTGTTATTTATTTTGCTAATTTGCACCCCAGTATCTCTATTTGCACATTATCTTTTGCACATCTATCATTCCAGTGTTAATACAAAATGGTCACTATTTTGCACTATGGCCTATTTATTGCCTTACCTCCATAACTTACTACATTCGCACACACTGTATATATATTTTCTGTTTGTATTTTTGACTTTATGTTTTGTTTACCCCATATGTAACTCTGTGTTGTTGTTTTTACCGCACTGCTTTGCTTTATCTTGGCCAGGTCGCAGTTGTAAATGAGAACTTGTTCTCAACTGGCTTACCTGGTTAAATAAAGGTTAAATAAATTAATAAAATAAAATAATCTTAATGGATCCAATCAATTTTCTTAGTTTTCAGGAGATTTCATGTTTGACCAGCCCACTTTTTCACAAGGATAAACATGTTTTTTTTATTTAATAATATGCCATTTAGCAGACGCTTTTATCCAAAGCGACTTACAGTCATGCGTGCATACATTTTATTTTGTGTATGGGTGGTCCCGGGGATCGAACCCACTACCTTGGCGTTACAAGCGCCGTGCTCTACCAGCTGAGCTACAGAGGACCGCTATTTTGTATATTAGAACCAGTGCTTGACTTAGGCAGGAGCTCACCGGTGATGAATACCATCACCTCAAATCTTCGACTGCTTGAGCTCCTGTTCCTCTTATAGTATAAGCTCAAAAGTATTGTGGAACTCCTGCACCTAAATATAATAATAACTATAATTTATTATATTTGTAAAGTGCTTTTCATTACACAAGAATAATCTCAAAGTGCATAAGATAAAATAGAGAAACAGTTAAAAAAATATATATATATGCAAATATAAATAGTACGGGCACCCAAAATGAGTACCGGCACCTTTTTCAGTCCAAGTCAAGCACTGATTAGAACATTTGGAATAAGAGAATGTTAGGAGGGTACCATGACATCAACAGACATATACCTTGTCATATAGAGACCATCTATAGACACATACTGTACCTTGTCAAATAGAGACCATCTATAGACACATACTGTACCTTTTCATATAGAGACCATATATAGACACATACTGTACCTTATCATATGGAGCCCATATCTATTTACCCCAGTAGGATGGGTGGTCTGGTTCAGGATCTATTTACCGCAGTAGGATGGGTGGTCTGGTTCAGGATCTATTTACACCAGTAGGATGGGTGGCCTGGTTCAGGATCTATTTACCCCAGTAGGATGGGTGGTCTGGTTCAGGATCTATTTACCCCAGTAGGATGGGTGGTCTGGTTCAGGATCTATTTACACCAGTAGGATGGGTGGCCTGGTTCAGGATCTATTTACCCCAGTAGGATGGGTGGCCTGGTTCAGGATCTATTTACCCCAGTAGGATGGGTGGCCTGGTTCAGGATCTATTTACCCCAGTAGGATGGGTGGCCTGGTTCAGGATCTATTTACCCCAGTAGGATGGGTGGCCTGGTTCAGGATCTATTTACCCCAGTAGGCTGGGTGGCCTGGTTCAGGATCTATTTACACCAGTAGGCTGGGTGGCCTAGTTCAGGATCTATTTACCCCAGTAGGATGGGTGGCCTGGTTCAGGATCTATTTACCCCAGTAGGATGGGTGGCCTGGTTCAGGATCTATTTACCCCAGTAGGCTGGGTGGCCTGGTTCAGGGTCTATTTACATCAGTAGGATGGGTGGCCTGGTTCAGGATCTATTTACCCAGTAGAATGGGTGGCCTAGTTCAGGATCTATTTACCCCAGTAGGATGGGTGGTCTGGTTCAGGATCTATTTACACCAGTAGGATGGGTGGCCTGGTTCAGGATCTATTTACACCAGTAGGATGGGTGGTCTGGTTCAGGATCTATTTACCCCAGTAGGATGAGTGGCCTGGTTCAGGATCTATTTACACCAGTAGGATGAGTGGCCTGGTTCAGGATCTATTTACACCAGTAGGATGGGTGGCCTGGTTCAGGATCTATTTACCCCAGTAGGATGGGTGGCCTGGTTCAGGATCTATTTACCCCAGTAGGCTGGGTGGCCTGGTTCAGGATCTATTTACCCCAGTAGAATGAGTGGCCTGGTTCAGGATCTATTTACCCCAGTAGGATGGGTGGTCTGGTTCAGGATCTATTTACACCAGTAGGATGGGTGGCCTGGTTCAGGATCTATTTACACCAGTAGGATGGGTGGTCTGGTTCAGGATCTATTTACCCCAGTAGGATGAGTGGCCTGGTTCAGGATCTATTTACACCAGTAGGATGAGTGGCCTGGTTCAGGATCTATTTACACCAGTAGGATGGGTGGCCTGGTTCAGGATCTATTTACCCCAGTAGGATGGGTGGCCTGGTTCAGGATCTATTTACACCAGTAGGATGGGTGGTCTGGTTCAGGATCTATTTACCCCAGTAGGATGGGTGTTCTGGTTAAGGATCTATTTACCCCAGTAGGATGGGTGGCCTGGTTCAGGATCTATTTACCCCAGTAGGATGGGTGGCCTGGTTCAGGATCTATTTACCCCAGTAGGATGGGTGCCCTGGTTCAGGATCTATTTACACCAGTAGGGTGGGTGGCCTGGTTCAGTATCTATTTACCCCAGTAGGGTGGGTGGCCTGGTTCAGGATCTATTTACCCCAGTAGGATGTGTGGCCTGGTTCAGGATCTATTTACCCCAGTAGGATGGATGGCCTGGTTCAGGATCTATTTACCCCAGTAGGATGGATGGCCTGGTTCAGGATCTATTTACACCAGTAGGATGGGTGGCCTGGTTCAGGATCTATTTACCCCAGTAGGATGGGTGGCCTGGTTCAGGATCTATTTACCCCAGTCGGATGGGTGGCCGGGTTCAGGATCTATTTACCCCAGTAGGATGGGTGGCCTGGTTCAGGATCTATTTACCCCAGTAGGATGGGTGGCCTGGTTCAGGATCTATTTACACCAGTAGGATGGGTGGTCTGGTTCAGGATCTATTTACCCCAGTAGGATGGGTGGTCGGGTTCAGGATCTATTTACCCCAGTAGGGTGGGTGGTCTGGTTCAGGATCTATTTACCCCAGTAGGATGGGTGGCCTGGTTCAGGATCTATTTACCCCAGTAGGATGGGTGGCCTGTTCAGGATCTATTTATCCCAGTAGGATGGGTGGCCTGGTTCAGGATCTATTTACCCCAGTAGGATGGGTGGCCTGGTTCAGGATCTATTTACCCCAGTAGGATGGGTGGTCTGGTTCAGGATCTATTTACACCAGTAGGATGGGTGGTCTGGTTCAGGATCTATTTACACCACTAGGATGGGAGGCCTGGTTCAGGATCTATTTACCCCAGTAGGATGGGTGGCCTGGTTCAGGATCTATTTACACCAGTAGGATGGGTGGTCTGGTTCAGGATCTATTTACCCCAGTAGGATGGGTGTTCTGGTTAAGGATCTATTTACCCCAGTAGGATGGGTGTTCTGGTTAAGGATCTATTTACCCCAGTAGGATGGGTGGTCTGGTTCAGGATCTATTTACACCAGTAGGATGGGTGGTCTGGTTCAGGATCTATCTACACCACTAGGATGGGAGGCCTGGTTCAGGATCTATTTACCCCAGTAGGATGGGTGGCCTGGTTCAGGATCTATTTACACCAGTAGGATGGGTGGTCTGGTTCAGGATCTATTTACACCAGTAGGATGGGTGGTCTGGTTCAGGATCTATTTACACCAGTAGGATGGGTGGCCTGGTTCAGGATCTATTTACACCAGTAGGATGGGTGGTCTGGTTCAGGATCTATTTACACCAGTAGGATGGGTGGCCTGGTTCAGGATCTATTTACCCCAGTAGGATGGGTGGCCTGGTTCAGGATCTATTTACCCCAGTAGGATGGGTGGCCTGGTTCAGGATCTATTTACACCAGTAGGATGGGTGGCCTGGTTCAGGATCTATTTACACCAGTAGGATGGGTGGCCTGGTTCAGGATCTATTTACACCAGTAGGATGGGTGGCCTGGTTCAGGATCTATTTACACCAGTAGGATGGGTGGCCTGGTTCAGGATCTATTTACCCCAGTAGGATGGGTGGCCTGGTTCAGGATCTATTTACACCAGTAGGATGGGTGGTCTGGTTCAGGATCTATTTACACCAGTAGGATGGGTGGTCTGGTTCAGGATCTATTTACACCAGTAGGATGGGTGGCCTGGTTCAGGATCTATTTACACCAGTAGGATGGGTGGCCTGGTTCAGGATCTATTTACACCAGTAGGATGGGTGGCCTGGTTCAGGATCTATTTACACCAGTAGGATGGGTGGCCTGGTTCAGGATCTATTTACACCAGTAGGATGGGTGGTCTGGTTCAGGATCTATTTACCCCAGTAGGATGGGTGGTCGGGTTCAGGATCTATTTACCCCAGTAGGGTGGGTGGTCTGGTTCAGGATCTATTTACCCCAGTAGGATGGGTGGCCTGGTTCAGGATCTATTTACCCCAGTAGGATGGGTGGCCTGTTCAGGATCTATTTATCCCAGTAGGATGGGTGGCCTGGTTCAGGATCTATTTACCCCAGTAGGATGGGTGGCCTGGTTCAGGATCTATTTACCCCAGTAGGATGGGTGGTCTGGTTCAGGATCTATTTACACCAGTAGGATGGGTGGTCTGGTTCAGGATCTATTTACACCACTAGGATGGGAGGCCTGGTTCAGGATCTATTTACCCCAGTAGGATGGGTGGCCTGGTTCAGGATCTATTTACACCAGTAGGATGGGTGGTCTGGTTCAGGATCTATTTACCCCAGTAGGATGGGTGTTCTGGTTAAGGATCTATTTACCCCAGTAGGATGGGTGTTCTGGTTAAGGATCTATTTACCCCAGTAGGATGGGTGGTCTGGTTCAGGATCTATTTACACCAGTAGGATGGGTGGTCTGGTTCAGGATCTATCTACACCACTAGGATGGGAGGCCTGGTTCAGGATCTATTTACCCCAGTAGGATGGGTGGCCTGGTTCAGGATCTATTTACACCAGTAGGATGGGTGGTCTGGTTCAGGATCTATTTACACCAGTAGGATGGGTGGTCTGGTTCAGGATCTATTTACACCAGTAGGATGGGTGGCCTGGTTCAGGATCTATTTACACCAGTAGGATGGGTGGTCTGGTTCAGGATCTATTTACACCAGTAGGATGGGTGGCCTGGTTCAGGATCTATTTACCCCAGTAGGATGGGTGGCCTGGTTCAGGATCTATTTACCCCAGTAGGATGGGTGGCCTGGTTCAGGATCTATTTACACCAGTAGGATGGGTGGCCTGGTTCAGGATCTATTTACACCAGTAGGATGGGTGGCCTGGTTCAGGATCTATTTACACCAGTAGGATGGGTGGCCTGGTTCAGGATCTATTTACACCAGTAGGATGGGTGGCCTGGTTCAGGATCTATTTACCCCAGTAGGATGGGTGGCCTGGTTCAGGATCTATTTACACCAGTAGGATGGGTGGTCTGGTTCAGGATCTATTTACACCAGTAGGATGGGTGGTCTGGTTCAGGATCTATTTACACCAGTAGGATGGGTGGCCTGGTTCAGGATCTATTTACACCAGTAGGATGGGTGGCCTGGTTCAGGATCTATTTACACCAGTAGGATGGGTGGCCTGGTTCAGGATCTATTTACACCAGTAGGATGGGTGGCCTGGTTCAGGATCTATTTACACCAGTAGGATGGGTGGTCTGGTTCAGGATCTATTTACACCAGTTGGGTGGGTGGCCTGGTACAGGATCTATTTACCCCAGTAGGATGGGTGGTCTGGTTCAGGATCTATTCACACCAGTAGGATGGGTGGTCTGGTTCAGGATCTATTTACACCACTAGGATGGGAGGCCTGGTTCAGGATCTATTTACCCCAGTAGGATGGGTGGCCTGGTTCAGGATCTATTTACACCAGTAGGATGGGTGGTCTGGTTCACAATCTATTTACCCCAGTAGG
This sequence comes from Coregonus lavaretus, assembly GCF_964263955.1. Lineage (NCBI taxonomy): Eukaryota > Metazoa > Chordata > Actinopteri > Salmoniformes > Salmonidae > Coregonus > Coregonus lavaretus. Next base: position 53,569,128 of record NC_139998.1, read on the forward strand.
ATGGGTGTTCTGGTTAAGGATCTATTTACCCCAGTAGGATGGGTGGTCTGGTTCAGGATCTATTTACACCAGTAGGATGGGTGGTCTGGTTCAGGATCTATTTACACCACTAGGATGGGAGGCCTGGTTCAGGATCTATTTACCCCAGTAGGATGGGTGGCCTGGTTCAGGATCTATTTACACCAGTAGGATGGGTGGTCTGGTTCAGGATCTATTTACACCAGTAGGATGGGTGGCCTGGTTCAGGATCTATTTACACCAGTAGGATGGGTGGCCTGGTTCAGGATCTATTTACACCAGTAGGATGGGTGGTCTGGTTCAGGATCTATTTACACCAGTAGGATGGGTGGCCTGGTTCAGGATCTATTTACCCCAGTAGGATGGGTGGCCTGGTTCAGGATCTATTTACATCAGTAAGATGGGTGGTCTGGTTCAGGATCTATTTACACCAGTAGGATGGGTGGCCTGGTTCAGGATCTATTTACACCAGTAGGATGGGTGGCCTGGTTCAGGATCTATTTACACCAGTAGGATGGGTGGTCTGGTTCAGGATCTATTTACACCAGTAGGGTGGGTGGCCTGGTACAGGATCTATTTACAGCTAGGGGAGTTCAAGATCCAAGATCACATTTTATTTCTATGGATTAGCCCATCCGACAAGTGTAGGTTGTCCAGTAAAAATCTCAAACAAATAAGCTTCCATTTCTATTAAGATTATCAGTCAGATTCTGTGGTCAACGTGAATCTGTGAACAGTCTTGTAGGTGATGCAATAGCTGTAGTTCATAGCGCTCATGGCCAAGGTGAGTTCAGCGGCTACAGAGTGGATTCCTGTATGTCCATGCTGCACATAGCCTACCCCAATACACTACTTGACCTAGTAAACAAGCCTAAACACTGCAAGTAAGTTGCCCCTATTCACTGTTAAAGGGGTCAGCGATCACAGCCAGACGCCTACCACTACCAGCGGGCTACAACTGTTCAGTTCTGTTGTCTAATTTAAGGACATCTATGTGACATTTATTTTATTTTATATCAAGTATGCCCAACTCAGCTTGAAGGTGTAGGCCTATGGCTACTACATTTGACCATATTAACCAAAGCATAATTTCCCCTTGCCTATGTCCTTCAAAATACTGCAAGCTGCAGGGCTATAGAAATAATGACTATGAAGTATAGCATTCAAAGACATGATTCCATACCTTATTATTGGCTTCCATTGGAGGTGCAATTCACTCCTTTTGACCAGTAGGTGTGGTCATCATTTCCAGAGCAAATGGGCAACAGCTCTACACACACATATTTAACTGTCTGTTTTCATTACATCATCAGCTATCTTTGTTACATCACAATGCCTAATTCTGGCACATTTACAGAAATACAGTGCATTGTCCCTGTCAAACACATTTTATAAAACAATTCAAAAAATGTCCAAAACAAACAGTGGCTGAAAAAGGACTAATTTAGTCAGTTTCCAACAGTATGACTCAAGTAAATGTGAAATTCACCCAGTAAAAGTATTTGGTTTGAAAGTATCAAAAGTAAATGTAATTGCTCAAATATACTTAATTATCAAAAGTAGAAGTATAAATCATTTCAAATTCCTTATATTAAGCAAAGTAGACGACACAATTGTGTTATTTTGTAAATTTAAGGATAGCCAGGGGCATACTCCAACATTCAGACATCATTTATAAACGAAGCATTCGTGTTTAGTGAGTCTGCTAGATCAGAGGCAGTAGAGATGACCAGGGATGTTCTCTTGATAAGTGTGTGAATTAGACCATTTTCTGTACTGCTTTTGGGTGTCAGGGAAAATGTATGGAGTAAAAAGTACATTATTTTCTTTAGGAATGTAGTGAAGTAAAAGTTAGTTGTCAAAAATATAAATAGTTAAAAGTACAGATACCCCAAAAAACTACTTAAGTAGTACTTGAAATAATTTTCACTTAAGTACTTCACACCACTTTACACAAACAAACCTATTCTAATGTCTCTTGTAGGGTTTTCACCATTGACCATTCCTGTAATGGTATCGAAGTTCAAGTGTTGAAGGTGTACAACTCGAACATTTACGTTAGACAACGTTCACTTTCATAATTATAGTTTATCACACTTGTCTGAGTAGTCAAAAAGGTATGAAAAAGATTCTGTTCAGAATACCTGCAGTGACATAATTAATGGAAAGGGCTTGCAGCAGTCCAAAAGTTAGATTGATTAATATTTATTCACCCACAATTTATTCTTGGTGCAATCTTTCAAATTGAAAATGTTAAGTTATGTTCAAGGATATTTACATTTCTGTGGTTTAATCACTTTAATATTAATAACCATATAACCAAAGTCAAGGCGTCACGATACAGAGGAAGACATACAAATGCTACAGTCTACCAACATCAAATAAATGCTGATGACAGACATATTTATGCAAAAAACAGGGGGTAAATTAATGTAGGTACAGTCACAAGCTCCAATCAATGGCAGAAGGGAGAATGATGTTTATTGGTCATTAATGGTCTCATGATGACTGGGACTTCATTTGGGGAAACTTCTCCTGGAGCCTGGCTTGCTTTTGTCTCTCTCCATTCTGCTTTCTGGTCTTAGCGCGGAGGTGTTTCTCTAGACGAAGCCTGGACAAAATAAACAAGACTACTTGTGACAACAGACGAGTGCTTTTGCCCTTGTGAAGTTGAAGCTGACCCAGGACAAGAATTATGCAAGATGTGACATGGTTAAGTGTTCTGCTTGGAGGTTCTCATATTGTACACTGTTATAAATGAATACATGAACGATTTTTCTTACCTCATGTGGGGGGTGACAAATAGGGGTGTGTAGAAACGTTTGCGTTTGTATCTCTTGTTCATGTACCAAGGAAGGGCATGCTCTCTAAACCGGTACCTAGAAAAAATACAATGATCGCAGAGTGAGCAATGACATTGAAACTTGCCATTTGACACCTATGAAGTAACGTTTAATATTTTTGGGAGAACTGCCTTTGTTTGCCTTGAGTACTTAATTCCTCAACCCTGATAGTTTTCCAAAGATGGTTCACTTCACTCAATGTAGGCCATGCTAACATGCTACATTTTGTACAGTATGCTTGAAAATTGAATGGGAAACAAGGACAGTAAGGTGAAAGCAACATTTGGTTGCGGAAAGAGATATTGTATCAAGGTGGGTTGTTGTGTATGGAAGCTCCGTACCAGTAGACCCGTCCAAAGACGTCCTTTCTCCAGGCCCCCGGCCTTGCTCTCTCCTGGCCTGTCTGGAGCAGACGGAGGGCGTCTTCTCTCTCCTTCACCACTGTGTCCAGTCTGTTCATGGACCTTTCAATCTGAGGAGATAAGGGTTGTCTCAATTTCTGTGTGGACTGGAGTATTTGCATTCATATTTAAGGTACTAGTTGGACCAATAACACTTCTCCAAAAGAGACCCATTGATAGCTGTCATTGACATTAATCCTTCCCCTTTGAAATTCTTGTATTACTACCTATGCCCTACTAGAAATATTTCCAGATCTTTAATAATGGTGAGCCTGGTCATCTCTACCTTCCTAAGTCGATCTGGACTTGGCATCTGAATTCTTTGCCTTTTGGACTCCTGCTCAGTTGTAAGCAGCATGTTCTTCTCTTTCAGGAGCACATACCTGTGAGAACATTGAACACAAGATTTTCTCCATTTAGTTTATGGACATTCATTCTGGAGGTCAGTGTTCTTTATTCAATGAGCACGGTTACATGCACACAATGATCCGATTATTGTGATAGTCAGGTTAATATAATAGTATGTTTTAAATGTTTACATGCTTTGGCCGAAGAACGATTTCCTTAATAATCCTGTTTACATGGACACATCCGAAAAGTGCAGAAAATTGGCAATCAAAATAAACGTTCTACCACAGCGACCATGTTATTTTTGTGAAGACTATTTGATTCTGAGTTCGAACATAACTATAAGATACATCCTTTCAGGTTTTCTGAACGCACTTCACTCGCGCATAAGAGGGAGGCTTGCGCTACCTGGTGCTGGCAGATGCACAGATCAAACACACTGCTGGAAAGCCAATTAAATCTGTTTACATGTCCTAATCATTTGAAAGATTAATCAGAAAACCAGGTGTTTTAATCAGCGTATGCTTACTTCGATTATGACCTTACGCAGATTAAGATAAGCAGAGTAAGTTGTTCACATGGCTAATGCCATGCTCGGCCTTCTGCCATAATCAGTTGAATATCTAATTATTATTATGCATGTAAACGTAGTCTATGTCAACATTCACCACATACCAGAGCTTGTGTAAGTCTTCATTACTTTTTGTCCTTAGTTGCTTGGCCGTCCATGGTGCTCCTACAATTAATCATGAAAATAATCAATGCCACACTCAGATACTTACCAGTCCCTTAGTCAGAGGAAATGTATTTAAAAAAATAAAGCTTTGCTTTGGTGATCAGATATACTATCAAAGGGCTAACCTGACTTCACGGTTGACTCCCCCCAGTTTTCAGGTATGTCGAAAAACTCCTCAAGTCCTCTCCTGCTGATGGTTGTGTGCAGAGGCCGACACTGACGGACAAGGCCCACATGACAGTGCCAACTTAAGCTCAAAAGAGGAGATATTAACCTAACAGAGGGGACCACAGCAGATTCAGGTACATTGTAAAATACATTCATCAGCATCCTAGCCATTGCATTACATATCAGCCATAGTGGTGATAGCCCTTGATCATGACTCTCAGTTCCATTACATTACACATAAGAGTCATTGGACGAAGGCATCATCTGTACAGGGGAGTTTTGTTAAGAGCCCCTACGCTCAATCTGAATATTAACATGCATTGCTTGCGGGACGGTTTTGGAAGCATAAAACATAGATTAAATTGATACACACCTTTATAGGGTAAGGGTTCGCACACGGTCATATGTTACTGCACGTGTTTACAGAAGACAGACCGAAGACAGAGTGACCACCTGTGCTAATTAGCTATCTAACATGCGCTGAACACCTGAGGGGAGGACGGCTCATAATAATGACTGGAATGGCGTCAATGGAATGGTATCAAACATATGGAAACCATGTGTTTGATACCATTCCATTCAAGTCATTACTATGATCCCGTCCTCCTCAATGAAGGTTCCACCAACCTCCTGTTGTGCATATTTTGCATTTGTGAAATTATTTTGATGTGATATGAAAGTAAAGGTCTTTATGTTTTTAGAACAATATCGCAATTGAGAATCGATTCACATTTAGATCGAGTATTTGGCTGTTTTGGCTGCCAGAGCCTGTCTAAATAACATACGGTCCTTGGACCTTAAGGATAAACTGTAGAGTTTAGATTCTTACCTGTGAGGATAAGACTGAGATTTGGTCAAAGTCAGATTAGACTGTTGAGCTGATAAGGGTGTAGATATCCTAAAAGCGTTTTGAAACTGTCTGCAAAGTGTCAAAACACGTCCTGTTGAGGTCGCCGCCATCTTTGCAATAATGCTCTACCCAGAATGCATCATAAAAAATAAAACATAAATACTTTTAGCAATTTGAATCATGAACAAAAAAAGCAACATCTTGGAAATTAAATATTTACATAATTCTTCATTTTGTTATATTCTTATTCGCATACGTTTTCCCTTAGTAAATATGTCTGCTTCGACTTCACATGGTCAGACCAATCACAGAAGCGTCTGCCAAACTGCTTGCCCTCAGTAGCGATGGTGGGCATGAGTGTCATTCGGTCTGCTGCTGCTTTTGCAGCCAGGCTAAATCCTCTAAAATCGGGGAATTCTGCGGTGAACTTGCTCAGCAGAACTGCACTACGCACAGATAAAGGTAAATGGTATTCCACGTTTCCAAAATCTACAATACCTTCCCTCGTGGTGGCTATTTCTTATTGTGACCTTGTGGCTAGTCCTGTGTGACTGGCTAACGTTAGCTTCTTACTAGCGTATTCTTATCATTGCTAGTTGACTAGCTAGCCATGGCATGACCTAGTTAGCCATCCTTCTCTCAAGTGTCTCTTCTTGCCACCACTGCAAACGACAGCATACAAATCTAATTTTACTGATTGATTTTCATAGTTTTCAAATGACTTGTGATGCTCATTAACTTTACATGTTGTTGACCTGTCTAGTGGACATATGATAGCTGCTAAGCTAGCAGCCAAGCTAAATACACACAGCCTTGCTAGCACAACACACACCAAAACAACTACATTTTCTTTCACCCAAGTGTCACAGTGATGACAGAATTTCATTTTTGACACCACACTGACCAATAGTTAGCGAGTTGAATGGCAACTAACTAGCAACCTTTCCAACCGTTTCATCTCTAGGTGCAGCCATACAGTAATGCAATGCTTTATATGCCCACATAAATAATGTTGTGCAGTGTTTAACATCCCTGGAAACGTTGCTTTGCAGTGGCAGTCCGCTGGGGAAGCCATGGGAAGCAGATGTTTATCATCAAGCCCACTGGCTTCTATGACCGGAGGTTTCTGCAGTTATTGGTAAGTATTTAGTTATTCAGACTAGAACTAGTTCTCTGAAAACTCTAGGCGCCATTCTGCCTTCTCTCTACAGTTTTCAGCGGTTAGCTTCTCCCAAGACTGGCTCATGTGAACTACAATCCCGATGCTGTGTTTTAACGTTTAGAAACGTCAACTTTCGAAACATATGGACCATATCTTTCATCAGGGAGAAAGAATCCTTCAAATAAAAAAAACAGTAGCAGTTGTGCACAGATCCATACAGCTATGGGTGCCTCCATCCAACGAAAATACACTTCCCAAGTTACGCTTACATACAGTTGTTCGGAGCACGTTAGATAGCTAATTAGCATAGGTGGTCGCCTCTGTTTTCCCGTAAACAAGCGCTGTAACATGGAGATATGGCCGTGTGGGAACACTAACTATATGAATTTGTGTATCAATTTAACCTTTTTGTTTTTTGAAAATTATTTCTCACTGATATGAAAGATATAAGTTCCTTATGCTTCCAAAACCGTACCGCAAGCAGTGCGTGTTAATGTTCAGACCAAGCGTCGGGGCTCTTAACAAAACTCCCCTGTACAGAAGACGCCTTTGTCCAATGACTCTTATGTGTAATGTAATAGAACTGTGAGTAATGATCAATGGCTAGACTAGAACTAGCCTACTTACATCACTGCAAAATATTTGGTTTACGGACAACTGTCCACCGCACTGAACCACATTATTTACTAACTTATTCACACCCCAAATTTATTTCTAGAAATTCTATGTCCTGCTTACTGGAATCCCAGTTGCGGTCTTTGTGACATCCGTGAATGTGTTTGTCGGTAAGTGTGTGTCGATATTTCCATTGCTCAGAAATGATCAATTTTTATGGAGAAACATAGTAAAAGAGAAATTAACCTGAATATATTATTCTATTTTTTAAGGTGAAGCTGAGCTGGCTGAGATTCCTGAAGGCTATGAGCCTGAGCATTGGGAGTATTACAAGGTACTACGAGCCCTTTGTTGTCGCGGTTCTATTCGCTCATCACAATCCATGTCTTATTAGCATCTATCAGAAGTGACTAGTCATTCTATCAGAAAATGAAATGGCATCATCTAGCCTATAAACCTAAACAACAAATTGACATTGGAGATTGCTTACAATCAGACTTGGGCAAAGTTGATTGTGAGTCCTATTGTTGTCCCTGTATTTGCAGCATCCTATCACGAGGTGGATCTCGCAGACCTTCTATGACTCCCCAGTGAAAGACTATGAGAAGATGATGGCTCTGATCCAGATTGAGGCTGAGAAGGGCGAGATGAGGTGAGTGTCACACAGTGATGAGCTGCCACTGACCGCATAGCCTGTATCTAATTGGTTTGCCGCCCTAAAATTTAGGTCCTCTTGCAACATAGTGCTTGCATTCCTTTCTTCTTTTATTGTATGAGGAAAATATGAAAGAAAACAGACTGTGGACAATACACGCCTTTTTAATCTCTACACATTCATTTGTCAACAAATCCTGTTTTTGTATCTGCAGACTGCAACAGCTAGAGGTGCGTAAGCAAATGAGAATGAAGGGAGATGGACCCTGGTTCCAGATTGAGACACTGGACAAGAATCTGATCGACAACCGCATCAAATCAACGCCTGACAATTAAACCAACCAGTCCAACCACCCAGTCTAAATTGTCAGTGCCACGTATTGATGGATCACTGTTTGTATATTATTTTCTTCATGACTAAAATAAAGTAAATGTCAATACTTTGAAATGCAATTTTTCAACTTTAGGCATCTATTTTCTCTTAATGGGCTTCACAATTACAATTTTGTTTAGCAGGGGTGCGTTCATTTGGCTAAACATTTTGCAACGGTACATACTGAACGGCCCATTCTCTCGCAGTGGTGCATGACTGTCTTTCAACCACATTTGAGGTATTGCTCCCATTTGGTGGCAGTGGCAGGTTGTGATGTAATTACAGCGTTCACTGACAGGTGGTTTAGGCTTCCTTTATACCTAAGATAAGTGTCTTTGTCATAACCCATGAATGTCCACTGGATGGCAGTGCTGTGAGGACATTGCTTCCTCTCCCTCATTCTGCATTTAAATGAAAACAGTGAAAGCACTATCATGTAATGATAGATACTCTCAGGACATTTGCTTTAACTTGTCCACCTCTTTTGTAACAATGCAGATTAGGGAAGCCACTTTGGACTTTTGAGGTGCATCCTTGGACTGATTACAGGAGTTGGGGTAAAATTAAATGACAGGAAACAGACTGTGGTAAGAGTTTGCAAGCATGAAACGGCTCAATGGAGCAGGAGCTTATCTCCTGTTTCTGTAGCGTGAGGCAGCTTGATGAACAAGTACACCCCCTGGACAGGACGCGTGTCTATCACAGGGCCTTACAACCAGTCTAGGTCAACCTATTCATGTCCTCTAGCCTTAGTACAATATAAAAATGTGCCACAAATTCTGTTTGGTGTAATTTGGTGTCAGCATAGTTAGTGTCTAGACAGGCCACATGGACATTTTAAGAAGGAAATTATATATCATACCTCCAGTATCTGTGTTGGGATCATAATTACTTTATGTATTTTGAAATACATTTCAGAGTTAAATTGTTTAAAAGCATATTGTTATTTTACCTATTCTGAGCCCAAATATATAACTCAACTCATTGGTGTGCACGGATGTCTCATGGTAGGGTGGGGTATGCAAAATAGGTCATCATTAAACACTTTCTGACCACTTCTACCATGGGCAAACATATATGGAAGGTTTCGTTTAAATAAAAAAGGCCGCAGTCAAAGATTGATTAAATTCATAAGCAAAAGGTTTTAAAAAAACAAAATTGTAAAGTTCCCACAAACTAAACATTCAATCAAAGAAACCCCAGGACATCAGACTAAACAACAATATCGTCAAAGACGTGTATTTCTAAATAAATTCAGAACGGTTGGCCTTTCCCACCACGTGTTGCTTGTAGTAATAACAGGTTCCGCTACAAATGCCGCGTTCACGTGCTAGTCGGAACTAGGAAACTCGAAAACTTCCCACTTACTAACTGGTTGTAATTAATCACGTACCGCGTTCAAAGAATTAGCAAGTCGGACATTTCTGAGTTTCCTAGTTCCGACTAGCATGTGAAAGCGATATGAAGACACTGGCTCGAATCTAGGTTTTGCCTTTAGAATTCGAGAATATTAACAACTAAGGACACATTTTCCACTGCTCCCATTGACTTGCCAAACGGTCTGGTCTGCTTCGCCACGCGTTCCCGGAAGTATCGCGATGTGTTCCCCTGGGTTTGAAAACTCTGTGCTTATGCCATAGATAGAACAATGAGCCAGATATTTCACCGGATGTATAAATGTGACGCATATGTTGGCGCTTCCACTCACTACCAAAGATGGTGATGAGAGGAAGCCCAGTGGCCGGCAAGTGGGAGAAGATGGCGCGAGATGGATTATATTTTGGCCGATATTATGCTAATTTTCTCATCGATGAAACATTTGATCGCCATACAGATTTCTGTTTCCAAAACTAGAGTCTGTAACAAACAGAGTGGACTGTATTTTGTAGACTTTACCCGTTGCCAAAGTAAAAAAATAAAAAGCGTTGTTTAGAAGGAGTGCAAGGGCGAATTGAGTTACTGCACACGCGCACTTCACAGAGTAGGCGTTCCCCAACGGAAATATGCAAATACATTTTAGAACGCGCCAAAAGGATCTCAGCGCACTATGATTTATTTGCTCCCATGGAAACGACAGGTTTTGGTCTATCTTGGGTTAGATATAAACATCTTTGCTTATACTGTACCTTATTATTATTATATTTAGCAGGGAATCCCATTGAGACCAAGGCCTCTTTTGCAAGGGAGCCCTGCACACAAATGTGCAATGTTTACAATTCCAAGGCAATAAAAACATACAATATTTACAAGAAATGTGAAAAACAAACACATTCCTCAGTAAAACAGTCATCAACCAGCCTGAACTGCCCTAGTGGCACCAAAACATCCAACCTTAGAGAGTTCTTGAGATCATTCCACAAGTAAAGTGCAAAAACACTAAACACAGATCTACCTAACTAAGTGGAGACCGAAGGGATCTCCAGAGTTAGCCAACCCTGTGATTGGGTCAACTTCATATTCACCATCTCCAGCATCACCCCAACATCAACATATGTGAAAATGGCGCGTTTCTATGTTTTGTAGTAAAAAAGAGGAAGATAAGTGTTTCCAATTACATCATTGGTGTGCATCGTGTGATTTGAACCAATTATGAGGAGGCATTGCCTACTAATTGTCTACTAATTGGTTGATGATGTCATTGGAAACACTTATATTCCTCTATATTTTTTACTACAAAACATGATGTAGTGGTGGTGCTGGAGATAATGACTTTGAAGTTGACCCGATCACAGGGATCCACTGAGTTAGGTATATCTGAGTTTAGTGTTTTGAAATGTCCCTTTAACATTGAAGTAAGGTATGCTTTGCACAAGAGGGTTCTATAAAAAAAGAGAGAGCAGGCTGGATTTCTTTATATATTGTTTTTATATATATTGTTCCAGACAGTTATTAAGATTTGAACATGTTTAAGATCTGAGAAAGAGAGAACACTGTAAAATGACTCACTCTCCAGCCTCCATTGAATTTGCTTATACTGGATTTGCTCTAGGGGTGTGTGTGTGAGAGAGAGAGAGTGTGGATTTCTTTAGATATTGTTTTATGTTTTTATAAAGCTATATCAGTGGTGATTTTAGCATTTAAATCTTGGTGGGACAAACGAAAAAAAAATGTTGGGGATGCATGCCAGCAAAGCTACTATACAACACAACACTAAACAATACATGAATTGCACTATAACGGTGACAAACTGTGCCCACAAACTGTAAGGGCCTACATAAAGCTGTCCCAACAGCAGATTACCAACAGCAGTCCCAACACCTTACCACTGCTACACCTGGCTATCAGCGGAGCCTTGTTTGGCAGCGAAACAGTTCATTCAGCTTCGTTTACTGCCTTTAAAAAAAACATAGCTGATATGGCTGACTTGCTTAAACAGATGTGGTTTCTACTGACAATTGATATGTTCAAACTATGGCATAAGGGGACGACAAGCAGATAAGAGGCTATCCGTAATTTTGATTAAGATATTAATGAGCGAGCTAGGATGGACGTAGTCAATATAACTACATTTTGAAATGTACAGCGACAGAATTCAGAACATGGCCCGTTTTTATTTATTTAAATTATGATTTATTTCTATTTTCTTTTTTCATTTTTTTTTTTTTTCACCTTTTTAATTTTTTTCATTTTTAGTTTTTTTTAGGGGGTATATCAGCTTTACTATTGCAGATATTGTAACTTCCATCAATGTAATTGTCTGCATCACTTCCAACATGGGCCGTTCTTACAGTGTTCTCCCTCTACACCAAGTCAGAACAGTAGGATAAATAAAGGGGGCATATAATCAGACAATGAAAGCTCTTACAATATTAGATGATTACATTTCTCTAAAACAGGTTATAGGCTACATGTTCACCACCAAGTCAGAACAGTAGGTGAAATTATGAGGGGAAAATAGACCAAATGATTAGGGTGAGGCACATGGGCTACTAACAGCTTACTACACAACATACACTTAGTATTATTTTCTTAGCTACAGTATACATATCCCTCTGGAATATTACATTATTTATGCAGCAGCGTACAATACATTTTTGGACTCACCTTGTTGTGCTGTGCTCACTTGAACAGGAAGGTGGCGTGGAGGTCCTTTGTGGGCAAATTTTGTCATCAAACTTTGTCATCAAACTTTAGCATTTTATGGATTTATGGTGCTTTCAAGACAACTGGAAACTCATGATGACGTCAGTGATCTTCAGGTCGTAGCTCTAGAAAGAGGCCTGAGTTCCCGACTTACATTTCCGAGTTGGATGACCGTTCAAAACGTATTTTCCCAGTTGGAGCTCGTTTTTCAGAGTTAACAGTTGTTTTGAGCGCGGCAGAAATCAAGATGTTTACATGATCAGTCCAATCAAAGCTACTGTAGATATAACATAATTTTACGTCATTTTATCTGTGGCCAATGACCTTGAGCCTTCTTGGATGGGCACTTCTAATGTAACTCTATGGCAGCACCCAAGGGGCTTGAATTTTCGAGCTCTACCCTTAGATTTGGCAGTGACTAGTGTCCCCATGAGTGACAGAACACTGAGCCAATCACGGCGCAACTAGAGAACATTACCAACCCCTACGCTCTGTATTTCTCGCTGGCTGCAGAAAGCACTGAGCTGGGCTGAAACACCTGCTTTTTGGAACTGCCTTACTGAAGAAAGCAAAAAAGAGACCATGTTTGTATATGGCTTTATTAACTCAAATATATATTTTTTACATTGTTTGCAAACTGATATGTGACATGTATTAATGCCAAAATAACATGCAAAACAGGCAACATTTTTATTTTATTTTTGCTAACAATGTGGGGCTCAAAACAGGTGGGCCTCTCACCTGCCCTGAATGACGAGTCGCCACTGAGCTATATATTGGTCCAGGCTATATACAATGCAGTTCTCCATTGAGTTGCATTGGATTTGCTTATCCTGCATATACTCTAGTCTAGTGTGTGTGTGTGTGTGTGTGTGGATTTCTTTAGATATTGTTTTTATATATACACAGAGTGTACAAAACATGAAGAACACCTGCTCTTTCCATGACTGACCAGGTGAATCCAGGTGAAAGCTATGATCCCTTATTGATGTCACTTGTTTAATCCACTTAAATCAGTGTAGATGAAGGGGAGGAGACAGGTTAAAGAAGGATTTTTAAGCCTTGAGACAATTGAGACATGGATTGTGTATGTGTGCCATTCATAGGGTGAATGGGCAAGACAAAATATTTAAGTGCCTTTTAAAGGGGTATGGTAGTAGGTGCCAGGCGCACCGGTTTGTGTCAGGAACTGCAACTCTGCTGGGTTTTTCACGCTCAACAGTTTCCTGTGAGTATCAATAATGGTCCACCACCCAAAGGACATCCAGCCAACTTGACACACTTGTGGGAAGCATTGGAATCAACATGGGCCAGCATCCCTGTGGAACACCTTGTAGAGTCCTTGCCCGGAGTAGAGTCCATGCCCCAAATAATTTAGGCTGTTCTGAGGGCATAACGTGATTCATGAAATGTGTAAAGAACAGTAACCCCTTGTGTCCAGAGACTAAATATAGTACAATATCACAAACTTACCTTGTAGACAAACACTTTGTCCATCAGTAAGCTTATTATGGACATGAATGGGTTAATACTGAGTGTGAAGTGGTCCCATTTTACAGTCTTTGTTCATATGCCTCGGCTCGGGATCGAACTCCCAACCGTCCAATCACTCTAACCACAAGGCCACTGATTTGGTAAAAGTGTGTGTACACCTAATATTGATAAGATGCAGACTTGTGGTAGAAAGATAGCATGTCTTCTTCTTCTTCTTCTTCTTCTTCTTCTTCTTCTTCTTCTTCTTCTTCTTCTTCGTCTTCTTCTTCTATGATATCATGGCGGTCCGCAAACAAACGTTTAAGGTGCATGCCGCCACCTATTGTGCTGGAGTGTGCGATCAATCATGGTCTTCCTAATTCTGTACTACTAAGAAAATACAATTTAAAAAACAAATCAATCCCTACTAACTTCTACCACACCCTCCTCCTCCCCCCAAAACCACTCCAAAAACCAATGTGTAGCCTACTCTAGCATTTCCATTTGAACTTGAACAGAGGATGGTCCTCAGGGGAAACAGTAAGGGGGTGTAGCTATTTGTGTGGGTGGTTTTATCAATCAAGTGGGTGGGACCCCTCGCTTGAGTCAAACCATTCAGTGCGAGACTGCATGTATGTAAATACAACGATACAATTCTTAAGCAAGACACACGCATTTGGAAAGAGATTATTGATTACATTTGTATAGAGGATAGCCCTCGCAGATGTCAAGACCTTTAATATATATATATTAATATATGAGTTCCTCCTCCGTTATGTTTTCAGCGTCATATCCCCCGTCGCTGGAGGAATGTCGAGACCGACTGATTTAAAAATAGCATCATCTCTCCTCTGACAGCCTTCTCTAGTGACTCCCATAGCATTGTGGTGCGAGAAGCAGGAATGCGAAGATGGCTGCAGATTTAGGAGAGCTGCTGGTCCCTTATATGCCCACCATCAGAGTTCCCAGAACAGGAGACAGGGTTTTCAAGAGCGAATGTGCCTTTTCCTACGATTCTCCCGTAAGTGTCTCCCAGTATTATGGGGTGTTTGTGTGTTCCAAGCTGTCCTTACTCATCCCGTAAGCTGCCCTAACACACGTGAATAGCTGCGCAGTTTTGTGGCAGGATCTGGGGCTTCCATTGCCACCATTCTCTTGAACTTGAGAAAAATAAATAATGAAATGTTGTTTACATCCCGTGGAATGGTATTTCCTTTGTGAAATGGTACTTGTTCACTGTGCGCCTACCTACTGGTTTTGCCAATGTAATTAATGACACCTACGTGGTCGTGGGCTATGTTTTACATGATTTTGTGTCCCCTATTTCTGCATTTTTGGCTACACACTGAAGCGGAGTTGTTTCAGTGTGTTGTTTTGTATTGAAAGCATGACTCACCAGCCACACGTAAAATCACCAGAATCATGTTCTATTGATATGGGAGCTATTTCTAACGGTTTTGTTTTTATATTAGAGAATATGCGAGATGTCCGGCATTTTATTTCAATGTGATTGACTTGCCATATGCAACACCTTCAAGAGACAGATGAACTGAAACGCACGCGCGCTATTACAAACTGCTCGAGTTTGAGGTTACCATGTGTTTTTAGGACCAACTATTCACACGTTTTTTTTTTTATGCGAAAACAACATTTTTATTAGCGATAATTGCTCAACTGAAACCATTTTAAAGGTGAGTGACTCAGCTGTCTGGAGTTCATCATGTCAGACTGAAGACTGACACGTTGGTTATTTTTATCCCAGCGCTGTTGAAGCTCGTGTGTAACTCTGCGCTTCAGAGTTTTAGCAGGGCCTATTGGCCTACTCCCAATTGCAGATATAGGTTAGTATAGGGTTATTTGTGTGATATATTTTTTTGTTAAACCTCCGTTGTTGTGCGGGAATGAGGCTCCTGTAGGCCTGTGCCTCGGAAGGTGGTTGAGTGTCAGTTGAACAAGGCATACTTGAACACGTGAAAGAAACTTTGATACACTGTGGCGGTTGCTGGTTTAATGGTGGTAGGGGCAATTACAGTTAAACTATTTGCAGTCTGCAAAAGCCATACTGGATTTTTAAACATGAATCCATATTGTAGGCATATTTCAGAAAATAACGGCCTGAATGCAAGACAATGTCTGCCTTAGCCTACATGAACATTGCATGATAGAATGCACCTGCCACAAGTGTGTGTCACCGTCAATTACATTGTATTGGCACAACCCCGGCTGACATCCTTTGCGGAAATGATGACATCCATTGCGCAGTCCTCTATTGACCCCAAATGTCTTTACACCTTAAGCAGGGGCACAATGTTATTGGTTCTCCGCCCTCTGGGTATCTGAAGTTCAGATTTTTAAATCACCTATTTGGACTTGACTTTTGTTATGACAAATACACACCAATGCTCCTTATACTGTACATGTGCTACCTCACGCGTGTGTGTGCTTTGCATGTTGTTCACCACATGTTGTTTTTTGTTCACAGGAGTCTGAGGGAGGCTTGTATGTGTGTATGAACACATTCTTGGGCTTTGGCAGAGAACATGTGGAGAGACATTACCGTAAAACCGGACAGAGTGTTTACATGCACCTCAAACGGCATGTCAAAGAGGTGAGGGGTCATACCATGTGCTTCTATATTGGTCTACACACCGACAGTGCATAGTGTACGTACAGTTGACAAATTATATTATTTAATAATAATAATTTACATTTTAGTCATTTAGCAGACGCTCTTAACCAGAGCGACTTACAAATGTAAATGTAAATATGTAAAATGTAATAATAATAATAATGCATGGGACTTGTATAGCGCTTTTCAACCCAAAGTGGCTTTACAATAGTAGAAACTATACAAAAAACAGAGATCCAAAGCAAGACCTCACCAGACTAATAGCAGGAAGAAAAGGAAAAACATGAAACAAAGAGAAAAGGAGGGGCTAAAGAATGGAGAAGAGTGTGATGTGTCAGTTTATGAGTGAGCGAGCAGGTTTTGTGTGTGGGAGAGAGAGTGAGTGTGTGTGTGTGGGGGGGGGGGGGGGGCTTCAAGGGATACTTCAGGAGTCTGATGAACTCGTGGATACCATTTTTATGTCTCTGTTTGCAGTTTGAAGGAAGTTGCTAACTAGCGTTAGGGCAATGGCTGGAAGTCTATGGGTATCTGCTTTCAGTCATTGTGCTAACGGTAGTTAGCATTGGCTCGCAAAACTACCTCTAACTTCCTTTATACTGGACACAGAGACATAACTGGTATCTACGAGTTCATCAGACTCCTGAAGTTTCCCTTGGGAAGTAGATAAAGAGCCTCATTGCCAAAATCCCAAAGTATCCCTTTAAGGCTAGCCAATGGTGAAGAGGTGGGGCTTTAGGAGGGACTAAAAGATGGTGATGGACTCAGTCACAGCTGGCTGGAGGGAGGGAGTTCCAGAGCTTTGGACTCAGTCACAGATGGCTGGAGTTCCAGAGCTTTGGACTCAGTCACAGATGGCTGGAGGGAGTTACAGAGCTTTGGGCTCAGTCACAGATGGCTGGAGTGAGTTACAGAGCTTTGGACTCAGTCACAGATGGCTGGAGTGAGTTACAGAGCTTTGGACTCAGTCACAGATGGCTGGAGGGAGTTCCGGAGCTTTGGACTCAGTCACAGATGGCTGGAGTGAGTTACGGAGCTTTGGACTCAGTCACAGATGGCTGGAGGGAGTTACAGAGCTTTGGACTCAGTCACAGATGGCTGGAGGGAGTTACAGAGCTTTGGACTCAGTCACAGATGGCTGGAGGGAGTTACAGAGCTTTGGACTCAGTCACAGATGGCTGGAGGGAGTTACAGAGCTTTGGACTCAGTCACAGATGGCTGGAGGGAGTTACAGAGCTTTGGACTCAGTCACAGATGGCTGGAGGGAGTTACAGAGCTTTGGACTCAGTCACAGATGGCTGGAGGGAGTTACAGAGCTTTGGACTCAGTCACAGATGGCTGGAGGGGGTTACAGAGCTTTGGACTCAGTCACAGATGGCTGGAGGGAGTTACAGAGCTTTGGACTCAGTCACAGATGGCTGGAGGGAGTTACAGAGCTTTGGACTCAGTCACAGATGGCTGGAGGGAGTTCCGGAGCTTTTGGAGTAACCCTGGAGAAGGCCCTGTCACAAAAGCTCTGGAGCTTGGACCTAGAATGAGACGGTATTAATATTGATGTGCCCTGTTTATTTGTTCAGTTTGGGTGAAAGATGTTTCCCTCTTTTCCCTGGATGTTAGTTTTATCGAATCAGTGATATATTGTTATTAGTTGCAAGTACATTGGACTTTGCAGTAGCACCTTTGTGTGATCAATTTTGGCACAAAACATTGAAGGAAAATATCTATTGAGCTGACAAGAAAGAGGCTGGCTTGTTTCAACTTCATATTCATCATCTCCAGCACCACCCCAACATAAACTTGATGACATCATCCGGAAACACTATTGACATTATCTGGTACTTTACCGACCTATGCCTGCTCATAGTTGGTTAAAATCCCATGATGCACAGCAGATTCTTTTATTTATTTATTATTTATGCACACCAGATTATTTTATCCCATTGAGACTAACTAAGGTTTATTTTACAAGGGAGCCCTGCATACACATAATTTACCAAATACTATATAATATAAATATTCAAAATTACAAATACATTGAAGAAAAATAATCACATTCATCAGCAA